>NC_142481.1:56842500-57144500 GCF_049115385.1 Moschus berezovskii
TTACTCCTTGCTAAATATCTATCATCTGCTTTCCTCTGTAAGGAAAGGGCTTACAGGAGAAAGCCCTGTGCCAGCCCCTACTCCGGGATCTAGTAATACTGTCTCATCAGAGGTCAGAATAATACTTCCTAAGTGATGGGTCTCTTTATGTAATTTCTGTGGTTGCATTTCAGAAAAAAAATTTTTCTGTTGCTACAATGATTAAATTACAAAAGATAAAAAGATTTAAGCCAAAGAAGTTTATTGCAAGAAGAGTCACAATATGTATGTGATATCAACCAATATGGAAAAATAGGACTGGAGAATATACGAGGCTTGCATTAGTGACTGTGGGATGGAGCTGAGTTGTGTTGTATTTCCTCCCTGCTTCTTTACATTTTCACATACTTTCTAATTGTCCTGTCTTAGATTACTCCATATGAGAAGAAAATCTAGTCAAATCCTCAAAAATGAAAGAAAACTCTTCAAAAAAAGAATTTAAATATGGCAGGACAAAAACATTAATGTGAAAAGAAAGTCAAATTCTGCCTTTTGAAGGAGAAAAATGTTGATTTGCTGAGAGAGGAGCTGAGCAGATCTATACAGGGAATGTGGAGAGCCAGGGGAAAGAAAGAAAATGGAAAGGATGGAACAGCGTGACCGTGAGCTGGGAGGACTTGCGAAGAAAAGGAAAGCCAGGGTTGCCCAACACAGCTCTTCCCTGCAATGCCACACCCTCTGGGAGGGCTCCCCGAGCCCCCTGCCCGCCCACCCGCCACATATAGGGTGACCCTATAAACTCGTCCTGTTTAACCAGGGCCTCCTGGGTTTAACACCGAAAGTCCCAGCTCCTGGGAGCCCGCTGGGGGAGGTTGGTCAGTACCTCTCCTCTCCCTACTGTGCACAGTTGTAGCACAATGTCACAGTTCTAACAAGTGAGCACAGGTGTTACAAGATGGGTCATTTGCTTCTCTCTCCAGTGTCCTTGTATTTATCTTCTCCCATCTGGCAGTAACTTTCAGGAAGACAGAAACCATCCCAGCGACTTGCAGTTGTGGGTGTCGGTGGATTTACTGAATGAGGAGATGCGCTGGCCAGGCAGGAGCAGTCCAGGCTGAGCGTGTGTAAAGATGGAGCTGGGGGAGAGAGCCTGCTGTGTCAGGAGCTGAGAGTCTTCCCACTTGCCTAGTGAGCGGTGCGCAGGCTGGAGGGAGGCCATGCTAGAGCGTTAGCACTCAGGGACCGTCACACCCTTTCACTGTCTGCCGACAGCGCTGGACCTGCTGCCCACAGAAATGCACAGTCATTGCACATCACTCTGCATATAGATTCAGAATTTTGGGCAAGAGTGGCGTGACTACAGCCAGAGGTATGTTTCTCGTAAACGCAGTTTCATTGGCACATTAGCCACAGCCATTCATCTACAAATTGCTTATGGCTGCTTTCCTATTCAAGCACAGGGTTGAATGGTTGTAACACACAATGTGATGAACTTGTGAAGTCACAAATACACCTTTCAGCCCTTACAGAAAAAGTTTGCCAGTTCCTAATTTGGGAAGCAATTGAGAGCCTTAGGGTGGGTGGTGCCTGCTGCTGCTGCTGCTAAGTCATGTCAGTGGTGTCCGACTCTGTGCGACCCCAAAGATGGCAGCCCACCAGGCTCCCCCGTCCCTGGGATTCTCCAGGCAAGAACTCTGGAGTGGGTTGCCATTTCCTGCCTAGACCCAGGTTAAACCCTTGCTGTAAAAGTGAGAGAGCTACTGAAGGAAGTCAAAGATGACAGCAAAATGGTTAGGCCCACTTTGGTTGGCATGGATGGTGTGGAAGGCAGGAGGCTAGGAGCAGGGAAACCTTTGTGGTGATAGCCCAGAGGAGAGGTGGTAAAATTTGAACGAGGGCAGGGGGGTGGAGTGGCAAGCAGAGATTTCCAGATGCCTACCTCACCAGCTCTGCTTTGCTTCCTTACACTCTCAACTCGGCCCTGGATGCCCACGCCCCTGGCAGTTCTAGTCTGCACTTGGCCGCAAGCTGCTGCTGGGTTCCATACAGATACTGTCAAATCAGCCCTGTAAGGCTCATTGTTGGCCACGCGCAGAGCTCTAATCAGGGAACTCACTCATCCACTTCTGCTTTGTGCAGTGCTGGCTTTAAAAAGATCTAAACCAAAAACTTGGTGAAAAAAAGATCTAAAACCCCCTGGGATTCACCCAGCAAGTCAAAGAGCAAGCGCTTACTGTTGGCATTCAAAACAGCCGCTGCTTCTGAAGTGAGAGGTCTTGAAGGGTCTGCGTTGGGACAAAATGAGGATGTGATGAGCTCTCACTGGTCACCGCCTCATTGTCCACAGTGCTGGGAGGTGACAAGGAGCAGAGAGAGGATAGCAACGCGTACCCTCAGAACTGTTCACCCCCCACCCCCAGGGACCACCCGCTCTTCCCGCTCACAATGTCAGGGTTCAGGGGCCACATTTGGAGGTGAGATCCTGGGCGTGAGTGTTCATTGCTCCGTTGACCCTCACTTTTCTCCCCCTCCACCTGGAAGAACCTGTGCTATTATTGCCATGAGCAGTGTTCTCAAGGAACGGCTCAGCTAGTGCCAGGCAGCTCTGGGACCCAGGAGTGTTCTTGAGGATGACAAGGTGGGCAAAGAGCTGCAAGGGGGGACTGCACTGAGTCGTGCCTCAGTGTGGATGTGCCTCAAAGACATTCTGCCAAGTGAATAAAAACCAGTCACCAAAGGCCACAGGTTGTATGATCGCATCTATGTGAAATGTCCAGAATAGGCAAATCTGTAGAGACAGAAAGCAGATGAGTACTTGCCAGCAGCTGGAAGGAGCAAGCTGTGAGTGGGGAGTGAGCGCTTAATTGGTCTGCGGTTTTCCTTTGGAGTTGATGGAGACATTTTGAAACTAGATGGAGTATGAACAGCATTGTGAATATAACCGATGCCACAAACCCGTTCCCTTCAAAGTGGCTGATTTTATGTTGTGCGAATTTCCCTTCAGTAAATAATTTTAGGAAGAAAGAGAAGCAGGGAGGGGAGGGGGAGGAGGCAGGATGTGGCCCTGGAAGGTCTATACGCCTCCTTGGGGGATTCTGTCCTGCAGCCATGCCGCTGTCTCTGTGTTGATGGCCGTGCTTCTCATCCTTCCATTGCTGTTTTCTCTCTGTGTCCTGCCACCACATGCCATTGGCTGGCCTCCAGAGTTCTCAGATCTACCTGTTCTTTTCCTGCCTCACTGTCACCCCCTTCCTCTAGGGCCTTCATCCCCCCAGCCCAGGAAATGCCCTTTCTCCCTGCCTCCAGTCTCCTCACCTCCACCCTGCACCCCTCCACCCACCCCTGGCCACAACGTTCCTCCTACAGCACATCTTGCTGCTGTGCCCCATGTATTTTTCTGGCTCCCTTCCTTTGGTAGGAAGGAGCCTGACGTGGCAAACTGAAGATGACCTTGGACTTGGCTTCAGATGCTCTATAGCACCCTGGTTCCAACCCTGACTAGTCTTGGCAAACCCACAAGGGTGTCTATTAAAACAGGCTCTATCCCGTTTCTCCCTTTGGTTGCACAGTGGTCATGACAGTCCATCGTGGGGTTTGGTGAGAATCAAATGAGATTGCATGTGGCCCAGAGTTACTGAGCATTGGCCCAGGCTGACCCTGGACTAAGGACATCGTTTGAGTCTTCTCAAATAATAGAAGACTGTGTTCAACCCACGACTGTGTGTGTATTTGATCCATCCTCATCATTGTCATCACTTTTAAAGTCGCCTTCAGTGTGCTCTAGTGCTTGCCTTTTTGCTTTCATTCTGTGCACAGTAGATCAGTTTACCACCCATACCTGTGTGTGCATGATGGCTTCACACCATTGTCCGGACGGTCCCCTCTGTGGGGAGCTCCCACTCTTCCCTCAGAGTCAGGCCACTTGCACTATTTCTAGATAGCATAGTTTTCCTCCAAGAATGTCTGAGAGGACTGAGGCTGTTTTCCCAAAGATTCCTCAGACACAAGCTGAATCTTCAAAAGTTGAGTAGCCATGGAGAGTTGAGAGAGACAGAGACGCCTGGATTTTCTAGTCCTGGATGCTGAGCCTCCAGCAGAAATTCACCCGACACATATAGCTTTGTGTCCCAGAATTGTCCCATGAGAAGTCTTGTCCTGGTTGGCCAAATTTTAATCATGCAAACCTTTTGCATTCACATGTTCTACAAAGACCTTAATCTTTGGTTAAAGTGCCAGTCTTGGGTAGGGCGTTTCTTATAAACTCCCATGAATCTTCTGAGGGTGTCCGTATGCGCATCCTTAGTGTGGCTGATCCTGGCTCTTGACTCCCTGCCCTGGAACGGACCCACTTCTCTCATGTGGTCCAGAAGCTTGGCTGCTGCTGGACAGCATCTCCTTTTCCTCTGATAACTCAGGTTATATCCAGGAGGCCTCATGGCGTGGGAGGTCTGTAAGGAGGCAGGAAACAGACAATTGTTTTCTGATCGCTTGACAAAGAATACGACTTTCCAAATACCCAAAGAAGAACAAATTTCTTCCCTCCCTTCATCCATCTCTTTATTCTAATCCCAGTCATGGAACTGGCTGACAGGGAGCGTAGAGGCCCCAAGTCTTGGCTGAGATGTTATGAACAGTGCTCGGTTTACTGATTCCTTGAATAAATGTTTATTCAGCACATACTCTGTGTCAGGAATTTTGCTAGGTGTTGGAGTATAAGCTGAAACACATGGACGTGGTCACAGCCCTCTCAAAGTTTATCACGGAACAGGAATGACAAATATGGGATTACCAGCAGACAGTGTTGATCCCAGTGGTAGAAGCTGGAAGGTGAAACAGAGGCACCTCCCTGGTGAGAAGTGGTCTGGGAAGGCTCCCTGTGGTAGTTCCGGTGGGAGCTGACCTGAAGAATGGAGAAGAATGAATATGGAGGAGTGTTACCAGCCACCAGGCAAGCACACAGAGAGGCTCAGAGAGGCTCAGAGAAAGAGGCCACTTGGCACATCCCAGGAAGCGAAAAGGGGTCATCGTGGTTGGAGTGGATGGAGAGTTCTACTGGGTTTCTGAGGACGGCAGGGAGGAGAAAAATGAGAAATGAGGCTAGAGAATGTTGCTGGGCCTGGCATCCAAGTGCCTTCCTGGCCCCAGGGTGCCCAGTCTCTTCTGCACAGGGTTATGGTCGGGCTGGAATCACAGGGCCCCTCTGAATTCTATCTCCCAGCATTTAAGAGCAAGTTATTGCTACTCAGAACCCTAGTGTCTGCATCTACAAAGGAACACAGTTGACCTGGTCATACATGGAGATAGGAGGATTGGAGGTGGACATATTTCGTTACCAAGAGTTCAAGGCTTTCCTGGAGTTGCTGATTCTGTGGTTGCTGCTCAGACCTGCCCCCTGCCCCCATCTGGTCTCAGTCAGCAGGCATAGAGCCTGAAAGGCTGACCAGCAGGCAGGCAGCTCATCCACAGATAGAATGCCTGTCATTTTTTTCTGACTTGGAGGAGAGGGCTTGGGCACCAAACAGATGCAGACTAGGCTCTTGATGGCGTTATCTGTTCATTTTGTTCATCCAGTCACTCTCTCCAACATAACTTCTCAGCACCAGGGAAGCACTTGTCATGGTGAGCCAGACAGACACTGACCCTCGCCACCCTCAGAGGGTTTACCATCTGATCAGGAAGAGAGAAATTAAACATTAAAGAGGTTCCTAGGTGACTGCAGTGCACAGCCAAGTTTGGGAACCAGCACTCTAGCCCAGCCCTTCTCACACGTCCACGTGCCTATGAATCAACTAGAGTCTTGGAAAAGACTTCTGATTTATTAGCTCTGGGATGGGACTAGAGTGTTTACATTTCCAAGAGGGCCTGGCGTGTCCTCTGCTGGGGTGATTTTACCTCCAGAGGACTTCAGGCAATGTCCAGAGACGCTTTCAGTTGCCAGAACTTGGGGTGAAGGAAGGTGGTGTTAGCAGCCATTGGGTGCAGGTCAAGGATACTGCCAAACATCTCACAGTGCACAGGACAGCTCCCACAGCAGAGAGATTTCTGGCCCCAAACGTCACCAGTGCCAAGGGCTGAGAAACCCTTTGCAGGGTGAAGCTGATGCTGCTGTTCCCACTGACCACTCTCTGAGGAGCATCAGAGTCCCCTCCTTCAGCTCAGCCACGACTCTGGGCTAAGCTGTCTAAAAGTGACCGAGAATTCCTCACAAAGCAAGCTGACGCAGTGAGCCAAGACTGAATTTTGTCTTAGGTTGGGGTTTTGGTGAAAGGCAGAGAGGATGTCACCAGCTCCAAATCATTGGTGTTAGAGAAGCGGCCGTTTGAACCTGTGTAAGGGTGTAGCACTGAGGGATCAAAAGGAAGCGCCCACGTTTCCACCGGGTTAAGCAGCAAAGACAAAAGAACTACGGAAGGCAAGCGCATGAATTATTAACAGGCCCGGGTGTGAAAGTGTGCTGCAAGCCTTTTTAACACTGTTTGAGATCAGGATGAGGAAAAATGGGCAGAGACTTAATTGTTTCATTGACTTTTGCAGAGGAAACCCAGAGTCATCAAATACACACAGGGAGGGCAGAGGAAGAATTCACGCACAACACTCTCCTCCCTCACTTTTCTGTTAAGATTAATTTGTAATTTATGGCTCTAATGACCTGCCTGGTGATGGGGTTGAGATCTGGATGCAGGATTCATGGCACGGCCACCCGTGCCCAGCTCTCCGAAGCCTTCCCTCCACCCCACTCCCCCCACCCTCTTCAAGACCCCTGACGTTTCTCATCCAGATGAGCGCCGTGGGCTCCCACATGGCTTTCCTGCATTTGCTCTGTCAGCCTTCCCTTCGAAGTGTCTCCACATGGTGGCTGATGGGAGGTGTCTCAAAAGAACAGCTGACCACTGCTGCCCAGGGGAAGCTGTTTAATGGCACCTCAGGCTGTGGTCAGTTAAGTTTCTTAGGGCTCCCCTATTCTCTAGATCCGTGTTCCTCTAAGAACGATCCATGGACCCTGCTGGGTCCCCAAGAGTCTTTCAGGGGGTCTGCAAGGTCTAAACTATTTTCATAATATTAAGACATTACTTGCCTTTATCGCCGTGTTGACAGTTTCCCTGATGGCACAAAAGCCACAGTGGATGACAGCACTGGTGCCTTAGCTGGAATCTAAGCAGCAGCGTCCAACTATACAAGCTGTCATTGTGCCCTGCATGACTGTGCTCTCTCAATGACACAGAGGACAAGCAAATAAGTACACAAAGCATTTTTCCCTTAAGAATGTCCTAGATAAAGCAATACTAATGATTAATGTAATTAAATCTCAACTCTTGAATACACATCTTTTCATATTTTGTGTGATGCATCAGGAAGCATGCAGAAAACACTTCCACTTCTGCTGCCTGGCAAAGCATAATGGTGGCCTCTGGGCAAAGCACTTGTGTGTTTGAGTTGTGAGCTCAACTAGCCACTTTCTTCATGCAACACCATTTCTCTTGGAAGAGCAACTGACAGGCAAATTATAATTATTCAGACTGAGGTATTTGGCAGACATTTTCTCGAAAACAAACAATATAGGCCTGTCACTTCAAGGAAAACAACTGATAGTATTTTTTGCCACTGCTAAAATGCAACCTTTCAAGTGAAAATTAGAATTTCGTACAACTTGCATCTGCAACTGCCAGCTTGACAGCATCTTAATACTTGAATACTTCTGTGATGAGATTGATGGTATTAATCTTGCATGTGTGCTCAGTCATGTCCAACTCTGTGTGACCCCACCAAGTTCCTCTGTCTGTGGAATTTTCCAGGAAAGAATACTAGAGTGGGTTGCCATTTCCTTCTCCAGGGGATCGTCCAGAGCCAGGGATCAAACCTGCATCTCTTTTGTCTCCTGCATTGGCAGGTGAATTCTTTTATCATGACTGCCAGTAAATGTGAGTTTTTAAAAAATGTGGTACAAGCAAAATATGAAAATATTTTAAAATCTGCATAGCTCAGAGAATCTGTATTTTCCAAATGAAATATTATGAATGGGTTCAAGAACCATTCAAAGTACAAGATGGAACCTTGGATTTTAACTGGGCAGAGTACAAAATAAATTACTGATAAAGTTTTAGATTCTACTATGCAACTAACCTTTAAGAAATACCTCTTGTTGAGTTTTGGTATAGTATCAAACAAGACTACCCACAGTTACTTGGAAAAAACTATTATAATATTCTTCTCTATTTTAGTTACATGTCTATGTGAGTCTGGCTTTGCTTCATATTCTTTAGCCAAAAATTAAATTATAACAGATTGAATGCAGACATCTATGTGAGAACCTGGCTGTCTTCTAAGCCAGACATTAAAGGGATTTGCAAACACTGTTAAACAATGCCACTCTTCTCACTAAATTGTTTTCTTAAATTGAAAACTATATTATTATTAAACAAAGCTGTGTTACCTACGTTGACATGTAATGGATTTAGTATTATTATTGTAAATAAGTAGATAAATATTAAAATTTCATCAGTTTGAATTTCAGAAAACAAAGATCATGGCATCTGGTTCCATCACTTCATGGGAAATAGATGGAAAAACAGTGGAAACAATGTCAGACTGTGTTTTTTGGGCTCCAAAATCACTGCAGATGCTGATTGCAGCCATGAAATTAAAAGACGCTTACTCCTTGGAAGGAAAGTTATGACCAACCTAGATAGCATATTAAAAAGCAGAGACATTACTTTGCCAACAAAGGTCCGTCTAGTCAAGGCTATGTTTTTTCCCGTGGTCATATATGGATGTGAGAGTTGGACTGTGAAGAAAGCTGATCGCTGAAGAATTGATGCTTTTGAACTGTGGTGCTGGAGAAGACTCTTGAGAGTCCCTTATACTGCAAGGAGATCCAACCAGTCCATTCTAAAGGAGATCAATCCTGGGTGTTCATTGGAAGGACTGATGCTAAAGCTGAACCTGCAATACTTTGGCCACCTCATGTGACCAGTTGACTCACTGGAAAAGACTCTGATGCTGGGAAAGGTTGGGGGCGGGAGGAGAAGGGGACGACAGAGAATGAGATGGCTGGATGGCATCACCGACTCTGTGGACATGAGTTTGAGTGAACTCCGGGAGTTGGTGATGGACAGGGAGGCCTGGCGTGCTGTGATTCATGGGGTCGCGGAGAGTCGGACACGACTGAGCGACTGAACTGAACTGACTAAAATACTGATAGACATAACTCTCATAAACAAAAGCTGTTTGGGAACCTCAATAGATTGTAAGTGTGTAAATGGGTCCTTAGGACCAAAAGTTTGAGATCTGCCATCCTGGACCTTCACCCATGTGACCTCTGACCTTCGCCGTGCTCAGAACAATGTGCGACTCTTGTTTTTATCCTGTCGTATGCACCACCCTAGAGAGCCTTGTGTTTCAGAGCGTGATCACATTGCATTATCAGCTGACGTTTCACAGGGCTGAGGAATCTGGGAGTCTGGGAGACTTAATGACTTGCAGCATGGAAAGCCATGCTGTGAAAAACAATACCAAACAGCTGGTGGGGACTGAGCGCCCTCTGGGAGCTGCCCTTGGGTGCGTCTGTGTCTCACCCTGTGCTCACAGAACCTGAAACTGCAGCGGGTGCTGGGCTGGGCTGCGCCTGGGTTGCCTCTCAGTCCTCCTCCTGCAGGGGGCGCTCACAGGGGAGGGGCTGGACTCACGGTGTTGCCTCCTCAGAGCGACAGCTCTTTCCTCCTTTCTCAGAGGCGACCTGAAAGCCACCATCAGGACCTGAATAGGCTGGCTTCCCATAAGGATGCTGCCCCTTCCAAAAGCCCACCTCCTCAGAGCTGCAGGCATTTTCAGGCCTCGTTAAGCCTCCTCATGGAGTAAGTTGTCTTGGCGTGGACCAGATGGACTCCCTGAGGAGATCTGGCTAAAACATCTCCTGAACGTCTGAAGCTCCCTTGCTCACAGGCACCCATCTGTTCCTCTTGAAAATGCATCCCAGCCATTGGGTTTGGAATGATCTGGAATTTTCACTGCAAATGGAATATCCCTGCCCCATTTCCTCTGACACCCAGTTCCTACTTTCACAAGTGTTTGGCTTGCTGGGAAGACAGATTTCAGAGTAACAGTAGCGCTTTGGATTTTTGTGTCAGATTGTAGCGCCTAAATCCTGCCATTCACCCTCTTGTTCTCCAGTCTCCTGAGTCAAGGTTGCCATATGAATAAGGGCAAAGACAAAATGGAAAACGCAGAAAGGCTTAGATGGAAATCCATTTCTCTTGGAATGCTATATAGTCCCCCTCTATGGGTTTTTTCTGTTTTGGATAATTTTGAACTGGTGGATTCATGATATATGGCTTTTTTTGTGACTGGCTTATTTCACTTATAAGATTTCAAGATTGATTGTGTTGTAGTATATGTCAATTCCTCATTTGTTTTCATTGTCAAATAATATTCCTTGGTTATATAACACATTTTATTTATTCATTCATGACATTTGGTTGTTTGCCAGTTTGTGGCTCTAACGATACTACGTGCATTTATGTAAAGGTTTTTGTGTGACCCTCAATTCCCAGTTCTCTTGGATGTATGTCTAGGAGTGGAATTGGTAGACATATCATTGGGTAGGTCTTATGGTGACTATATGTCTAGCACAGTAGTTGCGCTATTTTATAATCCCACCAACAATGTGTGAGGGTTCTAGTTTTTACATCCTCACCAAGACTTATTATTGTTGGTCTCTTTGATTCATTCACTTATTTATTGAGCAATTAGGGAATTTCCTGGTGGTCCAGTGGCTACGACTCCGTGCTTCCAATGCAGGGGGCCCAGGTTCCATCCCTGGTCAGGGAACTAAGCCCGGCATGTCACATCTAAGAGTTTGCATGCTGCAAGGGAAGGATCTCGCACGTGGCAGAGAAGATCAAAGATTCCACACGCTGCAACTAAGACCTGGTGCGGCCACATAAATACATGTTAATATTAAAAACCCAGCTAGTCACTGAGCACCTGTGTGTGCTACAGCTAGAGCGTAAGAGTTAGAAAATCACATAAGGAGCTCATGATACTTTGGCAGAGACCAACAGACCAAATGAAGGTAAAAATAAAGGTAAAAATTCAATTATGAGGGAAATTACAGAGGGTGGTTGTACATGATGTTATGTGACTATATACCAGGGAGGTTTGACTTTGTCCAGGGACTCAGGGAAGGTTTCCCTTAGGAGGCAATGATTGAGCTGAGATGCACAAGCTGAATAAGAGCTTGGTAGGTATTTGATTATAAACAAGAGTGTTAATGGATCTCTGCCTCAGTTCTGCCTTTGTCATGGAGAGTTTGCCAGATCCACCTAACAGAGTGGTTTGGGAAACTCAATGAAAGTTATTGTTCGGGAAGGATTAGATCCCTCAATTAGTGATTCTCTGGCTTCTTTTTGTAATCTTCTACCCTCCCTCACTCTCCAGAAGGAAGGGTCTCTAGACAAATGATAGTATTGATGGTGATGGTGGTGGTGATGATGTTGAGATAGGCTCTGATTTGATAGGTGCCTTCTATGTGTCAAGCACTGTGCTAAGTGATTTGAAACATCTTATCCATTTCTTATAATGACATTGCACTAGAAGGAGGTCAGCATGAGATTACAATGAAGAAGAAAAGGAAAAAGGCAATGCGGAAGAAAGGCACTGAGTTTAGGTATGAAGGAATTGGACTTGAAGAAGTGACTCTTAAGATAAATGTTTCTAAGTCCATATTCACAGAGCACCTGAAATAGACATTTGGTTTCAGAAAATATACTTTCATGCAATTTAATTCTGTTTATACTTAGAAGGGTATTTTACTTCTTGAAAATGGAATGCAGTTTCTTTTATTTTAAATTACTTCTCTGGTATTAAACTAAATAGTTTAGCTTAATCGCATATAACAAACCTCCCAGTATGAGAGCCTGGATCCCAAATCTTGCTACAAATTAGTTTCCAGCCCAGGCAATAAATGCATACCTGGAGCAAATTCAAGAAGGGAAACCACTTTTAATTAGGTTTGAAAGTGTCTCCAATCAGTTCCAGAATAGCTGTCACTGGATTTATGATGTACTTCCAAATTGTAACTCTTCATATTCAACTGAAGTGAGAAGGCCACAGAGAAATTGAACTTGATTTCTTGAAACCTAAACATTTATCTCCCTAAACAAGTGCCTCTAGAAAAGATGGGCAAGACTGATGGAAGGCAGGCTGGCTCACCTGTCTGTTAGCCTCTATGGTAGTTTCCACTTAATTGCAAGGGTTCTAGAAGGATTAATCCAATCAAACCTTCCTTGGAACATTTCCACAAGTATAGTCTGACCCCACTAATCTGTCACGCAACAATTGCATTCACTTTTACATTTGTGCCCAAATGACAGTAATGCACAGCTTTCCTGGAGAAGGAGCTGGAGCTGAGACTCAGAGGTTAGATGACTTGCAGAATATCACTGACTTCTAAGTGTCAGAACCAGGATTCAAGCCCAGATTACTCCAAATCCAGTATTTTGAGCCCAAGGAACATATTCAGAATAAAATATCAGCAATAAAAATAATGATCAGTCATCTCATCTATGTGATTTCCAGCTGTTTTGAAACTGAGTTGCCTGTTAATTTTTGTTGGATTCTTTTAGCCTTGTTTTCGCAGCCATAGTACATGAATGTGACAAAACTCAAGAAAGTAGACAGCAGGGCATGGCAGAAAGGCGTGATGCCAGATTTGGAAAAGTGGGAGTAGAGCCTGACTTTCCAGTTCTCACTGCTGGGACTTCGGGCTTAACCACTCTGACATGAGTCTGCGCAAGCTCCGGGAGTTGGTGATGGACAGGGAGGCCTGGCGTGCTGCAGTCCACGGGGTCGCAAAGAGTCAGACACGACTGAACGACTGAACTGAACTGAACTGACTCTGACACTTTGTCTCCTCCTCTGGGTAGAGGGAATTAACACCTCTGGGTAGAGAGCTGTGATGAAGTTGAAGGGAGAAAATGCCTTGTGAACTCTAAATTGCCTTCACATTGCTTACTGCTTTTATCTAAAAGAATACCATGAAGTCTGACAGGAGTGGTGTGCAAGGTCTGCTCTGAGAGGTAACTGGAGATGTCGTACTTCGTCAGAAAGTCAACATGACTCTGAGCCTTGATCACTCACCAATCAGCTCTTTAATTCTTATGTAAATGGCATAGTAATTGTGAAGAAGGTAGGGTATCTGGGTTAGAATTCCTAGTATCTCCACAGGGTGCTGGACACTGTAGAAATACTTTATGAATATTATCTCATTAAATAAGTCTGTGTGGTAGTAGTATTATAATCCTTACTTCACAGATAGAAACTGAGCACACATTGGTTCAATTTACTTTAGTCTAGCTAAACTGTAATTTTCTTTGCTTCCCAACATTTTTTCCCTTCCATTTTACTTGTTATTATCAAAGTAGTTTGCCAATGGAGATTATTTAACTCTCCTAGATGACTGTCATTTAACTTTGATTGTAAGATGATGTGGTAGGCAAGGGACTTCCCTGGTGGTCCACTATCTAAGACTGGACTCCCAATGCAGGGGGCCTGGGTTCAACTCCTGGTCAGGGAACTAGATTCCCACATGCTGAACTAAGAGTTTGCATGCCACAATGAAGATTGAAAACCTTCTGCAACTAAGACCCGGTGCAGCCAAATTAAATTAATGAGGGAATAAATAAGTAAATATTTTTAAAAAAGATGATGCAGTGGGGAGAATAAGCCTCCCCCCATTGGCTACCTACCCCCACCTCAAGAAAAAAGATGTCCACATTATAATTTCAGGACTTGTGAATGTGTTATCTTACATGGCAGAAGGGACTTTGCAGATATGATTAAAGTAAGGCTGTCGAGATGGGGAGATTAGATTATGTGGATAGGCCCAATATCATCAGAAGTTTCCAGGATAATTAGTACAAATGCCAGAGACAGAGATATGAGGACAAAGCAAAGGCTGGAGTGATGAATTTTGAAGATGGAACAAGATGTCAGAGTCAAGGAATGCATGCAGTCTCTAGAAGCTTTGGGAGAAGGAAATGGCAAACCACTCCAGTATTCTTGCCTGGAGAATCCCATGGACAGAGGAGCCTGGCAGGCTACAGTCCAGGGGGCTGCAAGAGTCGTACACGACTTAGCCACTGAACCACCATAGAAGCTGTAAAGGATGAGGAAATGGAGTCTCCCCTAGAGCCTCTGTCCTGCTGACACTGCAGTTTTAGTCCAATAAGACAGACCCTACTTTGGACTTCAGACCTCAAGAATATTGGGTTTTAAGCTACTAAGCTTGTGTTAAGTTTGTGGTAATTTGTTGTAGCAGCAATGGGAAACTAATACAGAGGGTCAGACCGCACGAGTGTTCTTGGCAAGCCTACCAGTCAAGACACGATCATGAACATTCAAGTACGTGCAGCTGTACTGGGGCTATAACAGCCTTAGCAGCAGTGGACTGTGAAGCCAGTCAGTGAGGTCAAGCCTACGCAGCTGGGAAGAGCAGTTCCTGGAATCCAGTTCAAGTCTTTCCAACCGTGTCACCCTCCTCGTTCATAAATGTGGTCTGCGTGGTGACTCATTCCAGGGCCCACAGCTGGTTGCCAGCAGAGCTGGACTGAAATGTGGTCCTCACGCTCCAGATACATTTCTTCAAAAGCAGTGATGCAGACCACAGACTCCTCACAGAGCGGGGATGTCTGACCTGGTCCTTCTGCCTCTCCCACTTGACTCGTTTCCGAAAGTGCCTGAGTGTGGTGCTCACCCTTCACTTGTGACTGGCCTGTACTCACTCACGGTCCCGTGTGATAACCGATTGGCAGACAATAGAGCCCATTGTGAAGTAATCACCAATGAAGTGGTTAATGTTTGCTGAATGTCCCAAGACTGCACTTTGATTCCTTGTCACCACCACCCATTATTGAGGGAGAGTCCTGATAGGGGAATCTCTTGGCATAAACAAGGGCTGGGGTTACTCATGGTTCAGGGCGTACCCTATAGAATACTGTGTACTCCCCAATGCTGAGCTTAGGATGCAGTTCGATGAAAAAGTGTTAGTTGCGCTATTGTGTCAGAGACTCTTTTGTGACCCTAAGGACTGTAGCCCACCAGGCTCCTCTGTTTGTGGAATTCTTCAGGTAAGACGACTAAAGTAGGTGGCCATTCCCTTCTCCAGGGGATCATCCCAACTCAGGGATCAAACCTGGTCTTCTGAATTGCAGGCAGATTCTTTACATTCTGAGCCACCAGGGAAGCCCAAAGCTGTGTTTCTGGGGGAAGGAAGGAAACTGAAAGTGGATGGGCACCCATTTTGTACACATAATTACACCCATGAATTCAGATGGCTTTGTCTCACAGTGGCATTATGAAGGATTATGGTTCCTGTTTCTAAATGTGGAAACTGAGGCACACATCCAGTGGGTAACAGGGCTAGAAGTAGTGCTGGGGAGTTTAGAAGTGAGGAAAAAAACCAGAGTTATAGTTCATACCTTTGGGTAACAAAAGGCATTCAATGTCCTCTGTTTCCACCTGTGAACAGGAGAGTTCAAATTGCATCATTGACCCACACATGTGGTTTATTTTGATCTACTAATGTCCTGAATAGAGCTGATCTAAATCTACTTGTGTGGGGTACTGGGTTGATGCAAACTGCACCAGGGTAGGTTTCAAAGACTTGAATTGTAGTTTGGATATTATTATTATTTTATCTTGGACAGATTAAAATTTTTGAAAGAGGCTTTCCCCTGGACTTTCTTACCTATTGAGGTAGCATAATATAGAGAATATCATAGGTTTTGAAAACAGGAAAACTAGGTTAAAATTCTGGTTCAGTTATAGATGAACTGTGGCCTTATGCTCCTTAACCTCTCTTGCCCTCAAGTTCATCATTAGGAAAATAATGATAATGATATGGAGCTGGTTGGGCTGTTTCAGCACTGCAGGTAATAAATAACAAGCCCCCAGAAGGCACTCTGGTGCCTGGTCTCCCATACGTGGTAGCGCTCCAGGGAGGGACGTCTGTCTAAGTCATCTCTGGCTCTCCCGCATGTCTCTCATTTTCATTTCTTAAAGCCTTTGACTACTGTTTATGGGAAACTTATTACACAGTAGGCTATATGCCAAGGATTATACTTGCATTATCTCGATAAAGCTTCATCACCATTTTCGGAGGTATCAGAATCCTTGTAGATAAGGAGAAGATAAATAAGTCGTCCCTGTAACTAAAAATACTGATAGAATCAAGATCTGAATCTAAATATGACCATCTCCAGAACTCCCACTCTTAAAATTAAGCTCATGTTCATAACATATATGTCTACACATATTATCACTTTTGTAGAAAAAGCTGGACACCAGTTCCCCCGACTCCCCCCAATGCAAATTGACAATCCTGTGAATTACCGAGTCCTTGTGAGTCCCTAGGTAGCATTGGGATGAGAAGAACCCAATACGAACCACACCAATGCTTTCTACCAAAAGTGGTAACTGAGACTAATTGTCAAAGATGTGACGAAAGTGAGATTAAGATATCTGACTGCCCATGTTCTCAGTGAGTGGAAGGGTTGCTGCTCAGAGCTGATGGGAACTTGCCTCTCTGAGAACCAATCAGGAGAAGTTTGGGTTCTCATCCTAGTTTTTTCTCTCCTCCTTCATGCCGATTCTCAACCATTCTATAGGTTAAGCCATAGGTTGGGAAAACAGATGACTGAATTCTGTAACTTCATCCAGCTCACTTCCCAAAAAATTCATTTAGTGAGCTTCTGTAATCTGCCAGGTAAGCTGCTAGCAGCAAGAATACTGGACTTCCCTGGTGGTCCAGTGGCTAAGACTGTGCTCCGAAGGCAGGGGGCTGAGTCCAAGCCCTGGTCAGGGAACTGGATCCCACATGCTGCAACTGAGGGGCCCTCATGCCGCCACAAAGACTGAAGACTCCGTGTGCAACTAAGACCCAGTACAGCCAGATAAACAAACATTTTTTATAAAAAGGGTGCTGGAAAGATAAGGTCCTTATCCTCAAGAAAAACTTTCAAAAGCCTTGATCTGCAGCATCTGCCAGTTTCTGGGGTGTAAAGACTCCACCAAGGCCCGTTTTAAGCTTCGTATGTGGCGTTACTGAATGTGGAGTTGGGAAGAGTTGCCCTCTGGCTCTGGTAAACCTGTACTATCTGGCTCCAGCCTCCCCCTGTCTTCTTAAATATCCTCTTTGCTGGAAAACATGCCCCTCCTTTGCCTAGTTAGTACCTTCTTATCCTTCAGAACCTCACACAGTTGTCACTTCTGCAGAAGTTTCAACTGGACCCTTGTCCCAAATGGAAAGCTTTCTGAAAGCTTGAGAGGTCTTTCTAGTCATGACCCTCTTTCATATGAGAAAGCACTTCCATAGAGATTTTGACTGTGACTGCACAGTGGAAACAGTGTCAGAATTTATTTTTTTTGGGCTCCAGAATCACTGCAGATGCTGATTGCAGCCATGAAATTAAAAGATGCTTACTCCTTGGAAGGAAAGTTATGACCAACCTTGATAGTATATTAAAAAGCAGAGACATTACTTTGCCAACCAAGGTCCGTCTAGTCAAGGCTATGATTTTTCCCATGGTCATGTATGGATGTGAGAGTTGGACTGTGAAGAAAGCTGATCGCCGAAGAATCGATGCTTTTGAACTGTGGTGTTGGAGAAGACTCTTGAGAGTCCCTTATACTGCAAGGAGATCCAACCAGTCCATTCTACAGGAGATCAATCCTGGGTGTTCATTGGAAGGACTTATGCTAAAGCTGAAACTGCAATACTTTGGCCACCTCATGCGACGAGTTGACTCACTGGAAAAGACTCTGATGCTGGGAAAGGTTGGGGGCGGGAGGAGAAGGGGACGACAGAGAATGAGATGGCTGGATGGCATCACCGACTCTGTGGACATGAGTTTGAGTGAACTCCGGGAGTTGGTGATGGACAGGGAGGCCTGGCATGCTGTGATTCATGGGGTCGCGGAGAGTCGGACACGACTGAGCTACTGAACTGAACTGAACTGAACACATGAGAAGGGCTTTCCCCAGTGACTCAGCAGTAAAAGAATCTCTCTGCAATTCAGGAGATGCATAGAAGATCTGAGTTTGATCCCTGGGTTGGGAAGATCTGGAGAAGGTAATGGCAACCCACTCTAGTGTGCTTGCCTGGGAAATCCCATGGACAGAGGAGCCTGGTGGGTTACAGTCCATGGGGTCACGAAGGTGTTGGACACAACTTAGCAACCAAACAACAACAAGAACACGTAAGAACCTCTGATCAGGGCCTAGAGATGAGTGTGATGTGAACACAACCTTGAAGCAGTCTTGTGAGAGGAAACTTTTCTGTCAAAATGGCTCTTGGAGTGAGTCCTGGGTCCCAAGGAAACTTTCACTACAAAGTAAACCCAATTTTCCCACAAAGCAACTGAAAAAGGTTAGGCCAGCTGACATAGGCCATCACACAATACTGAAATCCCCTACTCCATGTGTTCAATATTGAGCCCTGGGTAACGCTCTTATTTTAAGCCGCGTGAGGCTCTAACTTCCAGTGGCATTTTAAGTGCCTCAGGGCAGCGTTAAGACATTTAGTCGAGGGCTTTGGAAATACTGTAGCAGTGCCATCATCTTTTCTCTAGAGGCTGCTGGGCTGATTTGGATAAAATAAGAAATGGCTTGACCCCTTAGCCTCAGACAAAATCAGGACAAAATTAAATGTTTGAACTCTCCTGGAGTTCACCCCTCTTCTGCCCTATCGGTCTCACTTGCCTCTGCCTTCCCTTCCTAGTGGCCACTCACAGCCAGCTCTGAGGATGTCCTGCCTGGAGTCAGCTCTGCCCAGGGTATTTCTGGTCTCACCAGAAATAGGTCTCACCAGATAGAAAGAGATGGAGAAGGAAATGGCAACCCACTACAGTGTTCTTGCCTGGAGAATCCCAGGGACGGGGAGCCTGGTGGGCTTCCGTCTATGGGGTCATGCAGAGTCGGACACGACTGAAGTGACTTAGCAGTAGCAGTAGCAGCAGATAGGAAGAACCCGAGGTCTCCAGAGGTCACCCATCTGAGTTTGCAGTCAGGCGAGAGAGAAGCATATGCAAGACGGGGGTCAGTGGCTGAACTCGCACCTACTGATTGAACTAAAGCTGCCGACTCTGCAGAGGGTCACCTTTACCATTCGTCACCATTGCCTGGGAAGTCGATTCTTTTCCCCTCATGACCTGCTCTGACACCAAAGAGCTTTCTGGTGCCTCCTCCTGGGTCCAGGTGACCTTTATCCAGAAAGGCCAGACCAGGGGCACTTCTATTGAACTCCTCCCGTGCAGGTAAAGAATGGCCATCCCTGTCTTCACTTTTACCACCATCACTGCCAACAGTCCAGAGCTCCAGTGGATCCTCTGTCCGTGGGCCTTCCGAGGCAAGAATTCTGAGGTGGGTTGTCATTTCCTACTCCAGGGGATCCTCCCGAACCAGGGATTGAACCTGCATTGCTTACATCTCCTGCGTGAGCAGGTGGGGTCCTTACCACCTCTGATGGTAACTTTGGCTTAACAGCTCTCTGATGACTGCTGAGCTTCTCTCACATTGAAAAGTGGTCCAGGGTCCTTGCTCTGCACGTGTTGTGCCTGTTTCCTCTAGTGTATTCCCACTAAACGCCTGTATATCTGTTTATGAGTTTCCTGTTGTTGCTCTAAGAAATTGTCACAAGTGTAGTGGCTTAAAAATACACAAATGTATTCTCTTACACTTCTGGAGGTCAGGAGCCCAAAATGGGTCTCACTGGACTAAAATCAAAGCATCGCTGGGCTGCATTCCTTATGGAGGCTCCAGTGAAGAATCTACTTCCTTGTCTTTTTCCCGTTGCTGGAATCCACCTGCATTTCTTGGCCCATGGCCCTTTCTACCATCTTCAAAGCTGGCAGCGTAGCATCTTCAAATCTCTCTGCCTCTGACCTTTTTTCCTCCCTCTTATAAGGACCCATTTGATTATGTTGGGCCCATCTGGATAATCTCACATACTCTTCCCATCTCAGTATCCTTAATCACATCTGCAAAGCAGGGTAAATATATTCACAGGTTCTAGGCATTAGGAGGTGAGTGTCTTTGGGGACCATTATTCTGTCTACCATAATCTCTTGATGCCTAATTCAGGAATTGGCTATTCTACGAAGCCTTAATCTTACTCCTAAATCAAAGCAACTACTCATCCCTGTGAAACAAATAATTTTAATTTTATCATATATTATAATATTGTATTATTTAATAAATCACCCAGCACTGCCCTTATGTTCTTATTTATGTCCCTTGAACTAGATGGTGAAAACCACAGGGTGTAGGGTCATGTCTTATTCAGCTCTGTAGCCCCTAAGCTGAGCAGAGTCTGCCTCAGTTTAGGTTTCAGTAAATGCTCACCTGAACTGAAGCACACACTTTGTAACATGTAGATTGCATTTTGATGGGGACAATCCAGAACATCCTTTGTAGAGTGTCCAATATGTAGGACCAACTAGATAGAGGGTCCATAAAACAGGTAGAAATTTGGGGAGCTATCACAGTCCAGCCTAATTTAGAAGGCTGAGTGGAAGCACCAAGGCTGGGAGTGTGATCCAACATAGTGTCTTGAGAAAGTAACGATCTCTTGGAGTTGCTGAAATGTAAAATTCAAGTAGGAGCAGAGCCTGAAGATGAGGCTAGAGGAAAGAAATGGAAATTCAGGCCAGACTCGTCTACATTTTACTAAGGAGTTGGGACTTTGTTCTGCAGACAATTGGGCTTCCCTTCTAGCTCAGTTGGTAAAGAATCCACCTGCAATGCAGGAGACCCCAGTTCTATTCCTGGGTCGGCAAGATCCGCTAGAGAAGGGATAGATTACCCACTCCAGTATTCTGGCCTGGAGAATGGCATGGACTGTATAGGCCATGGGGTTGCAAAGAGTCGGACACGACTGAGCGACTTTGACTTTCACTTTCTGTAGCCAGCAAATATTTCTTAGTTGAGTCAGTCAGTCAGTCAGTTCAGTCACTCAGTCATGTCCGACTCTTTGCGACCCCATGCATCACAGCACACCAGGCCTCCCTGTCCGTCACCAACTCCCAGAGTTCACTCAAACTCTTGTCTATCGAGTCGGTGATGCCATCCAGCCATTTCATTCTCTGTCGTCCCCTTCTCCTCCTGCCCCCAATCCCTCCCAGCATCAGAGTCTTTTCCAGTGAGTCAACTCTTCGCATCAGGTGACCAAAGTATTGGAGTTTCAGCTTCAGCATCAGTCCTTCCAATGAACACCCAGGGCTGATCTCTCTTAGCTGAGTAGTATGATGGAATTGTTATCTCCTGAGTGTGGAGGGTGAGGGAGGAGATGGCAGACTAAAGGCGGGGAGATTGGGATGGTTCATAGAAGGAAGACGTTTGCTCTGGGTCAAGTCTGTGAGAAACGGGACTGAGGAGCAGCCCTCTCGGTTTATTGAGGCAGCGACTGTGCCCATTTCAGCTCATCGTTTGTCACAGGCCCCACAGAGTTTCAGTGGACACTCAATGCACAGGTATTTGCCAAGTAAGTGACAAGAGTGATTTGAGTGATGTTTAAAAAAAAAGGATTGATGCAACTGGGTGATTTGGGAACTACAAATTAATGTGTTAGACTTAGTTGGCGAGCATAGCGCAGGAGTGTGCTAGGAGGGTAGTTTTAACTGGCTGTCCTTTGGCTATCAGATGACTGACTCGGAGTGTGTGTGCTATCCTGTTGCACATGTGCTGGAGGAGGGCTTGGGGAGCATAGTGGCCCCTAACTCTTGGTTTCCATACACTGTATCTTCTGTGCCTCCTACCCCTTGACCTTCGAGGCAGCTCTCCCCGGCCCCTCCCTGCCTGGGCACACCACTCTGGGCTAATTCTCAGCTACTCAGGTTTCTAGTCTAGCTTGCCCCAGAGGGCATCCTGAATAGCATTCCTTCTCCAGCCCACTCGGGGATTCTTAAGTTTAGCCTCATTTCCATACTCCCAGCATTTGCCAGCAAATTCATTTGGACTCATTTTGAATAAGCTCCTGGGTGTTTGGCTCAGACCTTAAATATTTCACTTGATTTGTGTTTGAGAGGGGAGGGGAACCCACAAACAAACAAAAAATGATGGCTATATATAAAATGACAAATATTTATTGGACTTTTCCAAATGCATGCGATACTTTTAAAGGCCTCTGGGAAAATATTAAATTAAAAACTGTGCATTAAACAACCTGTGGAATCAACTGCTCTTGGTACATAAAGGTCTGTTTCTCCCATTGGTGTGTATGGGCTTAGACCATTTGGCCACCACTGTCTTTATAAGCAGAAAGTCGTGATGAAACGTTGCATTTCAGTGATTCGTAGGCTAATAAAAAAAAAAAAAACACCCTCACCAACACAATTCTTTCTTCCCTCTTGCGTCAGTATGTGATTTCAGTTCAGTTCAATTGCTCAGTCGTGTCTGACTCTGCGACCCCATGAACCGCAGCATGCCAGGCCCCCCTGTCCATCACCCAACTCCCAGAGTTCACCCAAACCCATGTTCATCAAGTCGGTGATACCATCCAACCATCTCATCCCCTTCTCCTCCTGCCCTCAATCTTTACCAGCATCAGGGTCTTTTCAAAGGAGTCAGCTCTTTGCATCAGGTGGCCAAAGTATTGGAGTTTCAGCTTCAGCATCAGTCCTTCCAATGAACACCCAGGGCTGATCTCCTTTAGGATGGACTGGTTGGACCTTCTTGCAGTCCAAGGGACTCTCAAGAGTCTTCTCCAACACCACAGTTCTAAAGCATCAATTCTTCAGCGATCAGCTTTCTTCACAGTCCAACTCTCACATCCATTCATGACCACTGGAAAAACCATAGCCTTGACTAGACGGACCTTGGTTGGCAAAGTAATGTCTCTGCTTTTTAATATACTGTCTAGGTTGGTCAAAACTTTCCTTCCAAGGAGTAAGCGTCTTTTAATTTCATGGCTGCAGTCACCATCTGCAGTGATTTTGGAGCCCCAAAAAATAAAGTCTGACACTGTTTCCACTGTTTCCCCATCTATTTCCCATGAAGTGATGGGACCAGATGCCATGATCTTTGTTTTCTGAATGTTGAGCTTCAAGCCTACCTTTCCACTCTCCTCTTTCACGTTCATCAGGAGGGTTTTTAGTTCCTCTTCACTTTCTGCCATAAGGGTGGTGTCATCTGCATATCCAAGGTTACTGATATTTCTCCTTGCAATCTTGATTCCAGCTTGTGCTTCATCCAGCCCAGCATTTCTCATGATGTACTCTGCATATAAGTTAAATAAGCAGGGTGACCATATACAACCTTGACGTACTTCTTTTCCTATTTGGAACCAGTATGTTGTCCCATGTCCAGTTCTAACTGTTGCTTTTTGACCTGCATACAGGTTTCTCAAGAGGCAGGTCAGGTGGTCTGCTATTCCCATCTCTTTCTGAATTTCCCACAGTTTATTGTGATCCACACAGTCAAAAGCTTTGGCATAGTCAATGAAGCAGAAATAGATGTTTTTCTGGAACTCTCTTGCTTTTTCGATGATCATTTTTTTCAGGTTGTGAAGATCTTTTTTGTACAGTTCTTCTGTGTATTCTTGCCACCTCTTCTTAATATCTTCTGCTTCTGTTAGGTCCCTACCATTTCTGTCCTTTATTGAGCCCATCTTTTCATGAAATGTTCCCTTGGTATCTCTAATTATCTTGAAGAGATCTCTAGTCTTTCCCATTCTATTGTTTTCCTCTATTTCTTTGCATTGATTGCTGAGGAAGGCTTTCTTATATCTCCTTGCTATTCTTTGGAACTCTACATTCAGATGGGTATATCTTTCCTTTTCTCCTTTGCTTTTTGCTTCCCTTCTTTTCACAGCTATTTGTAAGGCCTCCTCAGACAGCCATTTTGTGTTTCTTTTTCTCGGGGATGGTCTTGGTCCCTGTCTCCTGTACAATGTCACGAACCTCCATCCAGAGTTCATCAGGCACTCTATCTATCAGATCTAGTCCCTTAAATCTATTTCTCACTTCCACTGTATAATCATAAGGGATTTGATTTAGGTCATATCTGAATGGTCTAGTGGTTTTGCCTACTTTCTTCAATTTAAGTCTGAATTTGGCAATAAGGAGTTCATGATCTGAGCCACAGTCAGCTCCTGGTCTTGTTTTTGCTGACTGTATAGAGCTTCTCCATCTGTGGCTGCAAAGAATATAATCAGTCTGATTTCAGTGTTGACCATCTGGTGATGTCCATGTGTAGAGTCTTTAGTGTTATTGGAAGAGGGTCTTTGCTATGACCAGTGCGTTCTCTTGGCAAAACTCTATTAGCCTTTGCCCTGCTTCATTCCATGCTCCAAGGCCAAATCTGCCTGTTACTCCAGGTGTTTCTTGACTTCCTACTTTTGCATTCCAGTCCCCTAGAATGAAAAGGACATCTTTTTTTTTTTCTTTTATAACTGAGATTTTATTGGTTGTTTTGAGGATCACTACACAGACATTTCAATTTGTACACAATTCTTCACATACGTACCAGAAATCTAAAATATTATGTAGTTGTGATTCTTAACACTTATTCCAGTGACTTTCCAGCTTAAAATTTGGAGCAAACTTTCCTTAACAGGATATCAAGTACCAATATCTTCAAATATTGATATGTTGTTACATCATAAGTCCCACTGATTCACAATTTAATATCATATACACTACATACCCAAACTGTCAATCATTCACAGCACATTAACCAAGTTACTAGGAAAACTGGACTACCACGACCAAAGATGTTATAGTATAGTGCACAAAATTCTGACCAGGAGAGCCAAGATCAAAAAGTGGTTTGCTGTAGGAAATAATTCTACCAAAACAATATGGGAAGAGAAGTAATTTAAAGTGTTCAAGACATGAAATGCACAACTGACTCCAAACTGCCATTTAGTATGATTTTGTATTATAGGATATAAAAGCTAACCCCCATCTATGGAATGTTAAGCTGACACCCAAGACAATCAAAGCCTCCCATATCCAATATCCCACTATTTTCTGGTTGTACCAAAAAATAAACAACCAGCAAATGATTTCACCTCTTAAAAAAAAGCATTTACACTTAAAAAATGGGATGAGATGGGATTCCCTCCTTTTTAAAAATGTTTCTAGAGCTACTAAAAAACTTGCATTTACAAAATAGTTGATAAAAATATTCCTCTGGATTGTACAAGAAGGGAAACAGGGACCACTGACAGGACTGGGTGTGTGGTTATTAATCAGACTTGGCTTCTTTCTCTTCTGCTTCATCAGCGGCTGGGCTCTCCTCGTTTTTAGTCTCTCCGTTTTCTGCAGGTAAGTCTTCTTTAGTCTCTTGGTTGGCCACTTCCGCCTGCTTTCCCTTTGCTCCTCTTTTCCCTTTTGTTTGCACTTTTTTGTCTGAAGATTTATCCTTTCCCGCTGCCTTTTTTGGCTTCGTTTCCACTTTTGCAGGAGCCGGTTTAGCTGACAACCTCGCGGATCTCCTCTTGGGCTCCTCCTTCGCCGCCCCCTCGGCGGAGCTGACCTTCCTCTTGGGCATCGTGGCGGCTGAGCGGGCGAGAGCCGGGTGCCTGAGGGCCGCGGCGCGCCGAGAGCCTTCGCGAAGCTGAGTAGCCTGACCGCTGCCGCTCCTCCCGCCGCCCGAGCTGCTGGGACCCGCTGAAAAGGACATCTTTTTGCGGTGTTAGTTCTAGAAGGTCTCGTAGGTCTTCATAGAACTGTTAAACTTCAGCTTCTTCAGCATTACTGGTTGGGGCATAGACTTGGATTACTGTGATATTGAATGGTTTGCCTTGGAAATGAACAGAGATCATTCTGTCATTTTTGAGATTGCATCTAAGTACTGCATATCGGACTCTTTTGTTGACCATGATGGCTACTCCATTTCTTGTAAGGGATTCCTGCCCGCAGTAGTAGATATAATGGTCATCTGAGTTAAATTCACCCATTCCAGTCCATCTTAGTTTGGTGATTCCAAGAATGTCAATGTTCACTCTTGCCATCTCCTGTTTGGCCACTTCCAATTTGCCTTGATTCATGGACCTAACATTCCAGGTATGTGATTTACCTGTCTGTAATTCAATTGACTTAGAGAAATTGATCCATGAAGAGATTTTTAAATCTATAATTTTACCACAATTGGGAGACTATGAATAACATAACTGACCAAATATAATTCTCTTCTCTAAGGCTCACCCCTGATATGTCAATATTTCAGAAAGGAAAGAAACCAACTATTATTGAGTACCTACAATGTGCCAGGTTTTGAGCTAAGTGTCTTTTTGGACCCGATGGCTCACTCAGTAAAGAATCCTCCGGCAATGCTGGAAACCTGGGTTGGGAAGATCCTCTGGAGGAGGAAATGACAATCCACTCCAGTATTCTTGCCTGGAGACTCCCCATGGACAGAGGAGCCTGGTGGGCTACAGTTCACAGGGTCGCAAAGAGTCAGACATGACTTAGCGACTGAGCACACAGTGCCCAGGGCTATCCTAACAAAATACATGTGGGGCGGCTTCAAACTATAGAAATTGATTCCGTCACAGTTCCAGAGGCCAGAGTTCCAAATCAAGGTGTTGGCAGGGTTGATTCCTCCTGGAGACTCTCAGAGTGGAACTGCCCGTGCCTCTCTCCAGTTTCTGCTGGCTGCAAGGACTCCTCGGGGTTCCTTGTCCTGTAGATGCATCACTATGGTCCCTGCCTCCGTCTTTACATTGCCTTCCTCTCTGTCTAAGGACCCCCTCATTGGATTTATAGCCCACCTTAATCCAGTATGATCTCATCTCCATCCTTACCTTAGTCACACCTGCAAATACCCTTTCTCCAAATAAGGTCACATTCTGATGTTCTTGGTGGACATGAACTTTTTTGGAGGGCACTATTCAAACCATTACAGATAGATGTTGTTTATGGCATTTAGAAAGTATTGAGATAAAATGTTAGCAGTATTTGATGCTTAATTTTAGTAAATATCTTTTTGACTTTCTCTGAGATTAAAAAAAAATCTTTGGCAGCTTGAAGAGGGTCAAGCTATTAACAGACTCTATTATTAAATGGTAGTTTTATGATGGTATAGAGTTTTTCTTAGTATGTGCTATTATTGAAATACATTACTGGGTTCAGTTTAGTAATCTCTTATTTAGAATTTTTATATTTATATTCCAGTGTAAAGGAGAACTGCAGTTTGTGGTTTGACGTATTTCAACTCAGTTACAAAATCATTCCTGATTCAAAGCAGATTAGGAATTGCCTATCTTTTAAACATTCTGGATAACATTACATGTTGTGAAAATCAGTTAATCTTTGAAATTACTTGCCTATTATATCTTCTGGATCCAATGCCCTTTTACTTAAGTGACAGTATGAAACTTAAAAAATGTTCTATTCAAATAAATAGTTATTGATCTAGGCAAATGGATCAATTTTGATAGCCTCTTGAAAACTGTTTAAACATTTCACTATGATTTTTCAAACTAATTAGTTGAATGTCATATAGTATTCTTTAAAGGCTCTGCCCTGCTTCTTGTACATACGTTGTGCTTTCATGTTTCCTTTTTTCCTCATTACTTGACTTCTCAGAGGTTATTTTATTTTTTTGCAATAAAGTATCAACTTGTAGACATCTTGATTAGTTTTCTGCTTTTTCTGATTCTTAATTTACTAAGGAAACATTACTTATATTTTCCCTCTTATTTTTCCATTTAATGAAAAGCGGTAACCATATATATGTGTCTATATATGTAAACATATATGACACACATTGAAATATACATATGTTTAAACACTTAAACATTTAAAAGTTAAAAGTTAGAGTCCCTTGGACTGCAAAGAGATCCAACCAGTCCATCCTAAAGGAAATCAGTCCTGAATATTCATTGGAAGGACTGATGCTGAAGCTGAACTCCAATACTTGAGCCTCCAGATATGAAGAACTGACTCATTGGAAAAGACCCTGATGCTGGGAAAGCTTGAGGGCAGGAGGAGAAGGGGACAACAGAGGATGAGATTGTTGGCTGGCATTACTGACTTGATGGACATGAGTTTGAGTAATCTCTGGGAGTTGGTGTTAGACAGGGAGGCCTGGTGTGCTGCAGTCCATGGGGTTGCAAAGAGTTGAACATGATGGAGTGACTGAACTGAACTGATATATACACACACATATGACACACATTGAAATATAATATACATATATCTAAACATTTAAAGTTAAACATTTTTTTCACTTATTAAGCTAACTGTATAGAGCTTCTCCATCTTTGGCTGCAAAGAATATAATCAATCTGACTTCGGTGTTGACCATCTGGTGATGTCCATGTGTAGAGTCTTCTCTTGTGTTGTTGGAAGAGAGTGTTTGCTATGACCAGTGCGTTCTCTTGGCAAAACTCTATTAGCCTTTGCCCTGCTTCATTTCGTGCTCCAAGGCCAAATTTGCCTGTTACTCCAGGTGTTTCTTGACTTCCTACTTTTGCATTCCAGTCCCCTATAATGAAAAGGACATCTTTTTTGGGAGTTAGTTCTAAAAGGTCTTGTAGGTCTTCATAGAACTGTTCAACTTTGGCTTCTTCAGCATTACTGGTTGGGGCATAGACTTGGATTACTGTAATATTGAATGATTTGCCTTGGAAATGAACAGAAATCATTCTGTCATTTTTAAGATTGCATCCAAGTACTGCATTTCGGACTCTTTTGTTGACCATGATGGCTACTCCATTTCTTCTAAGAGCTAACTGCCCACAGTAGTAGATATAATGGTCATCTGAATTAAATTCACCCATTCCAGCCCATTTTAGTTCACTGATTCTTAGAATGTTGACGTTCATCTTGTCATCTCCTGTTTGACCATTTCCAATTTGCCTTGATTCATGGACCTAACATTCCAGGTTCCTATGCAATTTTGCTCTTTACAGCATCAGACCTTGCTTCTATCAACAGTCACATCCACAACTGGGTATTTGTTTTGCTTTGGCTCTATCCCTTCATTTTTTCTGGAGTTATTTCTCCACTGATCTCAGAAAACGGAGATCATGGCATCTGGTCCCATCACTTCATGGGAAATAGATGGGGAAACAGTGGAAACAGTGTCAGACTTTATTTTTTTGGGCTCCAAAATCACTGTGGATGCTGACTGCAGCCATGAAATCAAAAGATGCTTGCTCCTTGGAAGGAAGGTTATGACCAGCCTAGATAGCATATTAAAAAGCAGAGACATTACTTTGCCAACCAAGGTCCGTCTAGTCAAGGCTATGGTTTTTCCTGTGGTCATGAATGGATGTGAGAGTTGGACTGCGAAGAAAGCTGATCGCCGAAGAATTGATGCTTTTGAACTGTGGTGCTGGAGTAGACTCTTGAGAGTCCCTTGTACTGCAAGGAGATCCAACCAGTCCATTCTAAAGGAGATCAGTCCTGGGTGTTCATTAGAAGGACTGCTGCTAAAGCTGAAACTCCAATACGTTGGCCACCTCATGTGACAAGTTGACTCACTGGAAAAGAGTCTGATGCTGGGAGGGGTTGGGGGCGGGAGGAGACGGGGACGACAGAGTATGAGATGGCTGGATGGCATCACCGACTCTGTGGACATGAGTTTGAGTGAACTCTGGGAGTTGGTGATGGACAGGGAGGCCTGGTGTGCTGTGATTCATGGGATCGCAAGGAGTTGGACACGACTGAGCGACTGAACTGAACTGAATATTTAAGCATATATGTACAAATGTATAAAGCATTTAATTTATGAATCTGCTTCTGACTATAGCATTTAACACATCTCATGTGGATTTATTTGTCACATATTGGCTTTTTTTTTTGAGTCTTTTTTTTAAGTTTATTTTCTTATTGAAGGATAATTGCTTTACAGAATTTTGCTGTTTTCTGTCAAACCTCAGCACAAATCAGTCATAGGTATACATATCTCCCCTTCCTTTTGAACCTCCCTCCCATCTCCTGCCCCATCCCAGCCCTCTAGGTTGTTACAGAGCCCCTGTTTGAGTTTCCTGAGCCATACAGCAAATTCCCGTTGTCCATCTATTTTACATGTGGTAACGTAAGTTTCCGTGTCACTCTCTCCACACCTCTCCCCCTCCCCTCCCCTCTCCCCACGTCCGTAAGTCTGTTCTCTATGTCTGTCTCTCCACTGCTGCCCTGCAAATACATTCTTCTGTGTCACTTTTCTAGATTCCATATATATACATTAGAATATGATGTTTATCTTTCTCTTTCTGACTCACTTCACTCTGGATAATGGATTCTAGGTTCATCCACCTTATCAGAACTGACTCAAATGCACTCCTTTTTACGACTAAGTAATATTCCATTGTGTATATGTACCACAACTTCTTTATCCATTCATCTGTCAATGGACATCTAGGTTGCTTCCATGTTCTAGCTATTGTAAATAGTGCTGCGATGAACAATTGGATACATGTGTCTTTTTCAATTTTGGTTTCCTCAGAGTATATGCCTAGGAGTGGGATTGCTGGGTCGTATGGTGGTTTTATTCCTAGTTTTTTAAGGAATCTCCATACCATCTTCCATAGTGGCTGTATCAATTTACATTCCCACCAGCAGTGCAAGAGCGTTCCCTTTTCTCCACACCCTCTCCAGCATTTATTGTTTGTATACTTTTTGATGATAGCCATTCTGACTGGTGTGAGGTGATATCTCATTGTAGTTTTGATTGCATTTCTCTAATAATGAGTGATGTTGAGCATCTTTCCATGTGTTTGTTAGCCATCTGTATGTCTTCTTTGGAGAAATGTCTAAGTCTTTTTCCCTCTTTTTGATTGGGTTGTTTTTCTGATATTGAGTTGTATGAGCTGCTTGTATATTTTGGAAATTAATCCTTTGTCAGTTGTTTCATTTGCTATTATTTTCTCCCATTCTGAGGGTTGGCTTTTCACCTTGCTTGCTCTGCAAAAGCTTTTAAGTTTAATCAGGTCCCACTTGTTTACTTTTGTTTTCATTTCCATTCGTCTAGGAGGTAGGTCATAGAGGATCTTGCTTTGATTTATGTCATTGAGTATTCTGCCTATGTTTTCCTCTAAGAGTTTTATAATTTCTGGTCTTACATTTAGGTCTTTAATCCATTTTGAGTTATCTTTGTGTATGGTGTTAAGAAGTGTTCTAATCTCATTTGTTTACATGTAGCTGTCCAGTTTTCCCTGCACCATTTTTGAAGAGGCTGTCTTCGCCCCATTGTATATTCTTGCCTCCTTTGTCAAAAATAAGGTACCCATAGGTGCATGGATTTATTTCTGGACTTTCTACCTTGTTCCATTGGTCTATCATTCTGCTCTTGTGCCAGTACCATACTGTCTTGATCACTGCAGCTTTGTAGTATACTCTGAAGTCAGGAAGGTTGATTCCTACAGCTCCATTCTTCTTTCTCAAGACTGCTTTCACTATTCTGGGTCTTTTGCATTTCCATATGAATTGTGAATTTTTTTGTTCTAGTTCTGTGAAAAATGTCCTTGATAATTTGATAGGGATCCCATTGAATCTGTAGATTGCATTTGGTAATATAGTCATTTTCACAATATTGATTGGCATTTTATATGTTATACAATCCCTATTTACTTACAAGTTTAGGTGCAAATTTTAATTTTGATCTTCTCTGACCTAAGGGGTATTTAAAGGTGTCCTTACTCAAAATAATTGCAATTTTTGCTTTAGTCTCTGCTCTACATTTCTAACCTTATTACCGTTTGTTCAATCACAGTCTTTTGGGGACTTATGTATTTGAAACTGTATTTAGATGATTAATTTTTGTAGATACTTTAAAGACATTTAAAATGGCTTTTCTATAAGACAAAAGTATAATATACCTTTAACATTAATCTTACATGTTAATTAAAATACTCTATATCCTACTTAAATTTTCATCTTCCTGATCTTTCTAAGAGTGTTAGTTTATGTTGTTTTAGTTAATTAGCTATTTGGTGAGGGAATAGTTAGATATGAAGTTGGTTAGTGTCGTTGATCTATTTCCATGTGGGATTTATGGCTATAGACAATGCCATTGATGGTGGGTTCATATCCCCCATGTTTTTGTCAATATGTATTTCCATTTTAATTATTTTGATTCCGTATTTTGTGTTTTTGCTTTTCCTATAGAGTTGCATGCCTATTAAATTAAGATAATTCCTTTGTTAATACAAAATAAGACTTTGGCATTACTTTTTACTGCATTTTATTCTTAATTCTACCTTTTCTGGTGGCTTAGTCACTCAGTCGTGTCTAGCTCTTGCAACCCCATGGACTGCAGCCCACCAGGCTCCTCTGTCCATGGGATTTCTCGGGCAAGAATACTGGAGTGGGTAGCCATTTCCTTCTCCAGGGGATCTTCCCGACCCAGGGATTGAACCCAGGTCTCCCGCAGTGCAGGCAGATGCTTTACTGACTGAGCCACGAGGTCTGACTGGATTAATTTTCACTCACATGTGATTGTTTACTGTGGACTTCCACCCCATCCTGGAGGTAGATGAGAGGCGTCTTCCACCAATATTCCCTGAAGCCTGTGTGTGTGTGTGTTACACAGGTATACAGCAGGCATGACAAATGAGTGGAAGATGGTGAAAATTAATGTCAGGGAGATGAGATAGAATGACATGCGTTAAAGAGTAATAGTCACAGTCTCATTTTGAACAAAGGAATTGCCTGAATTTCATGTAATAGATGTGCAACTCAATGGGGAAAAACCAGTAGATTCAATAGATATCAACTCAAAATAATCAGAAACAGAAGCAGAAATTGACAAAAAGTGTGGGAGAACTGAACCCTCATGCCCAGTGTCCAAAGCTTTCTAATGGAGGAAAGAAATGGGGGCAAGACGAAACTCAGCGGTAGTTTCCGTGTTTTACAGGATGGACTGTTCATTTCCTGCTAGGGACTTTCTGATGCAGTTGTTAGCGAGACTTTGTGATCCCAACAATTGCTCTTTCTGAAGCTGGGTTCTGACCTGCCTTCTGGTGCTTTGGGGTGTGTACAGCCTAAACAAAAACTGCTCTCCAAACAAGCACATAGCGCTTTGGGAACATCTGTGTGAAAGACAAGTCTGGTGGCCACTGATAGTTTCCTTGGCCCCATGGTGCTTTGGAAAACATTTTGGGAAGAAATAAATAAGTTCTGCCACCTCACCCCTTATTATTCATCCATTAAGGTTCTGTTGAGCAGCTAATGTGGCTACATGAGGAGTCCAGCCCTGAAAATAGCGAGGTCAGTGAAACAGATGTGAGTCATACACTGTCCCATCAGATGGAAACCCTGTCCCTCTGGAGGATAAAACCAATAAAGCTATGGTTGCAGGTCACCCATTTCCAAGAACCACAGCCTCAGAGGGGAGACAGATTTGAGGTGGGTTCCCACAGTCCTCTCACATCTTGGAGGAGACAGTGGGAGAAATGATTTTTGTGATGAGGAATTGCTGGTGAGAAAAGTGATGTGACAGAAAGTGTCATCGCCTTGGGCTAAGAGAAAATCAGCCATTAGCTAGAGAGAGACATGTGCTCCCCCCCAAAAAAAATTCCTTGTTGTTTATATATGTGCTAAAGAAAGGGGTTGCTGTGGGGAGCGGCCTCCTTTGCCCTGGGTACAAATAAGTCTACAATCCATCGACAGGTCCTGGCAGACTGAATCGAGAGCACTGGGAAAGTCCTGAGGTTACATTTTTCTTTTTGAAGAGTGCTGCCAAATTGCTAATTTGGACTCACGTTCTTTTTCTGCAACATAGCTTTCTCTGACCTCGAAGGAGCTAGGGTGTAGGCTGCTGAGTGTCTTAATGTTTGAGAATTGCCAACTCTGCTTCTCCTCCCGTAACTCTCGGGTGGATTGGTCCATAGGGTTAAATGGCTCATTGCAATTCAGCAAAGTGGCTTTTATGTGCAATTAATGTTTGTTAATTTGGTTAAATGTCAAAGTATATATATTTTTGGGGGGCAGCTGGAAAGTTCCTGCAATACAACCTCCACCCACCAAACCTTTTAAGTGTCAAGGGTGAGATGTTATTCTCAAACAAATGGGAAAGTGATCATATTCAGCATCTGTTTTAAATTGAATGGACAATACCTTAGTTAAATGTCCCTCTTGGGAGACAAGACAGTAAGATGTCAGCACAACTGAGTTTAGAAGCAAAATTAAGGGGATAGTTAAGAAAACCCAATGAAAAAATATTGCCTTTGCCACCTGGCCACCAAAGAAAGAAGAAGGGCTTTGAGTTAGTTATTTGGCCCACTTGTTCAAATTCCTCATCTTTTTGTTTCCCCGAGATTTTAATATTTTTCCACTTCTGTTTGTGTATTTTATGCTCTGGGTAATTTTTTGTTATTCTTGGATGTGTTCATGTCTATATACTGTGTTCTGGTTCTGTTGCTTTGAGTGCTAAAGACTCAGCCACAGTTACAGGATTCTCATTATAGTGACCATTGTTATTAAAGTCTACTGTGCATTTATTAAAAATACACACAGTAAAAATATAGATGAATGTACTTAATTCTTCAGCCCTGGCATGTATCTATCACTAAAGTAGGAAATCGGTTGTCTTTTTCTAAGTTTACAGGGAAAAAATAGGCTTAAGGGTCTCAGTCTTAGAATTTCTCTCATACTTCTTTTTTGCTAAGAATTGGATCCTTGCTATAACCCCGTGCTGGTTAAATTGTGCTGCCGACATGCGTGGGTAGAATTTAGGTGTGGCTTGTAGATGTCCTAGATATTTTTAATTCCGTGTCTTGTCCTCTTTTTACAAATCACTCTTTTGCCCTGCTCATTGCTCTGTGTCTCCATGGCGCAGTGCAGTGATGAAGTTCTGTCTGCTCCACTCGCTGGCCTGCTGGATGTAGGAGTTTAGGCCAATTCCTGCTAAGCCTCAGCGTTATAGTCTCTCTTCCTTTTGTTGTATGAACTGCCTTAGAGTCATCACTCCTTTCTTCCTCATAACGTCAGAAAGGAAGGCCTCTGGGACCAAGATGTGGGATCTATGGAGACCTGTGGTTTGCTCCTTAGGTGAGGATAAGAGTCATCCCAGTGGCTCTTCCACATTAGGCAGGGTCACCAAAACCAGCAGAGCATAAAGAACCGACATTTTCTTGGTGTGTTCATTGTTTGGGTCACTTTAAGAAATCTATGACCATGGCTCAGTGATGATTCTTGGCAGAGCCAGCTACATGGGCACTTGGCCTGGGGCCAGCTGTGCAGGTCTCAGTGCTCAGAAGCTGCCTGCACCTGGTTTAATGCCCTGTTGTTGCCGTCTGAAAAGTTTTTAACAATCTGTGAACAGGAGGTCCTCCATTTTGATTTGCACTGGGACCCATGAATGGGAGTTCCCATCTTCTTTACAAGGTCAGGGACACCTGTGTATGTGCCTCTCTGGGCCAGGAGAATATGTTAGTATTCCCCAAGGTTCAAAGGAGATAGCTGAGTTCAATGAGGTCTTAGCTTAACGTGCCAAAGCATTTACAGTTACACTGGGTGGCGAACTCATTCGCTGATAGCCATGGTTTTATGAAAGGAAGGGAGCAATGTCCAAGGTACTTTTTGATTCTGTGGAAATCAGTCTTTCTTATCTGGGAAGCTCTCTGAATTTTGTGGCCCCCTAATCCTTAAAGGTTTCATCACTTTAGAGTTGATACGGAATCCTATATCCTACCATAGTTACCCTTTGGTTGTTCTTTCTCTGAGAGTCCTCCATAATTTTGCAGACATGGCCTGTGAATTTCACCCAAAGAATGTACCATTGCTTCATGGGACAGGCTATGTCCAGGAACTAGACTATGGTAAGCCAACAGAAACATGTTTGACTTTCTCCCAGACCTTGGGTGGATCTCCATTGCCTACTGGAAACAAAGGGAAAAAAAAAAAAAACCCTCCTCAGCCAATCATTCAACACACATTTTGATATATTTATAAATATGTTTTTTCAGAGACGTCCCTAACTTCAGGGGCTGGGAAGGACATTTTGGTGGGATCAGAGAAGATAAATGACACATTCTCAGAGAAATGTGCCCACCTTGGTGATGGGGTGATGTCCCAGGACTTAACGCTTAGGAACGGGCAGACAGGTTGGTGGAGAGAACCAGCTGGAGACACACTGCACAGTCTCTTTCTCTGATTCTGCCTTTTATTTCCTTTTGTGTGTGAGATGAGATTTTAGCTGGGTTAACGTAGGAAAGACAGGAAATGATCCCACTCTGACAGAATGCTCCATCGTAGAATTCCTACTCAGTGGGTAGAATTCTGGGCAGGATTCTGTTGATTTCTTTGGTTTTCACCCAGTTCTTGACTTTGTGAAAAAGTGAATCCCTGGTCTAGATTCACTGTCTATCCCACCCAGGGCCTCTCTTCCCAGGAAATGGGACTGTGGTAGGGAAGGAGTCTTGGAAATGGAATAGGAAAGTCGGTTTGCAAGTCCCAGTTGTGTGAGTAGCCATCAAACTTTCTGAGTCTCATATTTCTCATACTTAGGAAGGGATGGGGTGAAGTTTATGCATTGCAGAGTGACTGTGATGGTTACAGGCTACAGTCTGTGAAAGTACCCTAACCTAGCATGTAGTACATAAGAGCTATTCACATTTTATTTTGTTGAACCAGAGCAGAGGAGTAACTTTGTGTGTGTTGAATTTATTGTTATTAAATGTTCTTTTAGAAGGAAACCAGAGTTGACTGTGTTTTGCTTTGTTTGCCTATGTAGACTCCCTCTGTATTTTCATATATATATATATATATATATGCATAATGATTATGACGAAGAAACCCAAAATCAAAATAACTGGTATTTCTGCCCTGACTTCTATGCTAGGAAATGTGAGGGTAGCAGGCAGAAATCCATTTTACTAACATTGTTAGGCTTTATCTTATTTTGGGCCAATGTAACACATCTGCTAATCCTGGAAGAATGTCAGCAGAGCAAGAAAGAAATCCACTTGCTCCAGCCTGCAGCTGAGCAGAGATCCTGGGTCTGGTTGACAAGAGAGCAAGAAAGGGCAAGCTGGCCAGCAGTCAGCCTCCAGACAGGAGTTCTCCTGTCCCAACAAGGACAGAAAGAGAGAGAAAAGGACAACCAGAGTAAGGACAAGAGAGGCCCATGCATGTGACGGGGCACGGAGCGCACGGAGACCCTCACCACGAACAAGCAGAGCTACACACTGGCTCAGGTTCCAGCAAATCCACAGCAGGTCTTCCTCCTGGGGTAAAGGCTTTTTCAAGAGGAGAGTTAGAGGTGCTTCACCTCCATCCTAATGGCCCTTCAGAGGCCACTCCTTGTAGATTTGATTTCATATCTCCCAAGGGAAACATTTTTATCTTCATGGGAGAATTCTACAACAGATTATCCTCACTGGGGTCTTAATTTTCCTACCAGGATAGAGTAGGGGCACATTTTAGGCCTTCACAGAATTCCAAACTCACATTCCAAGGAACAAAATTGCATTTGTTCATGTTATAAATAATAATGCATTTGGACCTGGAAACCACTAGGCATGGCTGCAGAAGATATATAATACAATTAGCCCTTGCTGGGAGTTGCCAGCTGACAATGCTGGCAAGATTTATGTGTTTGCTTTTTCTATAAGTAGAGTTTTATTTGATAAGTGCAGTCCAAAGATATAAAGAATTAATCCAGGGTCTGCATTGTGGGGTACTTCCTCTGTAATATTAAATATTACACCTCTGTCCAATTACATAAAATTATGTTAATATTCTCTTCTTTGTTGTTGTCTGTCTGTTTCATCTTTGTAGCCAAAGAATTTATTAAAAGCAGTGACTGACTTCCTTTCAGTAAAATGTAGATTTTTTTTTTTTTATCATCTTAGAAGACTACAATCATTTCCTCCTGAAAGAAACACTCCCGACTGGGGTGCAGGGTCTGGTTTTCATGACCTTCCCTCTGGACCCCTCCAACTTATAGCTCTTTCCTTATGGCCAACCTGAACTTCTAGGAATAGCAAAGTCACACATGTTGAATGCGTATAGGCAGTTGGTAGTGTAGAGAATTGGGGGTGGGCATTTGATCATTTCAAAGGATTTGATACCTATCAAACATAGAGAGGGGCTTCCCAGGTGGCTCAGTGGTAAAGAATCCCCACTTATCAATGCAGGAGATGCAAGAGGCTCGGGCTCAACCCCTGGGTTGGGAAGATCCCCTGGAGTAGGAAATGGCGCTCCTCTCCAGTATTCTTGCCTGGAGAATCCCATGGACGGGGAGCCTGGCAGGGTACGGTCCATGGGGTCAGGGCTGCAAAGAGTCGGACACGGCTGAGCACATAGCACTGGGTGCTGTGCAGATCCCTGGGGCAGGGGGAAATATAGAGATAAAGGCCTGATAGGAGGGTGATGGGGGCGAGATCTGGGGATGAATCATTGTGACACCCAGACATTCAGTGTGTTTACTGGTGGCCACGTAATAAAACATTTATCTCAGCCTGGCGATGGCATGTACAGTCTCTGCCAAGGGTCTTAGACCTGGGAGAGAAAGCAAGAGGTGACATAAACGTTCTCAGGTGAAAGAACGAAGATCCACTCTTTCACACAGATGTACATCTTAGAAGAACTAAGATACACACAGACAGAACACAGATACACACTTGCCAAGTGCTGCTTTTCATCACACTTTACCAAAAGTGTGGTCTGTGGCCCAGTGCTGATTAGTTACTGTCTGTGGTGAGAAAAAACACTAAATTGAGAGTGTGCCTTTAGAAAGCTTTATAGCAATTTAACACTCCCCTCTTATGTTTGGGGAATCCAAGAGTTAAAAAAAAAACTTGACCTTACAGTCTGTGTTACATTGTTTTAATTCTACTGTTTGCTGGCAATGAATTTTTATTAATGAGAATTAAATGCATTAGGAAAAAGAAAATTGGGTTTTTCACTGGATTATTTGAGAAAGTGTAGGTCTTAACAGATAGTACTTTTTCCATCCAGAGAGCCTATTACAAAAATTAAAAGACAGCAGAGCCTTAATAAATGTTAACCTGACTTTGAGCTTTGAATGTGACTCAAATGGCTGTGCTAACCCAGGACTTCTGCTGTCAGGAAGGGGGATAATGAGGAGAAACTAGGATTTAAGGCAGTATTCTGTGTCCCAAACACATGTATATTGAGGCTTCACAAAAATTTCCAGAAGAAGCATAGTTAGAACCACTGGACAGGGAGGAAGACCAAGGACACAGTTACACAGCTTAGAAGGGGTACAGACAGGTTTCAGCCCCAGAAAGCAGATTGTTTCTTTTTTTTGACTTGCCTTGGCTCAGGGGAGACTGCCAGGGGAGTGGGCATTGCATCCCCTCTGTGTCCAGGACCACTGGGAAGCCCCTGGCAACGTTCTCTCAGTAATTCCCTGAGAAGTCCTCCGAATTTATCTAGCTCTTTACAGATGAGGCATCTGGGTCATGAGAGGTTAACTGATGGAAGGAAAACCGGACCAGGCAGTGTCTGACATCAGTTCTGTTCAGCAAGAGGCAAGCATGGCCCAGCGGTTTAGTCAGACTGTGTTCATATCTGAGGCGGATAAGGGGGCTCGGCACCGCTGTGTAGGCTGTACACTGCACAACACCAAGGGCTCTCAATTACACGATCATCCATGTAATGGAGCCCCTTGAAGCTGTGCAGTGCACAACCCCAATCAATGGGCCTGGCTGAGAAAGGCAGCAGAGTCTGAAACCTGCTGTTCAAAATAGTCCCAGATGCACTTCTCAGAAAACACGCCAAGCTCCTCCCTACACTCCTCAGAGAGAATGCCTCTCCACATGACCTGATGCCCCTATTGTCCTGCCCCCGGCGCAGGTCACCGGTCAGAAACAAAGCAAGATGAGCTTGTGATACACCCTTTGTTGGTACTTTAATCTCTGGCTCGCTGTGCTTTTATGAAATGTGAAAGTAGATCATGGGCTGTGAAACACTATAGCACTGCGTTAGGTAATGACTGGGACGCAGCAAATGCTGCCAGTGATAATAAAGGAAGAGTGAGGTCATAGGAAAACCCACTCACGTTTCAGCTACTTGTCGTTTTGGAAGATCCAGAGTCCCCGAGAAGAACTAAACAAGCATTTGTTCTTATTGATATGTCTGTTGCCCTCTCTTAGTAAGACTTGGCATGGAGTAGGCATTCAATAAATGCTGACACACGAAGACGGGGATAAAGAAATGCAGGGAAAGTTAAGTGATTGAATAAACAAAGTTGCAGGAGTGGCCGAAAGTGGGAGCTTGCTGCCTGGCGATGATCTTTTTTTGGAGAGGTGAATTGGTGCAGATTATACGGTGGTACTTCTTTGGGTGTAAATTACCAGTCATGGGAGCCAGTGTTCATTGAGTCCCACCTTGTACACCAGTCACTGTGTTGGGGACTTATCCACACACTAGTTCATTCAGTCCCTCATCAGCCCCAGAATGCAATTACTATGGTCTCCATCTCGCAGGTTAAGTAACTGGTCTAGGTTCACATTTGCAAGTGGCAAATGTAGGATTTAAACTGTCCCACATCACTCTGGAACATGGACTTTTCTGTCCTATTTGTTAAGCCAAGCAAAACTTCCCCAAACTGACTTAGAGATAAATTTCCTGTTTGAAATCATAGGCTTTTCAAGGTGTTGGGTTTGTTACACCCTTGTGTCTGTAGTTAGGTTCTTGACTTTCCTGGGAGAGGCTTTCTTCTCCTGGTACCTGGAGAGAGCCTGGACCCCAGGAGGAGAATGCAGGCAGAACCATAGATTCTGTTCCAGCAGCCAAGTACTGCTGCTGCCAGGAAGGGCCAGTCTCTTAGGTACTGAGATGGACTCTTGATAAATCAACCTGCATAGGCTGCAAGATCCTGAGACCTTTCAAAGGAAGGGAGGGGAGTGAAACAGAGAAAGAATAAGATGGTAAAAGGAAACCATCCTGGGTGGATCATTGCATTACTGGATTCATCTTTTCCACTGGTGCTTAGTGGTAAATACACTGGGGGATTCAGGTAATGAAAAAAAGAGGAAAAAAAGAATCACTTCCTTCTCCTGTCGTTTGATGCCATTGGATCCAGAGGTGGGGCTTCAAACTGCTGTCTGTGTCTTGTGGATGTTGTTAGTTTTACTTCAAAGCCCTGGAATTCTGAAGAACGGGCCTGGAGAGGGATGTGTTTGCAGGGAGGAGGAGGGTAGGGCCTGTGGGTCAAGGGGGAAGAGGAGACTCTCCAAGTGTCAACATCGTTCAGTCTTTCAACCTGTCAGCTTGGTGCCACCGCTTCTGCCAAGACCTGGAGGTTTCCCCATGGCCCACTTGTCACCTCGAATCTGACTTTATGTTTCCAGGGCATGGCTTATGAGCACCCTCCTCCCTCCCGCTTATGTGCTGACCCAGCATCCCTTCCTTTCACCGCCCGCGTGGTGGGTGAGGGCAGACCCCCGGGCTCTAGGCCTCCAACATCGAGGGCCCCATGCCAAGTCCACACTCGGGGCCGCTTTATGCTCCCAGGATGCTCCGCCCTCCTGCGCTGCTCAGAGGAGGCAAAGGCCTGGGTCTGGGGTTTTCAGTGGCGTGTGTTTATGCTGTTAGGATTTGAGGACAATCAACCAAAAATTCCCAAAGGTGAGGTGGTCCTCTTAGCTGCCGACGCTTCAGGGCCCTAAGACCCCAGGTGTCTTACTTTGCTAGGCTCAGCACTGGTAGGGGGTTTGAACATGGCCTTATTTCCTCAGGCTGCATTTGTAATGATTTGTAATGCTAAGCCACACGGAAACATCTTCTGGTGTTTTCCTGTGCCTTCTTAGTCCTAAGTCCTTCTTAAGGATTCCAGAGCAGGATGCCAGTGTGCTTAGTATTCATGGCCCATATTATTGGTAGAATCTTCTAGTTTAGCTGCCTGCTAATGGCTCCTGCAAACCCATCTCTGTCCCCTGCTGGCTGGGTGGATGCTGGGCAGGTTGCCATCAGAATCATCCCTTTTTCCTCCATCCAATGATTTGGGGCAAAACAGAAAAAACACCGTGGTTGTTTGGGGGTGAAATTCTGCCTCCAAATAACCAGGATGTTTGGGCTTTCTTATCTGCGGGGTTTAATTCCCCGGAAACTTTCTAAATAAACCTTCCAGCTATTTTTTGTGTCGTTGCTAAAGTAGCTGACTAAGTGTTTATCTTCAAATTAGAAGCTTTGAAACTCACATAGAGTCTGGTTCATAGGACTTTAGGGTCATGCTCTTTGCTCCTTTGATTTGGTGAGCTTTTTCCTAAGCACTCTTTGGTGTATTTGATGAGGTCAATTAAAGAAGACTGTAATTTTTGCTATTCCTCCCATGTAGAGGCAGACTCTTATTCCCTTGCTTGGAATCCGAGTAGCCTTGGTGACCTGCTTAACTGGTAGAAGGTGACAGAGGTGATGGTCAGAGACATCAATGGCCAGGTCACACAGTCTTGCAGCTTCATCCTAAGCCTCTTAGAATGCTTGCCCTAGGGATGCTCCCTCTGGGAAGCCAGGCGTAAGGCCCAAGGAGAGACCACACATAGGCAGTATGTGGACTGGCCCCAGATGAACTCCATGTCAGCCTTCCCAGCCTAGGCTTCTGGCTTGTGAGTGAAGATACCACCTTGGAAGTGACCCTGCAGCTCTGATTGCATGACAGGTTAATCATTCCAGATAACAGATGAACCAGCCAGCTGAACCCATCCTGAATTTCTGATCTGAAAAAATAAGATGGGTTTTTATTGTGGAGGGGGTGAGATAGCATGAAATTGCTGTACATACAAGAGGTGCTTCTTATGTCTTGGCTGTGGATAACTAACACTCATTTCAACCTAATAATAACAGCTCCCTTGGGTTCAATGACATTAATAACCAAAATTTAGAGGATTATTTGGGGCTTTCCTGGTAGCTCAGCTGGCAAAGAATCCACCTGCAATGAAGGAGACCCCAGTTCAATTCCTAGGTTGGGAAGGTGGAGAGCATGACAACCTACTCCAGTATTCTTGCCTGGAGAACCCCCATGGGCAGAGAAGCCTGGCAGACTACAGTCCATAGGGTCACAAAGAGTCAGACGTGACTGACCAACTAAGCACAATGCAACTCATAGAATTATTTAGAAATGTAAAGTTATCTTACAGATTGCTTCACATTTTCAAATATTGTATGATTATTTTTATTAATACAGTCATTGTTTGTGCCATCATTACACTAATTTGACAGGTAGGAAAATATGATTTTCTCTCCCATTTTAGAAATGCAAACAGACCCAAGGAGGCTGAATGTCTCATCACTGGTAATAGTTTTCATGACTTCAGGCGCTGGTATAGGATCGTCTCACAGTTCAACCTCAGCAGTGGCACAAGGGGTTATAATCAGGGACATGACAGAGACAGATTGTTAGCCAGGACTTGTCATTGAAGACGAGGGTCTATGGGGTTTGGCATGCTCTTTCCATCTTGCTTTCCTATTGTAAAATGACATGTGCAGAAAACCCAAGTGACTTCAGATGTACTCTGTCTCCTCTCTAATTTCAGGATTTGATGGCAATGGCTTCTCATTTGTACCAATTGTAGAACTACCCCTGGCTGACTGTGAAGAAATGCCTATCAAAATTCAAAACTGTTATCTTGAATAGGTCAGTGAGAAGGAAAACAACATCTTATCAGCTGGGATCCAAGTTAATGTTTCTTCATTTATTTTAACCCTTAGTTGGGGGTGTCAGAGGGATTAAGGGGTGCCTGAGTCATAAGACCTTAGTATACAGCACATGACACATCCCAGAGGAGCTTGGACTCTGGGAGCTAAAGGGGCCTCTGCTTGGGAATAATTTCAAGGGAAGTATCAGTTATGGGGCTCTGTACAGGGTATGTGAAGAGTCTGAACATGTCACAGTCATCACCAGATGAAGTATGCACTCCTGTATGAGCCTGCTGTGGGCTGGGCATGGGTCAGGTGCTTTGCGTACATGATATGCCTTAATCCTTCCACAGAGCTATGAGGGAAGGAAAGGAAACCAACTGTAAGCCAACACATATTGGATATAGACATAGACATATAGATAGGTGTATCTATTTGTATATATATGTATCTTCATATGGGCTCTGTAGTCAGCCTGATTTAGGATTAAGTCTTGACTCCATGGTCAGTGGGTAATTGAGGCCAAGCAAACTGTCTCTAAGCCTCAGTTTCCTTGCCTGAAATTCAACATGGTACGAATGGAGTAAGCACTTGGCCTAAAGTCTGCTGTGTGTTCCGAGCTCATGGTTGGTCTTCACCAGCATCCCCACCCTCACTGGTATTATCACGATCACCGCAAGCCTTGATTATTCCCATTTTCTAGAAGGCTCAGTGATCCGAGGCTCAGTCCTCTTTGGTTTGGGAAGTGTTTTTAAGTTGTGGTAATATCCTGCTTTATAGAACTGTTTCTCCTAAAGAGGAAGTTACTCCTTAATCAACTACTTTTCAGTCCTAATTATCTGAAGGAGAATGTCACCATTTAATGCTAATAGGAAATTAAAAGCAGGCCTTAGGATCAGAACTCTAGATAGGAAATGTTCAGTTCAGTTCAGTTGCTCAGTTGTGTCTGACTCTTTGCGACCCCATGAATCACAGCACGCCAGGCCTCCCTGTCCATCACCAACTCCCGGAGTTCACTCAAACTCATGTCCATCGAGTCGGTGATGCCATCCAGCCATCTCATTCTCTGTCGTCCCCTTCTCCTCCTGCCCCCAATCCCTCCCAGTATCAGAATCTTTTCCAGTGAGTCAACTCTTCGCATGACCAGAATTTAAGAGTCTGGCTTTTATTATAATTTCTTCACATTTCCATTTTATTTATGTTGTTTGTTTATTTATTTATGTTGTTGTTCAGTCATCAGGGCGTGTCCTACTCTTCACGACCCCCTGGACTGAAGCACACTAGGCCTCCCTTTTTCATTTATTTATTTTATTTATGGGAAATAGTAATTAACAGTTGTACACTTGAAGTGGTGATTAAGTTTCGTATGCCATACGATTAAGGGAAAGGGTAAAATAGTAGAATAAAGATCAGTAGCAAATAGTAAAGAATGTATGCAGATATGACATAAACGGTGATGGTGGTAGGTGAGTGTTTGTACACTGCAGTGTTGCCTCCACAAAAATTAATCTTGGCTCACGGCTCAGAATTGTAGTGCTTCTCTATCTATCTATGTTCCTCCTAAAAAGCCTACTGTGGTGTCAGAACCACCCAGGAGAACCTAATAAACATGCAGATTCCTGGCCCTGACCCAGTGGGGTCTTGGAACCAGTTCTCACCAGCTCACAAGAGCTGACTGGACATATCTCTTTCCAACTCTGTGTTAACTGGTATCACATTGGCAGCTGAAATTGGCAGTGGTGAGAACACTTACACTGGAAAATTAGCAAACGCCACAAATCAGGGTTTTCTTCTTTTTCTTCAAGAGAGAGCTGGTTGCAAACTTGCCCCCGCCCCAAACCTACTGAATCAGGAGCTCCGGGAGAAGGGCCCCAAACACCCGTGCTTATTAAGTTGCCGCCCAGGTGATTCTGCTGCTCTGCATGCATTTTGTAACCACCACTGCCTCAGAAACTCTCTGGACCCGCAAGCAAGCCTTGCTTCCTCTAAGCCACTCTCCTGCTCCACCCGCAGTCCCCCCAGCCTCCCTGCCCACGGATGGTTCCGCTACCAGAAGGGAAAATGCTGTGGCGGCTTCCCTACCTGATGAAGCAGAAACCCTGGGCAGGGCTGGAGAGAGCGCTCATTTAAACACAGATAGCTGAAATAATTGCTGAGTGAATCTGCAGAGTGACTGGCTAAGTAAATTGCTTTTTTGTGTCAGGTTTCTTCCGAGTCTATCCCCGGGGCTGGGGGTGGAGAGCGATGGGGAAGGGACTCCTGGAGAAGATCAGGCTGGCAGGGTGAGCCCCTGACTGCACCTCCACTTCCTACTGCAGCGCCTGCCTGAAGAGCTCCCCCGGAGGCTCTGAAGGCTGGGAGGGATTACCCCCAGACCCTGAGGTGTCAGTCTGGAGCTGCAGCCCTGTCAGCTTCCCCCAGTCCTGGAATTCAGATCAGCACACACGCAGCCTGTGAAATGGGGGACTGATTTCCCTGTAAATAAAAGGCTACCTGCCCATTGCTGAGCATCTAATATGTGCATTTCACGCACTATGCGGGTTTTATTTAGAGCAAAATCATAGTGACCGCCAGGAAGAACATATGAGGCACTGTTTTAAGCCCCCTTTTGTCCATCAACTCACGAAAGATGCACAGCAATGCTATGCAGTAGGTATTCTCCACTGAGGAACAGAGTGAAGGCACCTGCCCAAAGCCACAGCACGAGGATCCCCATGAGGCCCACCTGCCCCCCACCGACCCCCGCCGGCTGAACTCTCACCCACGCAAGCTGAGCTGCCTCTCACCCTGGGCATCCCTCATCCCCTCTGGAAAACCTTGTGCAGTGGGTGACGATGATCATGCTGCCAAGGGCAGGACAGCTCCAGGGAGCGAACAGACTAGTCTCAGATCCCACAGGGAGCCAAGGAAAGAGCACCCAGGAAATAAAGGGCTGCAGCAGATAAGCCCGGGACCATTCTGCACATGGAGCCGCCATGCTCACACCTTCACAGGGTGGTGGTACCTGCTTCAGGACCACAAAGCTTGAGACCAGGAGCCAGAGCTTGGCGTCGCAGCTGAAACAGCTTCCCTGGGGGTCAAGTTCTACCTCTGCAGCCCAGGGGAGTCCCTCAGCCTAGGAGTTTCTCTCCCCTTTTGCAGAGTGGTCACACTGTGCAGTACACCTGAAACTACCAATATCGTAAATCAGCTACGCTGTAACAAGTGAAAAAAGAGTAACTCAGAAAATATTAGCTCAAGATAGCATCGTGAACATTTAATAAACTAGCATGGACAACCCTCTTAGCAAAATCCCTGACAAAGCAGGGGGGAGAAAAAAGTGGTGTTATTGTTAACTGTTTCCACTCAAAATTGGATGCTACCGTGAGTTTGCTATCACGGTCGACCTACAGGAACATACCTCGAAGCCTGGAGCCTGCAGTCCCTAAGGTTAGTCCTGCAATTAAGCCCTAAACGCAGTCAGGGCTTTCTTCCTGGCTGGCTTCCCACAAACATTAACCTGAGAAGGGGAGGGGTGATTGACACAAGGTCCAGATGTCCAGCCCTCCTGAGACGCTGGGCTGGGGGAAGGGACACGTTGCACTGGTTTTCTCTCCCTGGAGGAACTCACTCATTTGTCACCACCTGGTCTGACCTTGGGGTTGACCCCCTTGCCCCCACACAGTGGCAGTCTCAACATGGAGCCAGCTGGGGATCCATTTGATCTCAGAGTGGTCCTCTCAGACCAAGAGTAAACTCCCCTTTCCCATCTGTCGGTCACAGTGAAGGCTGCCTTGTCTCCCGCCAGACAAAGTAGACATATTGGTTTCAATGTTTGATCCTAGAATGTCAGCAGTGGCCCAGATGTAATGCAAGAAGCTACCCAGGGCATCTTTTCATTCTTATTTATGTTTTAAATACTTCAGAATATTCTAAGTGCAGTACTTGGTGATTGAAGACAGTTTACAAAATATAAATGAAAGTAAGAAAAAAAAATTTAAACCATGAATCCTACCCCTCATAAACATAAGGTATAGCTTGATAGTCTTTATCCAACTCCAGTTCTCTTATAAAGTAATGGAATCACTGCTTATAAAGTAAGGGAATAAATAATAAATATGAAGTGCTAAGTGGTTTAAACAGTCTTAATTTTGCTGCTTAAAAATTTCACATGGATAAACATTTTGGACCTTTGCCTTGAATTTTGAAAAGGAAAGGGCTGTTCCGACCTCTTCTGGATGAAGGTCTCAGGAAGACATAGGATACGTATGGTTTTTGCCCCACTCTGGAACCCGTGGGGATGTCATATTCTAGAGCCTGAGAGGAAAGAATTAGGAGTGTTTAGAAGCCTGTTTTAGATGGCGTGCCTTCCTGGAAATTAACAATGAGGACAAAGGTGGACTTGGGTTCGCCGGGCACAGAAAAAGGCTCTTTCCTACTCACAAAGCCAATCCCCGAGCTTCCTGGTGTGCACAGGGAGAGGATGAGGAGACGAAACAGGAGAGCCGGAGCTCCTCCATGTTCATGAGGCTCGCGAGGGGGAGGAGGACCTGGCCCATCAACCCCAGTTGGCTGCACCTTTGTAGCGCCATCATGATTCAGGGTCTGGTCCTCCTCTTTGCAAGCCCAGAATGACCCTGCCTTGCAGTTGGAAAGGGTGTATTGTTGGTTCGGCTGGCCCAGTTTCTAGCCCCTGAATGGTTGCAGGGGAATCCAAATTGCAATCAGAAGATTGCTTGGTGAAAATGCGCCATAAAAACAGAGCGAGCGGGTTTTGGAAGCGGTCTGTGCCTTCAAACTTGACCTCCCGTCTCCAACCAGGATGAGAAGGTGGCCAGGGAGTCTGGACCCAGCGGCAGGCTGGGGTTGGACATTCTCTATCCTGGCTTTTCTGTTTAGAGTGGTACAGGGTTTGGAGTCAGTGGACCTGGCAAGTCACTCAGATTTCCTTTGCCTCTGTTTTATCATCTGTAGATTGGGAATGATGTAGTATCTACCTATGTGATTCATGTAAACTGCCTGGCACACTGCATTGCCATTACCAAGAACTATGTTCTTTATTTCCTTCATGCTTTGGTTTGTTTTATATAGTAATGTAGCTGCTGAAAGTGAACCTGTTAGTTGCTCAGTTGTGTCTGACTCTTTGGGACCCCATGGACTGTAGCCAGCCAGGCTTCTCTGTCCATGGAATTCTCTAGGCAAGAATACTGAGGTGGGTAGCCATTCCATATTTCTTGCTTAGATTAGGAGCCATTCTGTCCCATTAAATGACCCTTGGCCTTCAACTAAAAGTAGTTGCTGATAAACTGTGTCCATGACTCCTCTTTTGATTCCTGCTCTTAAGACCTCCTGCAGGCTTCCCAGATCTACAGATGAGAGGTTGAATGACGGGATAATCCAGGAGAGGAGATGTTGTTGTTGTTGAGTCACTCAGTCGTGTCTGACTCTTTGCAGCCCCATGGACTGCAGCACATCAGGCTTCCATGTCCTTCATTATCTCTCAGAGTTTGCTCAAACCCATATCCATTGAGTCGGTGATGCCATCCAACCATCTCATCTTCTCTTGTCCCCTTCTCCTCCTGGCATCAAATTTTCCCAGCATCAGGGTCTTTTCTAATGAGTCAGCTCTTCACATCAGGTGGCCAAAGTGTTGGAGCTCAGCTTCAGCATCAGTCCTTCCAGTGAATATTGAGGGTTGAGCTCCTTTAGGATGGACTGGTTGGATCTCCTTGTAGTCCAAGGGACTCTCCAGAGTCTTCTCCAGCACCACAGGAGAGGAGATAAAGAGTTTCAAACTTGGATCACGGTCTCTAGGAAGAGTTGACTGACATTCTGAGTACCCAGAGGTTTAATACACCTTGTAATCTTCACTCTTGCCATCCAGTCTAGTAGACACCGTGCTTTCCTCCAGTCCCATTTTTTTGGATGGGGGGGGGACACACAGAAACGCAAGAGAAAAGTGCCTGACTGGGGAAGGACCCCCACTCAGACCTAACAATATATGATACAGAACAGAACCTAATCCAAATCTCATTTCATTTATAAGAAAGTGTTTATTAGCAAGCATTAAGATTATAAGGAATTAATTTTAACCCAGAAAGGAGTACATTTTTCAGGCAAGCAGAAAAACTTTAGAATTTTTTATTAACCTCAATTAACATCTAGGGATTTGATCGTTTTCTTTAAAAAAAAAAAGCTGATTTGAAAGCCCAGCCATTTGTACATAAACTTTCTCCATTGGGCTAATTGCTTGAGGACTTGCCTACTAATCTGGCATTTTCTTCTTGCCTGAAGCCCCCTATATGGTCCCCACAGGGATTTAGACTCTCCTTTGGTGTGCAAAAGTTAGATCAATTAATAACTTCAAGAGCACAGATGCCAGTCTTATCTACAGAGAGTCCAAGATGGCCTGACAACCCTCTTCTCATTCCGTTTTTCCATCCATGTTTTAAGGCAGCATTTTATAGAATAAGGGACCTTTAGTCCTAGAGAGACTCTTTCCATTTTGTTACTTTGGGTAACCTGATGCTTTCGATAATACCAGAATGCATCATAAGACAACTGTTCGCTTTTCATTTCTCTTTCTATTTCTGAAGGTGTCTAGGAGGAAAGGTCAGTGTGATACTGGTATAAATTGTCAGTCTCTTTCTGGGGTTGCCAAATTTAGCACATAAAAACATAGTACATCCAATTAACTTTGAGTTTCTGATAAGCAAATTACATTTTCAGAGTAAGTACACCTCCAATATGCGTGGGGGTCATATTTATACTAAAAAAGTACCTGTTGTTTATCTGGAATTCAAATTTACTGAGATTCCTGTGTTTTATCAGATACTTTCACCCCTTTCTGATTTCTGCTAATCCCCTCTTTTAACGAAGATTAAGCAGACTTCAGGCTCAGACTCTATAGTTGGCAGTGATCTCTAGTTAAAATTTAATAGCAGGATTACATTTTCACATCTTATTTTTACATGTCACTTTTAACTTAGGGCAAATAATACCAGTTATGCATTTATAGTAGTTCTTTTAGAAATAAACTTAAATAAACTTAAGTAAAAACTAAATTTTTAAAGTAATTTTTAAAAATAAATTTAAGTAAAAATTAAGAAATGGATGGATTAAAACAAAATGTTAGTATAGAGTTAACCTGAATGTGGGCCAAAATTACTGAGGATGGGACGTACTACCTTCCATGTGCTTTAATTAGATGTCTCTTGCATATCAACCTGGGATCAGATGTAATACTTGAAGAGACGTTTGAGGTTAGTTATAGGAATCCACAGTTCTCTCCGTAAATTTTTATAACTTAAGGGGGAGGAAAATCCAGATTGACTTTTTTGAGGGGTAGGGGGAGAGTGATGGGTTATTTTAGGACCCAGTGAGGCTAACTTCTGAGTGGGAATGAGTTTTCATTTGGAATTTCTTTTTTACTCTTTATACTTTCTTCCCAAGTTTTCTTAGTTCCTGGGTTCTCAAAAGTGTGGGCCAGAAGCATGTAATGAGCTGGGAGCCTGTTAGAAAGGCAGACACTCAGGCCCCACCCCAGACCAGCAGTATCTATTTTGACAAACCCTTCAAGTGATTCTGATGAAACTAAGTTTGAGATTTACGGTCATAATTCATACATTAAGGAATAGCTACAAAGAAACATCCCCTGTGTGGTTTTCCCTGCTTCTCTTAGCTGGAAATGTTCTCTTCCTTATCTGAATAGCCATAACATTTCATTTGAATTCCTTTAGAATACTTTATTGTTCTTCCTGGGCACCACAGTTATTTGCAAGCAGTATCTGCTGTCCTGTTTGGCATGAGCTCTCTGACAAGAGGGACATTAATTATGTATATAGAAAACTTACCAAAGAAATACAGAACTCCTTATCTGACTAAGAATTTTTAAAAATTAATTCATGAGGTGTTCTACATAGGAATGACTAAGGGAAAATACCCCCACTAAACTCTGAATAGCAGTATCTTGGGCTAAAGATACCAACCAGACAAGACACAGAAGAAGAAATGCAAATTCCTAAATATGCAAAAATATTCAGTTTCCTTGGAAAGTAAGTTAAAGCAAATTAGGATATGAATAAAGAAGTGTTTTAACTATAAAATTAACAGATTTAAAAATGGTAATATTCAAGTTTGGCTAGAATACAGAAAAATAAGCATTCATATAAAATGCCTGAGGGACTTTAAGTTATACAATTGATATGGAAAGTAATTTGGCAGAATATATGGACCGCCTAAGAAAGTTCATGCCCTTTGACACCATCATTTTTCTTCTTGGGGCAAAGTCAAAAATACTTATGAATATTTATGCACAAATATGTTCATTGCAACATTATTTATAAATAGCAAAAATGTGGGAATGAAATGCATGCCAAAATGGTTAAATAAATTATGTTAAATAGAAATGAGAGAACATATGCAGCCATAAAAAAATGTTTTCAAAAGATATTTAATGACATGGAAAATGTGCCTCTTCTAATGTTAAGTTAAAAAAAGAGAGCAAGATAAACATTTATATATACAATATCATAAGAATTATGTTAAAAATGTGTGTGTGTGTCCAAAGGAAAATAGCCTAAAACGTTGCCAGTATTAGCTCTGAAAAGCAGAAAGTTCTACTCCTATGAGAGGCTGCTGCTGCTGCTGCTAAGTCACTTCAGTCGTGTCCGACTCTGTGTGACCCCATAGACGGAAGCCCACCAGGCTCCCCCGTCCCTGGGATTCTCCAGGCAAGAACACTGGAGTGGGTTGCCATTTCCTTCTCCAATGTGTTAAAGTGAAAAGTGAGAGTGAAGTCGCTCAGTCGCGTCCGACCCTTAGCGACCCCACGGACTGCAGCCTACCAGGCTCCTCCATCCATGGGATTTTCTAGGCAAGAGTACTGGAGTGGCTTGCCATTGCCTTCTCCGTATGCTACACCTCTTTATTTTCTTCTAGACTTTAGACAGCTGGATCCATTAAATAAAATGATGTGCAGAAATAGATTCACATACACTGTATTCAATCAGTTTGTTTTTGTGGAACATCTGGATAAGTACAGAGGGGAAAAAATAAAAGTCTTGACCCCTACCTCACTCCATAGACAAAAATTAATCTGAGAGGAATCTTATAGGGAAACGTAAAATCTCTTAACTTTCTATAATAAAACATAGCCATCTATCTTCAGGACTTTGAGCTAGGCAAATACTCTTTTGGGGGCAGAGGTGGAGAGTTAGGAGGTGTACCATGAAGATATATATATATGTTTCAAGTTATTTCAGAAGTTCACAAGATTGTCTTGATAATTAAGCAAAGTCTGTGCAGCGTCCAAGACATAGTATAGTATCTGGTATGTAATATGCGCTTGAGTTTTGTTCCCTTTCCTCATCTCCTTTATCCAGGCACGAATGTTACCATCTCCATGCTGGTGTCAAGCAATGGGAAGCAGTGGGTCATGCCTAACCTCTGGAATTAGACCATTTGGATTGAAGTCACACACACACTCCCTGAGTAACGTGGAACACATCCCATTAAATTTCTCTGTGCTTCGGTTTCTTCATGTGTAAAATACTGAATTAACTCTTACAGTCTTTGGGACTCACTGCTGCTGCTGCTGCTGCTAAGTCACTTCAGTCGTGTCCGACTCTGTGCGACCCCATAGACAGCAGCCCATCAGGCTCCCCTGTCCCTGGGATTCTCCAGGCAAGAACACTGGAGTGGGTTGCCATTTCCTTCTCCAATGCATGAAAGGGAAAAGTGAAAGGGAAGTCACTCAGTCGTGTCCGACTCTTCACGACACCATGGACTGCAGCCTACCAGGTTCTTCTGTCCATGGGATTTTCCAGGCAAGAGTACTGGAGTGGGGTGCCATTGCCTTCTCCATTGGGACTCACTAATGACACATATAAAGTGCCAGCACAGAGTGGAGGGTATCATAAGTGCTCGAGAGGCCTTAGCTAGCTACAGTTACCAGGGAGTGACCTTCTTCTGAGGTTAAGTAGCACCCACTCCAGTTGTGGGGTAGAGGAAGCAAGTGCTTAGGACTTTGGAGAGCTGTCTGAGTCAAGGAATTGCCTCAGCTTTTCAAGGCCATGCTTTCTGTGTTTCCAGTGTCACTTAGATGCTGAAATACATACTGCATGGAACCCAGAACAACACAGAGATCGTTCTACTTAGACCAATGATTGCCATGTTAGGAACATGTCCTCAGCTCTGGGTCAGGAAACATTACACTCTGTCTTCCCTTATTGTCTTCATGGGGTCTGTGGCACGGTCTCCTTGGAATTAGGTGTTGAAACACTAAGACCAGTAGTGTCACAGCATCTGTGTTGAAGGACCAATTATCAAACGAGAAGCTGAGGGTTCTCAGGCTGCTTTCTTGGCCGTGTTTTGGGGAAGCACCATTTGTACAGTATCCCTTGTTTGTAACTAAGTATGATGATTTTGCTGGCTGACTCAATAGCTAGCCAAAAGTCAAAGCAAAATTTAGTTACACCTCCCACCATGCAGAGGGATATAAAGAAGAGGGTTCCTAGTCCATCATTTAATAAGAGTTACTGCCCAGCACTACAGGCAGAGGCATGAAGAACGTGCTGGTGATGGTGGGGTGTGTTGCATCTTAGCAGCCTCAGGGTCCCCAAGAATTGCTGGTTTCTGCTTGTCTGGTCTAGGGAGAGTCATCAGGTCAGCCAGCAGTGTCCAGCAGGCACAGCTAAAATAGCATGGGCCAGAGAAGCGGTGGGGGGTAGGGGGGTACGTTCTTTGATGGCCTGAACTTCTGTAGTCATAACTTTTACTGAGAGGTACTGGGCATTCACAAGTTAGTCCACAAAGCACAAGTAGCCCTCTTATGCTTTCCAGTTATCCCTCGTAAAGATCAAACATATGACTGAGACCTTGTATTTAGTACCATACCTGCATATAGTAGTTTCTCAATAACTGAGCTGGCCCTCTCACTTTGCCTATGGAACATAATGCTGCCCCAGAGGACATACTTTCTACTGTTTCTCCCATTTCACTGATGGTTAGTTGGTGAGGCCCCAGGGAAGGAGCTGGGATAAAGAAGATCACGTAGATCTCAGGGGCCTTGTAGAAAAAGTTAGACTCTGAGATCTTCATTAGTAGTCTTTTGGTTCGAAGCAACTCACATCAGCTCTAACTAGAAGAACTGGGGAAAGGGAAATTTGTATTGTAAGTTTGTGTGTTATATCACGGTTTTCATGGGCAGGGAAGGCTCCAACATTGGGCTTGAATTTGAATCTAAACATTTCTTCGTGCCTCTCTATCTAGTCCACCCTCTTTGTTGCTGACGTCTCCCGCGCCCAGTGCACACGATTAAACATGTTCACCTACCTGTCTACTCTGGACACCAGGCGGACTGAAGCTGGGGTCTTATTAGTTACTCTGTATTCCTAGGGAAGAGACTTTAGCCTTCTTTGGGTCTGGTACCACCTATGATTTACTTTTTCTCAGTCAGGGGCCCATGCTGTTGCCAGACAGAGAGGGCATGTGGGCCAGGACAGCCCCCAGCAGAGATACTGAGCATGTGGCCCCATCTGTGTCTCTCCCATCACCGATACTGGTGCTCCCAGATGGTCCTCCTCTGTCCTGGGGATGAGAAAGGGTTGAGGAAGAATCCGAACATTCCAACCAAGCACTCAGGGCACACTTCCTCAACAGGCTAATGAAAGGCGTTACTGAAACAGTGGGCCTAGAGCTTAGCCTTGTGGCCAAGATACTTCATGCAGGGTGTCAGAGCAGCCCATTAACTAGTCCCTTGGGATACGCCTCCCTGCCTGTCTTCATGACTGTCGCCGTCTTCCACTAGTGCCGCCACCCCGCGGCCCAGCTGTTTGACCTGCCTCACGGCTCTGTGTTCTCACGCTGCCCATTTCCTGCAGTGCTCCCAGAGGTTGGGATTCCTAAAATTCAAACCTGGCCATATCACCTTCACTCTTTAGAGTGAATGTTGCTGGTTCCAGTAGCCCTAAGTCCATGTGCTTTGCTCTGCTCCCCAAGATGCCAGCCAGTGTTTGTCCTCACTTCCTCATCATGCATGCCAAGCAGAAGGTATATCATAGGTTTGTCCAGCTCAGCTCACAGGAAAGGCGAGGGAGTCAGGCCCTAGATTCAAGTCTCCTCTCACTGCTAATTGCCTCTGTGACAATGGGCAAGATACTCATCCTCTCAGGCTTTTAGTTTCCTCCCTTGTAAAGTAAAAATTAAAATAGTACCCACAGACAAATCTATGGGAAGAACTAAATAAAATAACCCATGTAAAGTGCTTTAGATGATGCCTGTAAGTGTGTGTGCTCAGTTGCTCAGCTATGTCCAACTCTGTGCAACTCCATGGACTGTAGCCCGCCAGGCTCCTCTGTCCATGGGGCCTCTCCAGGCAAGAATACTGGAGTGGGTTGCCATGCCTTCCTCCAGGGGATCTTCCCAACCCAGGGATCAAACTCAGGTCTCCCGCATTGCAGGCAGATTCTCTATCATCTGAGCCACCAGGTGGTAAGTATTTAGTAAACAGTACCTACCATCATCAGCAGCAGTTTCATCAATAAAATGAACACTGTGGTCAAACAAATGAGCCACCATTTTGATTCCTCAGCCTCCAACTCTGGTAAATTGCAAACTGTGCTAACTACCCAATTCTCTGAAGCCAAGTTGAATATGTTCCTTTAGTAAATAGCCAAAAGGAGAATGGGAACGCTGGAAATAATGAATAAAATGCTGCTCATTAATGAGCCCTTAACCATACCTCCCTCAGAGGCACCTAAAAGATAGGAATAAATATTTCTTAGAAATAATGTCTTTTTCTCCCAAGCAGAATACCGATCCTTGACCTTGGACTGCCCACAGGAATCAAAGGGCAGATGCCACCTGGCCTTCGGGACATAGGGTCTGAGCTGTGGCACCTAGCTGGGCTCCGCTGTCACAGGGATGTGGCACCCCTGTAATTCATTACCAGTGGAAATAGAACATCATTGAAGAGATAAGGGCAACAATGGCTTTCTATCCAGTGATAAATGACTAACAGTTGCATTATTTCCCTTATTTATATATGGCTCTCTTTATTGAATTTAGGGAGAGATAAATAAACGATCTGCCAAGCGTCTGGTTAATATTACTTCTCAGGGACTTGTTTTAGGCCCAACTAGACTCCTACTGATACTATCTGTAAGCTTTTCAGGAGGGGAGAGACATAACATTTGTTTCTGACAAGAACCCTCTGTTCGCCTTATCTATTTCATTTGAGAGGCCACCGACCCCTAGCTTCTTTGGTTAAAATGAACTCTTTCCAACCACGGGGGAGTTCTTGAACTTGCCTCTCAGCACACAGCGTGACTGGGCGTCTCCGCCGCAAATCTGAGGACCTCTGTCAAAGAGAGTCAGACTCAGTGCTTCCTGCTGGCCGCCAGGAGACAGTGAGGGGCATGGTGCTGAGTCTCTCCCCGCACACATTAAGATAAACTCACTTTTCAAATTTGAATAATTCCTTCCTGGTCTGAATAGAGACAGATGCCTTTTCTTTTTATCACACCGTTTTTAAATTTTAAGCATTTATTGATGCACACTGGTTTAGGAATACAGAGCTAGTGTGTGGCAATGGAAATCAACCCTAAGCCAATAAATAAACCCTAAGCTAATAAATAAATAACCCTGAGCTTCTACCAACATGGTGCAATGTACGCTCGGAGACTTTCTTTATTTTCAAGATAAAGAGATAAGGGAGTCCTTCTAACACCCTTTCTTTATGTACCGTATTGGAGGCATAGTTCTACATGCGCTCAAGGAATTCGTACTCCTTCTTTGCAAGTGATTTCATGTACAGCCTCTGAAAAACTTTCTCTGATCCTCGATCTGCATCTCCAAACAGCTAGCTGCTCTGCCGGGCTCTCACACTGTTGCTCCCTCATGCTGCCTGGCTGTGTTTACAGGGCTCCTTCTTGCTCTGGACAGCAAGTTCTCAGGGGACACATGTTGCACTCTCTCTGTATCTTCAGGGTTTAGTAGAGGCTTTGGCACCGAGTGGGTGTTTAGTAAATATCTCTAGATCTGATGGGTCAGCGTTCTTTTCCTTGAGTGCTGGTCTTGTTCTTTCTTGATATTATTTGTTATTTGAGACATCTCTCTCTCACCAGACTGTAATTTCCTTGAGAGCAGAAATTGGGTCTGTATGTATACAATGTTCCCCTCGGTGTCCAGCACAGTGCCTGACAGTTGGCATTCGATGTGTGATTACCAAAGGGATAAATAAGAGATTGAAAGACATGAGGTCTTGGGATTCAAGGCCTGTTCATGTGGGCAGATGTCACAGCACTGCACATGACCATGCACCCGAGTCAAGTCTGGCTCAGATTCCAGGGAGATGCCTGTTTTATCATCTGTAAAATGCTACAAAAATCTCAGAGATATTAATAAGGGTAAAGAACCAGTGGCTGTGGAAGCTCCTGCTGCGCTTTGAGGTGCCATTTGGATGTTAACAACTGTCTTTGACTGGCGTCCTAGCCTGACCACCTCCTTGAACCGTAATCAATACGCAGGGAAATGGATCCAGGAGGTGGGTCTCAGGATGAAGATCTGGACCTGGGTGGTTCTCAGGCTGCATGAGCTGGAGCCGTGGTACCTAAATGAGAGAGTCAACAGGAAAAAAGAGGCCGTGCTGCTATTGTAATAAGATCTACCCCTGGTCCCTTCAACTCTGTGAGTTCCTTGAAGGTGGTCTTGAATGAGCTTCCCTTGTTTTGACTGTCAGTGGTTCCTTCTTCCCTGAACCCTCCTTGCCTCATCCCGCATCAGCCGTTTATTCTCTCTCTTTCCCTCTGACCTTTTCTGCCCCTTCTTTACCCTCTAATTGAGCTAGGCACCAGGTGGGGTTGAGCAGTGCAAGGAAACCTTTTACATCAAAGGAACACAAGGAAGAATTTGGGAGTTCTGGCAACGAGTACTGCGGCAACAGTCTCTGCGCCCTTCCATCCAGTCAGCGTGCCGAGTTTTGTCTAAACCTTTCTCTGTGTCCTGCATGCTGTGCCCTCTCCCTGAACCCCTGCCACCCAGCTTCACGCAAGCTCACTGCCTTGCTTTGAAATCGCTGAAGGCACTCTGGCTAATGAGCTAACTTTGGGCTAAAATTCAGTTTAAACCCTGAAATCCTTCACATTGCTAACAACATTATTCTTTTAAAACCAAATTGGAAGCATTATACTCCCTTTATCCCATCCCTTGAATGAGTTTCTAATTCTCCAAGTTAAATTTCATGTGCCTCATCCTGAGACTGAATACTCTGGATGTAATGTGCCTTTAACTCAGCTTTCTAGCCTCATTTCCCTCTGAATCCTAGTATAACTAGCCCCCAAATAGCTCCAGACCCCTTTATGGGAGGCAGGGAACATGGAACGCTCCCTGTAGCGCCATTCTTGTTAATCTGTATCTGTACCATTTTGTGTACACCTTCTTTGGAATTTTAAATTCATGATCGTTATTTAATATCAACTCAATTATTCCCTTCTCTAGGAAATTTTTCCAGAGTCCATCTGTTGAAATAAATTGCAGGAGCTCTGCTCCTAGAGCAATTTCACTGTTGCATTGTTTAGCCCATCACAGCTCATGTGGTCTCCAGAACTATAGGTACAGCAGTGCCTTAGTTCAGGCTGCTCTAACAGAATACCATAGACAGAGTGGCTTAAGCGACAGATACTTATTTCTCACAGTTCTGGAGGCTAGGAAATCCATGATCAAGGTGCCAGCAGATCTGATGTCTGATGAGAGATCTCTTCTTAGTTTGCAGATGAGGGGAGAGAGAAACCATCTTTCTTGAGTCTTTTCTTGTAAGGACACTGATCCCATTCATGAAGGCTTCACCCTCATGACCCAGTTACCTCCCAGAGGTTCCACTTCCAAATACTATCACATTGGGAGTTTAGATTTCAACACAAAAACTTTTGGGGATGGGGTGGGGAGTGGTGACAAACATTCAGTCCTTAGGAAACATCTGTCACTTCAACCTAAGGGTGAGTTTCTTGGAGAACAGTGTCTTGTTTCCACCCTGCAGTCCTTAGCTCAAAGTCTAGGACACAGTGAGTACTGATGTATCTATAGGAAATTAATTTTAGCAGTTTTTCCATAAGTATCCTTTCCCCCTGTGTTGCCAATTCCTTTTAAAGGACTAGTTATTAAGGAAAATTTCAAAGAATACAAAAAGTTGAGAGAATAGTTTGGGAAACCGTGTATTCATCATCCAGTTTAAAAAAACAAAACAAAACAAAAAATACCTTGCCTGTGCTTTTAAAAGCAAAACTCCTCTGCAGACAAAGCCTTTGGTGTTGAGGGGTATAAAGACACCATTCTGTAGTGTCCAATTAATTCAAATCAAGTTTGAGCTGAGTTTCTTCCCCCAGAATAACATCAATAGGACTCCCAGTGAAAGGATGTCTTCCTAAGGCAATTCTGAAGACAAAAATGCAATATAAGAACACACTTCCCAATAATGTGAAGATCTATGGCTCTACTAAATAAAAATGTTCCCTTAATGTACTGTAAAAAAAATAAAGATGTTTGGCTAGATTTATCAACCTGCTTCAGGAGCAGAATTAAGTTTCCTTGCTATGTTTTTTCTACTTATTTAAAAACACCTGAGTTGTTACATAGCTAGTCAGACAACTGCTTCATTATATAAATATAATACATGTCTGCTCTGAAGATGTATGGCTTAAGAAAAGACTTGTGTGTCCTCTGACCTGTTGGGTAACTTGCAACCAATGATTCCGAAGGACACAGATGTGGTGGCAGTTGGCTACATGTTACAGTTTTAACAGATTAATAAGATTATGCTTCTCCGGTGGCTCAGCTGGTAAAGAATCCACCTGCAAGGCAGGAGACCTGAGTTCTGTCCCTGGGTTGGGAAGATCCCTCGGAGAAGGGAGCTGCTACCCACTCCAGTATTCTGGCCTGGAGAATTCCATGGACTGTATAGTCCATGGGGTGGCAAAGAGTTGGACACAACTGAGTGACTTTCACTTTCTTTCAAAGATACTTAATGTACTAGAGGTATGTCCCCACAAAATGAAATTAAAGCCAGCTCTTACAGTTTTGAAGTGATGCTGCCTAGAAATTGAATAGCAAGCCAAGCAGGAGGCAGAACTCTTCATTTTGAGCGGAATGGGTCACCCCAGAAGATCTACAGTGATAACAAGCATGTGTGCATTTTGCCACGTCACTGCATCATACGCCCATTTTAGAATCACACACAGTTCATGGCCTGGAGTGCCAACAAACCGCACATGAGGAAGGGTTTTTGCCAGGTCTGTGCTCTTCACATGAGTTATTCAGCAGTGTTTCCTGCAGCCTCTAACCCAGACAACCCGCGAGCCATGAGACGATGGAAAAAACAGTGACCCAATGGCTGCCGATCTCCCCCGGGGAGGAAGGGGACCAGTGGAGGGGACAGCTGGAGGAGCCCAGGGAGAGGCTACAATAACGTGAGGGTGAAAATCAGAATGGATGGGTTTTCATCACTTCTTAGAACCAACCGTAAATTCCATCTTTGATGGAACCAGGAGACTTGGAATAAACCAAGCAACGAAGACACTCGCTTCTTCCCCCCATAGCTCCCACAAACCTGGATTGGTGGAGTATAAAAAAGTTGGCTTTTTTATTTCATATTTTCTCTCAGTGTGAGCCCAAGAGAGATTTGGAATATCACATTTCACTGGGACAAACACTCCAAACTCACCTTAGCGGCCCCACCTCAACCGATAACCTGCATGGGCTTGGTGCAGTGTAGATTCCACAGGAGCCTTCATCAACAACTAATTGATTTACTCAAGCCTAAGTAGTGGATGCTCAGTCTCTGCTGGTCCTCTCTACAATTCTCAATCTCACCAGATCAGGACTGACACGTCAATGTAATGAACTGCATCCGTTCTTTTGTCTCCCAGCCATAGAAAACACCACTGCTTCCAATTAAATTCTGTGTGGTTTATGGAAACCAGCCAGCTCACCTGCATTAATTCTTCCTTCTCCTGGCCAAGCCATCCTATTCAATTTCATCCTTAAAATCTAGTGCTCCATACTGTGAAATGCCAAGTGTTGTTCTGCAGTAAGAAAGTTGAAAAGAGAGTGGGCTAGGGGGAATCTGTAAAACAGTAACAGCTACCTTCCGCTTTCTGGGCAGGACCATGTTCCAAAAAAGGCGCAAGGCAGCTTCCTCATTATCTGACTGCATCCTCTGGGTCCATATAATCCACCCTTGACAGAAGGGGAGACAGACCTGGAGAGAGCCCATGACCTTCCTAAGGTCACACAGCAAGTGGCAGAGTCGAGACAAGAAAAGTGCCTGACACATAGATGACAGTTTCTTAGGATTTCTAGTCTTGTTCCCGGCTGTGGTTGCATCTCCATCTACATCCTTCTAGAGTCCTGTAAAAGGACTATTGGAGTTTGTAAAGGCTGTTCTGGTATTTCAAAAACAGAAATAATTTATGAATTTACTAATGAAATAGTTTCATGGTGAAAAAAAGTGTTAATTTTGTTTGTTTGGGCTGGGATTTTACTAACCTGGCATAGTAATCCCAGTTATCCATGTTGATCAGTACTAGGAAGAAAAAGAAAGTCTTTGAGCGCTTTCCTAAAGGGTGACTGACTAACTGGGACTTGGCTAGGTGGGAAAGGAAAAAACAAGCAATGAGAAACCTGTCGTCCTGAGGTACCACATTGGATATGGAGGGTAAGGGGATTCGACTCTGTTTTCAGGTCATTTAATGATGAAACCTATTCTCCCCTGAGTGGATGAGGCGATGAAGGACATATCTTGTGACTGAATAAACTAAGCTTCTTGAAGTCAGGAACTTTGTCTGCATATCTTTGCTTCTCCAGGAGAGTGACTAGTATATACTAGCTGCTCAGTAAGTTATTTAAAAAAAAGTCTGGAGGCGTCCCTGGTGGCTCAGTGGTTAAGGATTCACCTGCCAATGCAGAAGACACAGATTTGATCTCCAGTTTGGGAGGATTCCACATACCTCGGAGCAACTAAGCCGGTGCACCACAGCTACTGAGCTTGTGCTTAGAGCCCACAGGACACGACTGCGGAGGCCCGCACACCCTAGAACTGCTCTTCTCCTCCACAGCATGAGGAGCCGCTGCGATGGGAAGCCCACGCACCACTCGAGAGTAGCCCCCACTCCCCACGGCAAGAGGAAAGCCCACGCAGCAGCAAAAGCCCAGCACAGTCCTAGATAAACAAGTGGACTAAACAGAGTCTTGGATGGGCCCTTCTGTCCGGAACACGTGGTACAGAGAGTGGTGTTCGGGCTTTTTGAGATGAACTAATAATTCAAGACCTAGAGGACGGTGACGTCACAGAACTGATTACCTTTGTGGAAAATAGGGGCGGGACAGGGTAGGCAGTGGCGATACGTGTTGTCATGGTCACAAGAATGTATGTTGGGGCTACAGTTTGGTTGGTTTCAAAGAGCAGGGCACAAGAGTGAGTTACGGGTTAAGGTCCTGTTAAAAGAAACTCAAGAACAAGAGAATAAGACCTAAACTTAGCTGGCACAGTCCGTGCAAAGACCCCAGAGGGTGAAATAGCAGGTAACTATTCTTGTTTTGACCTGGCAGCCATTCTGCAAAAACCAGTTGTGACTTAATGGTATTTTACTGCCTGTTTCCCATATAAACTGGTCTCTTCATCTCATCTTCCCAGAGAAGTTTCTCACTAAGCATCACATTCAGTAAAACCCAAACCACAGGAGCTCTTGATGGCTTCTGTCTTCCAACATGCATTCTTCTTGAAGTTATGCAAAGCTATGAAAGGAGGAGACACGGGAGACATGGGTTGGATCCCTGGGTTGGGAAGATCCTGGAATATTTCATGGACAGAGGCGTTGCAAAGACTTGGTCACAGATGAGCACATGGCACACTTACTGTGTTCTGTGCAGCGTCTAGAGCAAAAAAATAGAACAAACATACGCTCTGAGCGATTTCCACGTGTACTCTGTCATGAAGTCACAAGCACAGTTTTTCTAAATACAGACAGGTCTTTGGGGAAATTAGGAAACATTGAAAGCATTAGTAGCTGGGGGCAACTTTCCTTTCCCCAGTGTTGGCTGGAGCATCACTTTGAGATGATGATGGGGAGCATCCTCAGGTTTTGCTTCCTTAAAATGACTAACGTTCCAGTGAAGGTGCAAAGGTTAATTGCACCATCTCAGAGAACCACGCAAATACATCAACAATCAAGGGAGTATCAACCACCAGCAAAATACCACTTGGACGTCTGAGGAGTCATAAATTCCTGGTTTCAAATCTTGGGCCCTCCTAGAATTTTCCAGAGCCCACTCTGTTAGCAACTCGAAGACTAAAACTTGAATATTGGCAGGTTTCATAGTTAAGTTTTCTTAATCACCCGAAGACCATCTCAACTGGGGATCTTCTCTCATGATATTTTCCCTCCCTCATCATCTAGCACCTCAAGTCCTAGGGATTCCGTGAGTCTCCCTTCCACACGGAAGCCTTCCATCATGCATCCTCTGACTTCCTTCAGCACTCAGAAGCCAGTTACGAATGGAAACTGTCCTCCACCTTGTTCTTTCATGTCTGTGCAACCTGTGCCCTCAGCTAGACTCCAAGCCCTTCATCGCCAAAGATACAGCTTTCCCATCCTCTGTGTCTTCCATCACCCACCATCCAGAACTGAGCATGGAATAGGCCCTCAACAGGGACCTGTGGTGATCCTGTCCCACGCATGACAGAAAATGTAAGTGGGAAGCAAGCATATGTCAAACCCTTACTAAGCTCAGCCTTGAGTCAGGTTCTTTACATACATGTCAATTTTGATTTGTTCAGCAACCCTGAAAGATAGTACTCATATTTTAGAGATAGAGAAAACATAGTCAGAGACTGTTACTACGTGGAAAAAGCAGTAACCAGAGACAGCTTAGCCTGACACCAAAACTTCACCTCCTTCCTCTATCCTGTGCCATTTTCCTTGCAACTAGGGGCTGTACAGGCTCCCGATTCGGGCTAATACACCTCAGAGAGAGTGACTTTAAGGGATAAAGTGTTAAACAAGTCTGTGCTCCCTGCTTGACACTTGTTCTCCTCCTAGCACCGCATGTGAGTGGTATTGATACGAGGCCCAGGAAGCGAAGCTGGTAGCGATAAATTATGCGACTTATTATAGAAGGGACAGTCAATAATTATTATGGGGCCCATTTTAAGTGAGATCCACGCTCTCACCGCCGCTTTACCCATGGCCACTTCTTCCAATTAAATACGATCAATGAAGGGAAAGAACCAGAGGAGAGGAGATATGGCCTCAGAAGGATTTGGGTTTTATATGCTCAGTGACGGACTCCTGGGGTTTTAATTGGCTTTTTGTTGCCAGAACATTCTAAAGAAATAATTTTTTTTTTATGACTCCTGAGAGGTCTGGCAGTCATCGCTGTTGTACACGTGGATTTGAATATTCAAACACTCACTCAAACGTGAGCTGGGAGAGACTGGCCTTTGCCCGTGATCCTGACACACACACTGGGTCCTGCTTCCCCACCTCCTCCCACGCGGGGCCTCCTGCCTGTGATGCTCCCCCTTTCTGCCTTTCTTGACAAGTGGCGACATCCTCTCTTCAAAATGTTGCTAAAATGTCACCTTTTTTGTGGAAACTTCCCTGAGCCCTCCCATGCCCCTCTCCAGCAAATACAAATCTTTCCACCTCTGAGATTCCCAACTTTGAGAAGCTCTCAGCGTCTGTCTGCTGCACTGTAATCTTTATTGAAGCATGGACCTCCGTGCAGAATGTCTAATTATTTGAGGAGGCAGTACCACCTGGTGGTTAAGGCTCTCCCACTTCCTATCCAGACCCAGCTTCCTCATCGATGCTCTTGTTCAGTCACTCAGTCATGTCTGACTCTTTGTGACCCCATGGACTGCAGCACACCAGGCAGCCCTGTCCCTCACTATCTTCCAGAGCTTGCTCAAATTCATGTCCTTTTGAATCGGTGATGCCATCCAACCTGTCATCCTCTGTCACCCCCGTCTCCTTCTCTCCAGTCTTTCTCAGCATCAGGGTCTTTTCCAATGAGTCAGCTCTTTGCATCAGGTAGCCAAAGTATTGGAGCTTCAACTTTAGCATCAGTCCTTCCAATGAATATTGAGAGTTGACTTCCTTTAGGATTGAGTGATTTGATCTCCTTGCTGTCCAAGGGACTCTCAAGAATCTTCTGCAGGACCACAATTTAAAAGCATCAATTCTTCGGCACTCAGCCTTCTTTATGGTCCAACACTCACATCCATAGATGACTACTGGAAAAACCATAGCTTCAACTATATAGACCTTTGTCAGCAGAGCGATGTCTCTGCTTTTTAATATGCTGTCTAGGTTTGTCATAGCTTTTCTTCCTCATCAATAGAAGTGCCTTAATATCTACCCCTTAGGTTTCAGTTCAGTTCAGTTCAGTCGCTCAGTCGTGTCCGACTCTTTGCGACCCCATGAATCACAGCATGCCAGGCCTCCCTGTCCATCACCAACTCCCGGAGCTCACTCAAACTCACGTCCATTGAATCGGTGATGCCATCCAGCCATCTCATTCTCTGTCGTCCCCGTCTCCTCCCATCCCCAATCCCTCCTAGCATCAGACCCTTTTCCAGTGAGTCAACTCATTGGAGAGTTAAATGAGATAGGTGATCCTGGCAAAATGCTCAGAGCCTGCTCTCAACTAGCATTAACTCTTTGTATTGCTGTCCTTTCGGTCATCCCTTTGGACCACCTGCTCTGCGTGCACAGCTGAGCACAGCGGGCTGAGACTTGGAGCTTGCAGTCTACCGTGCAAGGAGATTGACCTCTGTCCTCTGGCATGTCCTGCTCTGTGCTGGGAAAACACCATTTGTTGTGCTTGACTTGCCTTCCCCAGCCTCTCTGTGTCATTCTGACCCTCACTGCCAAGGATGACCCAAGTTGTACCTCTTCCAAAGACCCTCCCTGACCCACCCAACCCCAGGTGATCCCAGGGACTCGGTTCCCATAGCGTTTAGCTGGGATCACTCATTGTCAAATTCTATCCTTTCTCACCAGTTAGCTTCTAAGCATGTATAGTTAATCTCGGATTCATAGTGAGGAACTTGAAGGCAGAGGCTGTGTCGGATTTTCCTTTGTACTCTCAGAGCCTGGATCAGGGTCATTCCACAGAATCCTAGGGACTCAGTCATCACCGGTTCCAGCTCACTCTTTCAGTGAATGCTGTTTGTTGGTATCTTTCACTGTGTAGGCTCTGAAGTCCATCTGGGAACAGGACAGCCAGGACCCCTCCACTCCCATGGGATTTGCCCTAGCCTAAGGTATGGTCACGTAAGCAAGTCAACACATAAAGGCAGGCGATAGCTGGAGACACTGTCAAATCCTAGGGAAAATACAGCAGGGTGAAGTGTTAGAGAAGGACTGGGGGTGGCAGCCTACGCTCAGCCTCCTCTTTCCATTACTAAGCAATTGAACACAATATTTCCTAAGGAGTGCTCTGTTGAGCAGCCACTGGGCCAGATGCTCAACTGAGGCAAGACGAGGGGCTCTATTGTAAAAAACAGTTGGAAAATACATCCTCCCGTTTATCCCCCATTGGAGCTGCACAATTTATATCAGTACATTAAAGGCATTGATACTGCAGTAAAGGCATTTTTCTTTTGCTTCTGCCAGCATTTCCCCAATTTTTTTTCTTCATAGAACTTTTTATCTGTCTATCTTTTAATATTTGGCACTCATTAACAGTCCATGAAACTCAGGTCTGCAGAATAAACTTTGAGATATATTGATTGTATTGAATGATATTTATTCTCAGCAAAATTCTTATCTACATAAACCCCCAGGGAAGCTGGCCTACATGTCATTGCTAAGCCATAAAATTGAGACAAAGCAGAAATAGCTTCACTGAGTGAGCCAGTCATGTTTTCTTAATTCAACCCCCCTAGAAATTATTAAATATCTCCTGTGTCCTAGTCAATGTTCTAGGAGCTGGGACTAGAGTAGAGAGCAAAATACAGTCCTTTCCGCCATGGGGCCATCTGTCAGGCCTGCGGGGTGGTACCAGTGGCTTCCTCCCAGGTCTTCCCCACAGAGCAGAGGGCCACAGTGAGCCCATATAAGCCCAGGCAGATCGTCCCCCTGCCTCGTGTCCCCGACGGTGCTTCATCTCATGCAGAGCAAAAGCCAGAATCACTTACAGTGGCCTGTAGTTGAGCTGTCACCAATTCCATCTGCTTGCCTCATGTGGGCTTTTTAAATTAAAATTATTTGCTATTAAATAAAATTAAAACTTGATAGTGCAGATCCCTCAGTTGGACTAGCCACCCTTCTAGCCCATAGGCATGCGTGGTCAGAGGCTACCATTGTGGGCAGCACTGACGTAGAACGTTCCCACCCTTGCAGGAAGCTCTGCTGGTTGGATGCTGCCCTGTGCGATCTGATCACTGTTGCCCTTCCTGTCTCCTGCTGGCCTTGCCCTGCCCCCTCCTCCGCTCCCAGCCCACTGCCCACCTCAGGCACAGTCTTGCCTGTTTGCCCTTCTTCCTTCCACCTGGCCACCTGGTTCGTCTCCTCGCCTCTTGTAGTTCTTTTCCCATATGTCACCTTCTCAGTCATGCTCTCGTGGTACCCCAGTTAAAACTGCAATGACTGCTGCTTATCTTACCAGGTCCTCTTCCCCTCTTTACTCTGTTTTTCCCTTTAGTGCTTAGAACCATCTGGGGTACACACCCTTTACACATTTGCTTAATTTTTGCATATTCCACAAGAGTAGAGTTTTTTGACAACTTTGTTAACTGCTGCCTCCCAGTACCTGGAACATGGCAGGTGCCAGAGAAGCATTTTTGGATGAACAAAGGAGCTTTATGGAGAAAAGCGTCATGACAATAGCGTGACGGCAGCAACATGCACAGACACGGATTCACTGTAACGTCAGGCAGTGACAAGACCCTAGAGGAGAAACAGCAAGCCACGTTAAATGGAAAGTGTTTCGTCTCCATGTTTAATAGGGAAACTATTGGGGAAAGTTAAATAAATCCCATGATCATCCTCACGATGGGCCAGCCAGGATTTGAACCTCCATCCCATGTGGTGCTGGTTAATGTTTAAGAACCGGCCCTCTGAAGAAAAGATAAAGCACTGATCTGCAGTTTGCCTGCCTCCATGATACAAACACCCCTGCCATGGCTGATTTCAAGCTACCAACCTGATGCCATTGACTGTGGAGTTGGGAAGAGACACGCACAGTCTGCTCGCCTGAGCTGTGCGAGTTCCCGTGTACCACCGCTGACCTTGACATCCAAGCTCATCCCATTGCTCCAGACAGGCCACCCTGGAGAGAAGCAAACAGACCCCTCTAAGGAATCCCCCTTCCTAGACACCGCGTGACCACTATCCTCTAGCATCCTTGGCTTGTGTTGATACCTCCCTCTGCCCAAACCATTTGGGTTTGCATTCGACCTGTTTGCATTGCAGCATTTTTCTCCTAAGAGGGTCATGCTTATTTGACTTGACAGAAAAGGTTGCTCTCAGAGGGGTCTTCTCACCATGTTAGCCTTTGAAATGACTGCCTAGACAGCACAGGTAATCCTACTGGACCTTTGGGGCCTGGGCAAACTATTTTTTTAATTGATAATTCCACATTTCTATAACAAGTGGCCTTCTTAATAATAGCCTGCCACGTCACATGCGATGATTGCTAATTTAGGTTTTCAGGCTTCCTGGATGTAATGAGCTCTAATAAGCCCAAGACTTGTCACAGGCTCAGAAAAGCCCATTTCCCCCCTCGAAGCAATGATTTCCCTTCCATCCCTGGACACAATTGGGCACACTCTTAAAAATATTAATAAGTGTGACTGGGATGTTCACCCCTTTCCAAATAAAACATAAAGTCCTGGTTTCATTAAGCCAAGCTATTAAATTAAGAAAGCGTTTTTAATTATCTGAGCATTTCAGGGAGCTCATAAAACATTTAAGGACCTCACGGGCTGGTGCTGAAGCCCTTTCAGAGTGAATTAAAGCCTTGACTCTTGGAGTTGGATGGGAAGGGCTGGGGCCTGGAGCTGCAGGTTCCCCAGGGCCTGGGGCATCACCCTGCTGGACAGGAAGGAGCTGCTGATCTTCTGGCTGCAGGGGGTGGTGGTGGGGTGCACCTGTGTCCAAGCTGCAGCAGAAAGCAGGTCCACTTCTCACAGCAAAACGAAACCTCTCACAGAACCCAAGAAGCCTTTCCGTTAAGTCTTGCTGTCTGCTGGAGGCTGAGGTTTGAATGACTCTGCTACTTACTGAGGAGTCTCTTACGTGCTCAGTGCTATAGAACTCACCAGATCTCAGCCCATCCTTATGAAGATCACGCGAGTTACATGCTATACCCAACCGATAGGTGAGGAAACTGAGACAATTACCCACGAGGGGCAGCTAGCGAAGCCAGTCCCCAGGAAGACACCCTGTCCTGTCTGACCCAGGGCCCGTGTGCCTCACGCACCCTACGTGCCATAAAATAATGATGACCATTGTCATTGTGAGGGATAATAAACACTTTTAGTGTGCCAGGTTTGGTGCTCTGCACTCAGCATAGCTTCTCCGATTTAGTTCCCCTAGCGACCCTATGGGGGGACAAGTGAAGAGGCTGGGTCACAGAGAGAGGCCGAGCGGCTCCTGCAGGACTCCACATCTAGCGCTAGAGGTGAGCTTTGTGCCAGGACTGTTGAGTCCCAAGTCCATGGTCTCAGTCACGCTGACCTTCCAACCCCCATCTGAGCCCATCTCATCAGCCGTTCAGTTTGTTCAAGCAGCTGAGTGTTAGGCTGTGCTCACACCGTGTGGGAGAGGCATTTTTCTTTATAATCCAGACCTAAGTGTCCTTTCCAGTCTTCTCTTTTTTAAAATTTCCTATGTTCTCTTGACACCCCAGTTAATTCACCTGTACCCAAACATGCATTATTAATTGATAAAAGCGGATCATATTTTTCCCCTCAAAATTGTAATTTCCTAACTAGTACCCTGCACAGGTTGCTAAGACATTGATGCCCAAGGCCTCTGGGTGTCTGGATCCAACTGCTTCTGGATGTGAGCAGCTTCACTTATGTCCCTAGTGTGCTGCTCAGATATCATTAGTACAAGCATCACACTGGGTGATTATTAGGTCTTTCATTTGAAAATGTCTAGTAGAATCCATATTTCACCTCCCAGAGTGACAAAAAAAGTAATATTTTGGCGTGTGGAGAACAGACTCTTGTGAGTGAGAGTGTCACTTGAAATGCCCAAGGAGGGCAAATTGCAATTCTGCAACCATTTAGACCCAGCTTTCCTTCTGCTACGATTATATCCTTTAGCTACACTTGTTCCCAGTGCCTTCTGTACATTACTATTTGCTACAATGTTGTTCAAAATAGTAAAAAAATGAAAGAGAGGGAGAGAGAAAGGAAGGAGGGAAGAAAAAAAACGAAAGAAAGCTAGATTATATGGCTTTGTGAATGGTTTATATAAATTATGGCACAGCCATAGAATGGAATACTATGCAGCTATAAAAAAGGAGGCATTAGTTTGTGGCCTGAAATGGAATGATCTTGTATTACTTTTGCAAACATGGTCTGAAATAAATTGCAGCTGCAGGATGCAATGGCAGAGAGTAAGAGCATGGAGGAGAGTTCTATGTGCAAGGGGTAGCCAGTGCAAACGAGAGCCTGGCATTTTCAGGGAACCAAGGGAGAGCTGGTGTCCAGAGAAGAGAGGAGACTGGAGTCCAGAGCACGCACAGCAGGACTTTGTGAAGGTTTCTGCGTCATTGTTCTCATAATAATTGAAGGGTTCTGAGCAAGCAGGGAGTGCCTTGATCAGATTTGCATCTCGCTAGGAAGGATCATTCTGACTACATGGAGAGACCAGTGAGGAGCTGCTGCCTTTGTCTGGGTGACAGCCACCTGAAAGGCTGTGGCGTCAGAGTAGGGGGGTGACCACGACAAAGAGGTGTCAGGATGTGCTGGAGGCTCGGCTGGGAGGTGGCTTGATGGACTGTGAGAGGGATCCACATGGGTGGGACCATTTCCTGAGAGAGCGCGGGACCAGGTGTGTCGTGAGGCAGGGGACTTGAGTGTGATTTTAGGATGTTCAGTCCAAGCCCCTTTGAAACATCACAGAGGAGACAGAGAAAACATGGTCAGAGGTAGAATTCTGGAATTCAGACAAGTCTAACCACAGTAGGGAGACGTGTACACAGAAACTGAGGGTGTGCACAGGACGGAATTTTCTGGGACGAGACTAGTAACCAGGCCTTCCTCCCAGAGGTGCAAGTGGAGGCTGGACGTTCATACCCCAGCACCATCCACATGATCAGTGCTTCCTGGGTGTTGTCTGATCAGTCACAGAGGAGCCGTGGATGGCATTAGGGGGTTACCTGCTCTCTCCCCGCCGCACCCGCTCCAGGCTGGGGGCCCCTCCCCTGACCCCGGAGTCTTTCTGCAGACCGCCCACACGGTCCCTCTCCCTGGCAGTGTCTCTCCTGCAGCTTAGAGGTGAGCAGGGCACCCCGCCCTCTCTCTGAGCACCTCCCTGCCCAGCAAGTGGCAGCGCTCTCCGGGAATAATTGATATTACAGAAAACACAGGGCCGGGCGCCAGCTTCACATTCTCCAAACATTTAATGATTCAACCTTTTCAGTTTCATCAAAGCCAAGCGTGGAAACTCCCCGATGGCCCACTGCTAACAAATAGCAGGGTGCCTGCCTTAGCATTGCTGCTCCTCAGGTGTCCGGGCGGTGGAGGAGCCCTTTGGCCGGCTGACAGCTGCCCGGGGCCCCCTTCCGGGCCTTTGTGCCCACACAGAGGCCTCAGGTTTGGCAAGCTGGGTGAAGCCTCACTCTTGCAGGGGATCAGCCGGCAATGCTGGCTTGAGCATCCAGGGGTTGGCACGAGCTCCCTTTTAAAATCTGTTTGTTTAAGCTGTCAAGACAGGACACAGCTGTTTGTGACAGGGAAAAGGAAGCACAGGACAGCCCTTCTGGCATGGTAGAAGCAGGTTGGAGGGTGGGGAATCTATCACAGGAGTGTCGGTGAGAGAGGGAGAGGAGGGGGAGCTGGGCAGGGGGCCTGGGAGAGTGGGGCAGAACGGGAAGCTAGGAGATGATGGATAAAAGACAGCTTAACAGAGGGACCGGGGAGAGGCAGTTAGGGACACAGAGACACAGAGAGGGAGGCAGAGACAAAGGAAGTCAGAAATCAGAGATATTCGCATTCACACAAAGAGGGACTCAAAATGAATTCGGGAGGACACAACTAGGTTCTCTGACTTAAGGTCCCTTAGCTGGGTTCAAAGGCGTTGAAAGAGACTCTTGGCATTCACAGTTTCTTTGATTATTGCCCAATGTGAGCCCCACATGATACGTTATTATTAATTCTAACAACTCTAGTAGCAGTGAGAGTGGCGACAGTAGTAGCAGTCACAGCAGAATTGGAACTTGTTTCTCTATAGAGCCTTCCAGATTCCTTGCAGCAACTGCCCCCAAGGTAGACTCTGTAATCTCTGCTAAGACTTGAGTAGCTGAAAAAACAGTTGCTCTGAGAAGTCATATAAATTTTAGAAAGTCACCCAGCTGGTCAGGAACAGAGCTGTGTAATTCACCCAGAACTCCTACTTGGGAGACGGGTCCTCCCCGAGTCCATGTGGTTCAGGAAGGGCTGACCTTGCTGATTGGCCCATGACCAGGCCTGGCCAATCAGAGCACACCATCTATCTGCCCTTCGTGATTTGTTCAGTCATGGTTGGGCCAAGTCAGGCCAATCAGAGGCCTCCCTTGACGTCTGTGAACCAGAACTATTAGGAGAAACTACTCTTTCTCAGGGCCTCCAAGTTATATGCGTGACAAGAGCCAGGCCTGCTTGTGGCATCTCACTCATGTGCTTGAAGGAGATGTGTGCTGATTGGAAACATGGGAATAGACAACACTGGAGCCCTGGGATCCATGTATCTCAAAAGCCTTCTGAGAGTGATTTCTTCATCTGGGGGCTGACACGGGCCTTATTTTGGGCTTGTTTTGAGTCTGACTTCCATCCTTTACAACTAGAAAGAGTCCTGATATCAAATGCATCTTTAATTAACTCTTACTTTTAATTATTTAAATAAGTATGATTTATTTTCTACTCTTCATATCCACCCCAGACTTTAATTCACACAGTTATCTTCCATTGATAGCAAGAAACAAGACTGGCTAAAAATGTTCCTGGAGATCATTTCTTGACTCAGTGTAGCTGCTAAGTGACTTTCCAGGTGTCCCCAAAATGTGACTATGCTTGAAGACAGCGTCTGTTTCAATAGGTTGTTGGTTTTTGTTTGCTTTTTCCTGAACCATACTTAAAGCCCACTAGGCATCAGCAGGGAATTCAAATGCAAAGACGATTTATGTGTGAAAGGAATTAAATGTTCTCTGAGTGGAAACTGCTTCTACTCGGTACCTTATAGCAATTAGCCATTGCTGTGTAACAGATTACTGAAAACCCCGTGATTCAAAGGGATGCACATGTACTTAGCTCTGAATTTGCAGATGGGTAGGTGGTTCGAGTGGGTTGAGCTGAGCTTAGTAGAGTTCACCTATCTTTCTGAGGTCCAGTGTGGCTTTGCTGATCTTGACTCGGTACTCCATGTTCTGGATTTTGCTTCATGTGTTTTCTCATCTTCCAGCAGGCAAGTCCAGACTGGTTCTCAAGTTAAAGATGCAGCAATGAGAGAGGACAGATGGAAGTGGCCCTTTAAGCTTCTGCTTACATTGAGTTTACTTCTGTTCTATCTGCTGAAATAAGCCCAGAGTCAGTGTGGAAAAGCATCGCTGAAAGACAGAGATACCTGAGTATCATCTGTTGTCTTTAGTGAACATTCAGAAAGTCTTAGTAGAGAACAGACTCCAGTCACTGGGCTGGCAAATACTAACTGCTGATGTGAGGCCCTGAGAATCAATGTTTTTTTGGGGGTGGATGGGCAGCTAAGGCGTGGGAGTGGACCTTTCAATTCATACTCAGGCAGGAATTTAGAACTCTATGAGTTATTCTTCTGCTGAAATATTTCATATGGAAAATTGTTTTGTCAGTCTTTTACCACTGCCTGTAATCCTTTACTTCTTGCCAGAACCCTTTTAAAAAATCTTAACCAACTACAGTATAGTGTAAATATAACTTTTATATGTATTGAGAAATAAAAAAAATTTGTGTCATTCACTAAAATAAATAAAAAATAAAATAAAAAATCTTTTCAGCAAAGAGGGTCCTCAAAGAACTTACACTCTAGAATGGGAGGCAGACCCAGAAACAGAAAATTTCAAGATGAAAAATAATGGTGGAGGCAGAACTAAGCCCAGCATGCTATGTGAGTCAAGGGGCGGGGCACTTAGCCTGAGCAGGCAAACCATTTAGAGAAATCTATTTTAAATTGATTGTTTTATTTGCTGGATTTTATATTGACATGTTTTGCTTTGTTCTCAATGTGTTCTGGGACTGCAGCCTATTCATTTATTATTAAGAGAACGGTAATTATTTCCAGGAGCTCTTGAGAATACACTTTGCTTCCCCTTTGCCTGATCTCTGCTGATTCTGGTGTAACCTTCATATCTCTGAGGACATCTGTAGCAGGAAGTGACAGACCCTGCGTGCCCCGTGGAATCACCAAAGACCCGACTCTGGAAGGGTGACTTGCCGACCACCACTTCTCAGACTTAAATGAGCACATGGCTCCCCTGGGATCTTGCCAAAATAATTCAGGAGGTCCAGGGTGAGACTTGGGATCCTGCTTTTCTAATAAGCCCCCAGGAGGTGCTGATGCTGCTGTCTGAATCACATTTTGAATAGGAAGATTCTAGAAGATCGGCAGCACTTTCTCCACTGGTGAGTATTGCAGCAGAGCTGAGCAGAGGCCGACCCATATCTCATTCGTCTGGCCAAAATGTCTGGCCTATAAACTCGGTGAAGCCACTGCCTCTTTCTTGCCCATAACTCTATCTGTAGTGCTAGGAACATAGACAAAATCTCAATGAGTATTTGTCAAACAAATGCCTCCTGTTCCCCACCCCCAACTTTTCCATGGATGTGCTTACATGAAGATTTACCTGATAGTCCCGGATTCATGCTATGAATGGAGCCTGGACTTGCACCCATCCCATAGGCTGTAGTCTTAACCCCAAACTGAATTCAAGATAGCCTGGATAGCCAGGGCTGGACCATGTGACCTGAATCTCTCCTACATTTGAATAAATCTCATCCTGATGAAGAAAACCTTAGGAAACAGGGTAAAATTCAAGGTGCTTCAGACTGCTTAGAAAATATCAACATGAGACTGAAATCAATTCTGGACAGGTGCTGGCACTACTTTCACAGATGACTCTACTGGTCCCCGTATCCTGCCCATGGGCCAGACTGGCTAGATCTTGATTCTAGCTGAATGTTACACTAGAGTTCCTTAAATCCTCTTGGACTCAATGATTGACACTGTTAGCTTCTTCCTATTACAGTTCTTCTGGCTTAGTTTTCCTCAAATCTTTCAACACCTTCCTGCTTCCTTACTTGAAAATCCGAGCAAAGCTGCACGATTGGAGCTGGAGCTAGGCCAGTGATGACACGAAGGACTAACAATGAAATTTAAGATCCATTACCAGTCCCTTAGCTTGAGTTCCCACCCAGAAACTTGGCACCTTCCTTAGAAAGTATTTTTAAAAAGCCAAAAGCAATTAGCCATTATGCAAACTATCTGCTTCTCAGTTTCCTCAACTGCAAAATGGAAAGAGCTTCACCCTCCTTGTGGGGTTTTAATTAAGATTAAGATTGTGTTATAATAGTTATAAACTGACACATGCAAAGGGCCACATAAAGGAGAGTTCTTTTGATTTTTACATCTAAAGGGTAAGTTCTAAAGTCCAGGATCCCCTAGTGGGAAGGACTGCCGGGAATTTACACCCACATCTCTGACAGCTCGTTGTGGAAGAGAGCAGGTTGGGTCTAGCAGAGGACAGAGTATTAGTAGCTAAACTAAGTGAACACACTCAAGTTTCAGATCACAATCAAGCCCCTGTGATGCTAGTAAGTGGATGCTGGCAGTAGAGGTCCCATGCTGGGTGCCAGGCATTTAGCCAACAGAGTAGCTGTTGGGTATCTCTACTCCGAGAACTCCTGTAGAGCCCTCCCTCTCTGTGACACCTGTCCAGCCTCCTTGCTGTGAGTATGGCTCTTCCCTATGTATACCACCCAGCACTTGTCCAAAACTGACCTCATTTTAATGTTTACATTTTCTGAGCAGTTGGATCATCTTGAATTTTATTCCTGTTTCCTAAGATTTTTTTCATCATCATAGAATATGAATATCCTATGAAGGATTATAGAATGTATTCAGCTAGTCAACAAATAGTTAGTGAATATTTCCTATATACCAGATACTGTCCTAGGACAGGACACCTCCAAGGACACATTGCTGAAAGAGGAAGAGAAAGGTCCTGTCCTTGTGAAGCTTACATGTATTTTGCAAAAGCAATGTACATTTTTTAGAGCGTCAAGATGATGACTAGAATGAGTACCAGCCTGGCAGAGATTCCAGGAGAGGCCCCAGTAGGCCTGTGTACACAGTAGATATTTGCTTGCATCCTGAACTGAATCCACGAACATATAACCATGAGGGATAAAAAGAGAAGATGAAAGGGAAGAGAGATGAGGTTGATGGAGTCACCAGGAGCCATTCCGGTTCAGTCACTCGCTCAGTTATGGAATGACCAAGAATATGTATTCTATAGTCAACAGAAAGAGACGGAGCTTTGGCTATGGGCTAGCTATTATAATCAGAAAGATGAATATTGCAGTAAATGAGAAACACGATTCCTCCTTTGTCAAACTTACTGTGTCACTAAGCATTTTATTGGTTCTCTCTGTGTCTTGATGAGATCAGAATCTCTAACCGCGTATATCATCTTGGATACTGGAAGGTGCATTCTGATCGCAAGTTTTATTGAACATGTTTTTGTGTATAAGAACCTTTTAGGTATCTTTCTAGATCAACATGGCAAACAATGACAAGTTGACTATTCAAAGTTTTGAAATCCCGAATCTTAAAATTCATTTTTCAACTAAAACTGATAAATGAACAACCAATATTACACAATTAATCTGTTTAACTTCAGCTGAAATAATATCACCCAGTCCATCTTGGACTATATTTATTTACGTCAAATCAGGGTTTCTCAGCCTTGGCCCTGTTGACGTTCGGGGCCAGACGATTCTTAGTTTTGAGAGGCTGTTATGTATATTGTAGGATGTCTAGCACCATCCCTGGCTTCCACCTGCTAGACACCAGTAGCATTCTCCACAACTGTGACAACCAAAGAGTCTCCCGGAGTTCTGAATGTCCCCTAGAAGACATATGGTCCCATTGTTGAGAAACACTGCATTACATGTATCTGTGTTTTCAAAGAATGACACGGTGTTTTGAGGTATGCCTGATCTGGTATTGAGTGTTGGTTCTATTGTGAACAAGCTATGTGATGTTGGATGGGCACGACCCGAGAGTCAGCTTCTGCATCTGAGCAAAGGGGTAGTGAGTCCATCACCTGACACTGTGGTGAGGTTTCAGAGCTGACATGTATGAAGGACCTGGTCACATCTTAATCTTTGGCTAGTAGAGTTGGCCATTGCTAAAAACTCTGGCTGTTTGGAATATGTGTGTGTGTGTGTGTGTGTGTGTGTTCACGCACATGCCTGTGTGCTACAGGTCAGGGCTTGCTGCTCAGAAAGAACTAACCCCCATGTGGCTCATGAACTCCCTGGTGGAACATGAGGGGTACCGAGCAACACTTAAAAGCGCAGCTTTGGAGTGGGACAGACCTGGATTCCACTCTGAGTTCCACCATCTACCAGCTTTGTGCTAATTTCCATCAAGCGGTGTGGCCTCTCTGCCTCAGTCTCATTACCTGAGACACAAAGGTAGTAACAGTACCCATCTCGTGGAGTCACTGTGTTGTGAGGATTACGTGAGATCGTGTGTGTGAAACAGCACCGTGCCTGTGGCCAAGGCAAGTTTGCTCAGTAACTATTAATTGCTGTTCCTGTTATTATTGGTGTTATTTCACCCTTGGGTGCATCCCTAGGGGTAACTTCAAAGCAGAGAGTGGCCTCTTTACAGGGGGTTCCGATCTTGCCAGAGAAGCTCAGTCAACAACTTCCCTAATGAGCTCGAGGCTCCATTAGGGGGGACCCTTTGTTTGCCTAGTAACTCTCTGTCAACGTGGTTTCTGTTCCTGCCTCAACGTTATATACCAATTGCATATTCACTTGCCTGCTTGGGACTCAAAACTATCAGTTGCTACAATAGCGTAAATGATATTCATTGTTAAAATAGGGTAAATGCCTATTTCCTTTGCACAATGGAAGAAACCGTTGTAGGCTATTAAGTAAATAACTATAAATAACACACTATAAAATACTTTACATATGCCTTACTGCCCTGAACTGCAACGCTCCGAAGTAGCTGTTATGGCTGGGTAAATTATACGTGTTTTTAAACACTGTCCAAAATACATATTTACACGTACTTAAAATCCTACACTAAACAGTCTCTATAGCAACCAGAAAAACACAAAAGCCTTATTAAGCATTCTTTGTAGTATTTTTAGGAGTTTAGTCATTAGGAGAAAGCTCATAGGCCATGTAGACACCAGGGAACACGAAGAAAGAAAGTCTTTAGAGGAACAAAAGAATGAGGCTGGCTTTGAACCTGGTGGGAGGGGATTTTATTTTTTTAAGCTAATAATCACCAAGGGCCTTCTCTTTGTGAAGGCGATGCTATGTTTGGGGTACATCAGAAACAGTTTTGGAATTACAATCTGGTGTTTCAACAGAGAAGAGAGAATCTTCAGTTAACAATTACCATATTCCAGGAAAAGATCACTTTCAATGTTTTCTCTTTAGTCCCAGCAAGAAAAGATTTCCTTGCCATTCAAAAATGAAGTCACATGTACTGTCTGTGTTGAGTCTGAGTCGTATAACTAACACTTCAAAGGGGAATTCTAATGGTTTCACTGGGGTGAAGCCCACATCCCATCAGTTGAGTACTGGGTTTATCTGTCTATGACGTGTGGCGACAACAATGTACCCCAGAAAAAGCAGTGACTTAACATGTGGTCTTGCTCAGACCACATGTCCAGTGCTGGTTGGTGGAGTTTCTGCTCCATGCTGTTACTCGGGGACGCTGGGGAGCTCTATCCTCGTGTGATACCACCTCTCAAGCACTTGCTTCTACTATAGCAGAGGAAGAGGGCTGGAGAGTAACTTGAGGGCCCAGGAGCAGCACACCCCATTTCCATTCACACGCACTGGCCAGTGCTCAGGTCACAGAGCTCCAACCAGCCCGCAACAAAGGCCAGAAAGGTAGGGGAGCATATGGATCATTCACTGATCACTAAACATCTTTGGGAGGAATAGCATGCAAATGTCCAATCTATACCAGATAGTTTATACTGCTTGATCTTATCATTAAAACAACTCTGCAATGTAAAAATTCCCCATTCACTATTGGAGAAACAGGCTTGGGAATCTTAAATGACTTGCATTAAGTTCACTCAACCAGAAACTGGAAAAGTGAATTTTAGTGTGAAGTGAAGCGAAAAGTCTCTCAGTCATGTCTGACTCTGTGTGACCCTATGGACTGTAGCCTCCCAGTCTCCTCAGTTCATGGAATTCTCCAGTCCAGAACACAGGAGTGGGTAGCCATTCCCTTCTTCAAAGGATCTTCCCGACCCAGGAATCAACCTGGGGTCTCCTGCATTGCAGGCAGATTCTTTACCAGCTGAGCTACCAGGGAAACCCAGTCTAAAGCAAAATATGAGATACTCTGTGGCCAGCAGGTCCACTCCTAATTACTTTTCCAGAAATGCTGCATACATACGCTCACCAAAAGACACGTTCATAGAGGCACGTTCAAAAGACACATTCATAGTAATAGCTGCAAACTGGAAACAACCCAACATCCATCAGTGATGGGATAGAAAAGTCAGTTGTGGCATATTAACACGATGGAATACTACACAGTACTGAGAATGAATGGTAGCTACAGACAAGCAGGGACAGAGTTCACAAATATTACCTTGAATAAAAGAAGTCATGTGGAAAAGAGGTTATACTGTATGGCTCCATACTGTATTATTCAGAAGCAAGCAAAATCAATAGCAGTCAGGATAATCATCACCTTGGAGTTTGGCAGTGATTAAGAGGATATGACAGAGAGCTTCTGTGTTTCCTGGAATGTTCATTTATCTGGGTGATAGACATAGGGGGTGTTCAGTTTGTGTAACTTTGTCTAGCTGTGCAATTATAATTGTGCATATTGCTCTGTATTATATTTCAATAAAAAGTCTAGTTGAGAAAAACTTGCAAAAGTGTAAATTATAGGTTCAAATCAAACTGATTCCAAAGCCCCGTCTTTCATCATGTCATATCCATTTCTCTCTCAACCACATTAAAGTAAAGCTCATCACCACCCTTAAAAGAGTTCAACTTGATTCCTACCCGAGTCACACAGCCCATCCATTAAGATGGTTCCTCAGAATTATGGCTTAGCTAGAAACTTGCAGCAAATTTGAGAGAATTGTCAAAACCAACTCCAGTTCACTCTAATGCTGACTTTGGTAATGCAGTTTTAAGCCTTGAAGTCGAATGTAAACCTGGAATCTCCAGAGGCTGGAGGGAAAGACGGTGGAATCTGCCTGCTCTTCAGGCTAGAGGGATGCATGCAGTCAAGTGTAGAGGAGAGAATGAAGCCTGTATCACAACAAACCCCAGACCAAGGCAACACAATCACAGAGACTGGGGCTGGGGACGTTCGCATCCATTTTATTTGGAGCCATCGTAAGACTCAGAAACCATTGTGCCGACCCAGCTAAGTTGAACTCCTAGCTGAAGAGTGATCCCATTAGTTTTCTCTGCCCCTTCCCTATCCCCTCAACACGCCCAACACCAAAACAGCAATTTGGTGGAGCCCGGCCTGCCAAAAGACAGTGCTGTCTTAGGGAAGGTATTAGTGGTAAATCCTCAAGCTGTTTTATAAGCACCTCCTAGGTTGGCAGCAGAAGGCGAAACACAAAATTGCAAGATGAGCTTGAATTTAATTTTGCAGCTTTCATGTGTCATCACGTTATGACAGTATGTTCTGGGCTTTACAGAAGGTGCAGGGCAGGGGTAGAATACTCCTACTGGGAAGGGCTTCTCTCCCATCTGTTCCTGTTTTAGAAGAAATGCTTGTGGGATCGTGGTTTCCAAAGATCTAGTGCGAGTCACCAGAGGTGCTCTTAAGATCTGCCAGGTGCTTAATCAATGGCAGCCTTTCTCTCCATGCTTTTTTTCATTCATTTATTTATTCTGCACCTATTTTGTTTCAGGTGCTGTGGAGGGCCCATAAAACCAAGAAAACGTACTTTCTGCCCATGAGAAACTTGTGATCAAGAGAGAATAGATGATGTGAGTTAAGTGAGAAATTTTAAAGAAATTTTGCTGTTCGGGCAAAAAGAAGGAAGGGCCACCAAGCTTTGAAGACTGAGATCACTTCTGGTGGTAATGACTTCTAGGCTAAAACATAAAAAGTCCAGTGTGGCTGTGCTGGATACACCCCATGTACCAGTGACTGTGCTGTGCCCTGGAACTGTAAGGGTGGACAGAGCCTGGTCTGAAAAATGGGGTAGAGTGTAGTCTGACAAGGGATAAAGGAAATCAGTGGACTATTTCAGAAGGCTGATGAAGTTCAGTAGGGTGTTTTGGGACCAGCTTGGTGGAGGTGATGTCTGGGGAGTTCATTCTGGACACATGAGTAGCTGTTGGGGGAAAAAAGCATAGAGGGAGAAAATACAGGGTGTTCTCAGAGAGGGAACTACATAAGCAAACATAGCAGCCATGAAGCAGTGGACCTGCAATGGATGCTGTGTCTATTTCAGTGCCACTGGCGTGGGGCTTGCAGCGGGTACAGTGAAATCTGGGAAGCGCTCAAGGTGGGAGTTAGGGCAAGTGGTGGTGATCTTGGTGAATCACCAGTCGGTGGTAGGGGCGGTTGATCACATGGTGCTTGAGAAGGATCACCCTAAGACCTTTCTGGTGAGAAGGTGAAATTGGAAATCCACATTAGTGTGGCCAGTATCCCAGTGGGACTCACAAGCCTGATGCTTTCCTCTCCCCCTCAGGCTTCTGGGCTGTTAGAAACACAAGATCAAAACCCAGAGAATGCACATCGGGAGCAGAACAACCTGTTACGCTGTTTCCTCTGTGGACACACGGCCTTGGTGTGGATTTATCCAGCTGCATTTAGGATTGATGATAGAATCATTGCCTTTTTTTTTTTTAATCCCCTCCATGACACAAACCAAGAAAAAAAATCATAATAAAATTTTACAAGTTAGCTGCCACCGAGAATAAACAAGAGAGCACTATAAGAAATGAATCAGAGGCTCTAACTGAATCTCCTCTCAGGACAATAACTCTAATGTAAAGCCAGGGTCTGAGGAGGTCACAGTGGAAAACTCTCCTGGGGCATTTCCGAGGAGAAAGGAGATATTCTCCTCCTGTCATTTCCACTTCATGTCCTAATATGTCTGTGGATGTGCAGGGAAACATAATCTGCAGCCTCTGCTCTGAATCGAGGTTTGAATAACCAGGGCCATTAAGGCATCCCCAAGGATCACAGAATTAACCCTCTATGAACCCAGGGATGCCCCTGCCACTGCCACACCAGGAGAAAGTTGCTTGATTCTAATCACAGCTGAGCCAAAGTGTCACTTGCCATTCGGTTCGACTGGCATTTTTTACCCCTTTTTAAATTATGAGATTACCTTTAAATTGTGAACAGGAGCTCATAACTGCTGTCCATTGGAGGTAATCAAGAGTGATTTCATTTTGCCTATGGACAGGCTGCCTCTTCCCGAGTCTTTGTTCATTAAGCCTCTGTCTATCTCAGGTTCCATTCAGGTATCAACAAGGAATGAATTCTGTAGCATAGAGCACATTGTGTGTTTGCTTTCAGAGTTGCCTCCTTTGTTGACTGATGATTCTTTAGGGCAAGCTAGATTCTCCTAGAGCCTGTCATGTATTTGTGGCAGACATGTTTTCTCTATGTCGCCTGGGTGGTCTTCTTGACAGAGACTGCTGCACTGGGCTGACCCCACGAACTCTCCAAATAAACATCACTTGGAAAGACAGGTCTAATCTCTATAGTCATTCTTTGTTGCCTTCAACTGAAGCAGCTTTGGTATAGTTGCTTATAGACCAAGTCCTAGTGTTATTCATCCATTTGTATACTTATACTTTCATTCATCCATCCATTCATTTGATGTAATTGTGCTTAGTCACTCAGTCACGTCTGACTCTTTGAGACCCCTTGGACTGTATCCTGCCAGGCTCCTCTGTCCAGAGGGATTCTCCAGGCAAGAATCCTGGAGTGGGTTGCCATTCCCTCCTCCAGGGGATCTTCCCAACCCAGGGATTGAACCCAGGTCTCCTGCATTGAAGGCGGATTCTTTATTGTCTGATCCACCAGGGAATCTCGAGAATACTGGAGTGGGTAGCCTATCCCTTCTCCAGGAGATCTTCCCAACCCAGGAATTAAACCATGGTCTCATGCAGATAGATTCTTTATTTTTCGATATAGTTACTCTGCATGTATTATGTGTAAGACATTGAGCCTGACACTGGGTACACCGGTAAGCTGGTAAATGGACACAATTAAATAGGCTCTTCCATTACAGTGTGATAAGGGTTGTGAGATGGAACAGGAGGCCCAAACTAGATGCATTTATTCCAGGGCTGGGGACACGGGCAAGGCTACTCAGAGAGAGTTCATTCTGAGGTGCGATGAGAAGGTGGAAAAGTTTCACTGGCTCCTGGAATAGCTCATGCAGGGGTCTGGAGGTGAAAGGGAAGTTCAGAGAGGGTGAGAATGGAGAGCAGGTGTGCACACAGGAAGCTGGTAGAGCAGCACATCAAGGTGTTAAGGGAGGATGCGGGGACCATGTCACAAGGAGTGCTGTAGACCTGTTCATGAGCATGTACTTTGTTGTCAGGACAAGCATGTGAGCAGACATGTGTTGTAGAAACATCACTGTGGGCCTTGTTTGCACAGTGGATGACTAGTCCTATGGGGGTCTGATGGATTTGCAGTGGGGTCTGACTAGTTCTCTGGGGATCTGAGGGGTCTGAGGTCTCTGATGAGGGTATCCCTTTCCCAGATACAACATCTAATGCATTCTTTGATTTTTATCTTTTCCCCCAAGAATGCCCTCTGTGCTCCATTTATTTCATTTCTGCACATAATGGAATAGAATTTCGGTAAGAACCCATCTAAACAGGCTCATAGCCAAGAGTTGAGGGCATAACAAGAGTGTTCATACCCAAGGCCTAAGACTGTGGACCATGGCAAACAGAAGAAATGTTAAAGATTTGCCTTGGCAAAGTGATTTAAATGGCTGTGTTGTCAGGTCCTTCCACTCTGCCAGTAGAAGATATTAAAACCCTGGCTTGTGAGCTGTAAGCCAGTACATGTGGGAGAGGACACTGGGGTCAGAGTCTTAAGATCCAAGTTGAAGTTCATTGTTGTTGTTCAGTTGCTCAGTCGTGTCCGACTCTCTGTGACCCCAAGGACCGCAGCACCCCAGGCTTCCCTGGCCATCATCATCTCCTGGAGTTTGCTCAAACTCATGTCCATTGAGTTGTTGATGCTCCAACCATCTTGTCCTCTGCTGTCCCCTTCACCTCCCGCCTTCAATCTTTCCCAGACTCAGGGTCTTTTCCAATGAGTCAGCTCTTCACATCAAGTGGCCAAAGTATTGGAGCTTCAGCATCAGTCCTTCCAATGAATATTCAGGACTGATTTCCTTTAGGATTGATTGGTTTTGATCTCCTTGCAGTCCAAGGGACTCTCAAGAATCTTCTCCATTACCATAGTTCAAAAGCATTAATTCTTCGGTGCTCAGCTTTCTTTATAGTCCAACTCTTACATCCATACATGACTGCTGGAAAAACTATAGCTTTGACTATATAGACTTTTGTCAGCAAAGTAATGTCTCTACTTTTTAATATGCTGTCTATGTTGGTCATAGCTTTTCTTCCAAGGAGCAAGCGCCTTTTAATGAAGTTCATCATGTCACTTAATAACTTAGATGACTTAGAAGTCATCCCATTTTTCCATCTCAAAAATTTGTGTTACTCTTACAACCCAACATGCTGTGGGGACTCAGTGACAAATGCATAGCATTTTTCAGATATTTATTGGATGAATGGAAATGGGTAATATTGGAGAAGCTCTGGACTCTTGAGAGGCTATAGTCTCCTCATCTGTAAAATGAGGAGGTTGGGTTAGATGTTTCTGAGCCCTTTCTATCTCAAATAATCTACAATTCCTTGATGCTTGCCTATTTCAGAAGTTCATACTGGCCAATTGTGCTAAAGACAGGAAAAAATGGTTTGATATCTAATAAAGCCAAAGGACAAGGAATAAAAGATTTCTGAGAGAAGAAACTCTAGTGATTACTCTGGCCTGACTAAAATTGCTCTCATCCCAAAAGCCAGGTGATGAGAAGAGTGCTTGTTTGCTGCTGTCCCCAGCTTCACTTGACTTCTCTAGTGAAGATCGGTCTCAGAGGATGCAGCTGGCAGCAGATTTCCTGTAAGACCGCTTTACACTATAGAAGAAAGCTGCTTTATCCTTTTATGTTATCTCAGGAACGCTGTTGCTTCACTGTTCATGCAAAAAAACCTTCATGTTTCCTCTCGAATAAGGACTCAAAGAGAGGCGATTCTGAGCACAGAAAATCTGATATCCGATATCGAATAAAGGTTCTTGCTGACTTTCTGAAAGGTGACTTGATTTGGAATTTAAAAACCACTGGGAATTATCCCCCTGTCTACAGCATCTCTGATGGGTATATATTCTATCCTTGCTGTATTTAAAGACTTTGTTCTTTCTTATCATGTAGAGATTGGCATTACTCAATATTTAATGACTCAGCTGATTGGTCTTTACTATAGTGAGGTAGCTAAAAATAGCCACACGGGGAACAGTTCCAAAGATACAAGAATGGAATGACTTGAATATGCCCTGATCACAGTTGAAATATCTCTTGACCATGTTGAGTATCTCCTATCCTGTTGGGACCTGGGACCTGAGGTTTTCTGTATTATTCATAGTCTCTTTTTTGGTGCTTCAGAGAGGGCCAACTGTGATGTTGATCACATAGGACCATCCAGATTCCTGTCCTAGAGTGCAACCCTCAAACCTTAGGAGATAAAGCTACAAGTCAGCTACTCGAGATGGTGTGAAATGACTAGAGAACCCAGTTTCAGCATCTTTGTCTCAGAGAGTCTGGGATGACCTCTCAGTAGGCCGCTTCTGCAGCATGCAGCCACCTGTGATAGACTTTCCTTTGTTGTCCGTCTCTTGGCTTGGGCTTCACATTCCCAGGGAATAGAAAGCTATTTCCTTGCTCACTTCTGTTGTATGTCGTCTAGCACAAAGTAAGTACAGAAAATAATTTCTCATAAAGGGTAGAGTTCTATTAATATTTGCATTTTAATTGATATCTGCTTGATTTGATTGCAAATTCCATGAAAGAAAGACTTCATTAAATAAACAAAAACGCTATATTAGAAGAATGCTGGCTGCTAGTCAGTGCTTAATAATTATTTACTGAATGAGTGAGTGAATGAGTGAACACACATTAACCAAACAAACAAACAAAATAACCAATAAACCAACTTTAAAGGGAAGAAGGCAATCAGACTGGTTACCTAATAATTTAACACTCCAAATCCACTGCCCAGAACAAATACATTCTGCTAAAAAGGGCTGTTAAATTAGTCCATCTACTTTATTCTGAATCATTAATCCATTTGGTATGCACAAGTATATTTTAAGAATTCTGTCACTAACCATTCCAGTATCTGTACTTGAAAGAAAAACAGGTCTCCTGAGGTATAGTCGACATATAATCAACTGCACATTTTAGAAAGGTATAATTTGATGTTTTGATATATGTAGACACTAGGGAAACTATTACACAAGATAACGAACATATTAATTTACTCCTAAAAGTTTCCTTGTGTCCCACTGTAATCACTCCTTCCCCTTAGGCTACCACAGATCTGCCTTCTGTCACTCTACATTAGTTTCTATTTTCTAGAGTTTTATATAAATGGAGTTATACAGTATGTTCTCATTTTTGTTTGGCTTCCTTCACTCACCACAATTATTTTGAGACTAATCCAGGTTGCAGTGTTTAACAAGAGTTCATTCTTGCTTTGCTAAGAAACATCCCATTGTATAATTATACCTCTGTTGAACGATTCAGCTGCTGTGGGATATTTGGGGAGTTTCCAGTTTTAGACTATAACAAATTAGGCTTCTATAGACATTCATTGAAAGCATTTATATGCACAAATGTTTTCATTGCTCTTAGAAAATACCAGGGATGGAATTGTTGGGTGATTTGACTGGTGGATGTTTAACATTTTAAGAGATTTCCAAGTCATGGTAGCATTTTGCATTCCCACCAGCAGTGTGTGAGAGTTCTGGTCTTTCACATCGTTTCCAAGACTTGGTGTAATGGGTCATTTTAATCTTAGTCATTCTGATAGGTACGTAGTGGTATCTGTTGTAGTTTTGATTTTGTTTTCCCTAAAGACTGATGATATTGGACAACTTTTCATGTGCTTATTTATCACCCATGTAATCTTTTTATTTATTTATAAATTACTTATTTATTGTTTGCTTTCTATTAGTGACTTTCAAGAGATTTTTGTATATTTTGGATACCAATTATTTACCAAGTATAAGACTTGCAAACTGTTTCTCACAGTTTATGGCTTGTCCTTTCAACAGTGTCTTTTGAAGAGTAGACATTTTAAATTTTTAATGAAGTCCAGCATATCATTCTGTTCCTTTATGGATTGTGCTTTTGATGTCACATTTGAGAAATCATTGTCTAATCCAATATCAGAAAGGCTTTCTCCTATGTCCTCTTGAAGTTTCATAGGTTTTATATTTAGGTCTGTGATCCATTTTGAATTAATATTATGTATTGTTCAAGGCATGGATCAAAGTTATCCATTTTATATGGATATTCAATAGTTGCATACCATTTGTTGTAAAGACTACCCTTCACCCACAGAATTGCCTTTGTTACATGTAGAAAATAATTTGTCTGTACATTATTACTGTAGCCTAACTATAAATTTTGACATTTGGCAGTGTAAGCTGTACAACTTTATTCTTTTTAAAAGTTATTTTGGCTCCATTAGTTCTTTTGCATTTCCATATGACTTTTAGAATATAATCAATTTCTATTATAAGAAGCCTGCTGAGAGATTAGGGAGAATTGACATCTTAACCATAATGAGGCTTCTGACCAATGGACACAGTATATCTTTCTATTTATTTAGGTCTTTAATTTTTCCAGCAATGTTTTATAGATCTCAGAGTATGGGACTTTCACATCTTTTGTCAGATTTATGCCTAAGTATTTCAAGTATCGTATTTTTTATAATATTGTAAGTGGTATTTAAAATTTTGGTATTTCTAGTTATTTATTAACAGAAATATAACTGATTTCTATATATTGATTTTGTATATTTTCAATCTTGTTAAACTCATTATTAATTTTAGTATAATTTTGGGGGATTCAGTCAGATTTCATAGAAGATCATATCATATGAATAAGAACAGTTTCAATTATTTATTTCCAATTGAGATCACTGTTGTTTTCTCTTTGTCTTTTTGCCCTGGCTTGAGCACCCAGTGCAACACTGAATACAAGTGGTGAGAATGGACATTCTTTATTTTTTTCTGCTTATGGAGGGAAAATAGTCAGTCTTCAAGTTTGAACTCAAAACATTTGCAGACAAATACCAATTGTGCTCTGCAGTTCAAGGAGAGCCCCAAACATATACATTTGTCCATTTCTGATGAAGATTGCTATGGAACGTGGAGTATCATTATATAAAAATTAGAGTCAGCAGCTAAGACTAAACCAGATAATGAGAAACCAAATTTAAGCAGGATAATACTCCCCTCACAAACAGAGGCTAGAAGCCTAATAAGAAGGGATGGCAAATTAATATCAGATTCGCACTTTCAACTATATATAACTTGATAATGTTGGGGTGATATTCAGTAAAAACTCTGATAGGGCTTCACAGGTTGTTACCGGCAGTGTTGGTCTGCTGCCTGCGCTGTGCTGGTGGGGAAGGAGGTTGAAAGCAGCTCCAGCTTTGCCTTCTGCGGTGGTGCACTGGGGCTGGCTCACCCAGGCTCTCCAGGCCAGCTGTGCTCATCTCATCCGAGCTCGCGTTCAGTGGTGTCACCTTGTTAGCTGGATACCGACCATGATGGAAGATGGATTTACACCAGGGAACCTGGGAAAACGGTACAAATCAGAGAGCTGGTCCTTAAACATTTATCAGCATCAGTTCAGTTCAGTTCAGTTCAGTCGCTCAGTCGTGTCCGACTCTCCGCGACCCCATGAATCACAGCACGCCAGGCCTCCCTGTCCATCACCAACTCCCGGAGTACACTCAAACTCATGTCCACAGAGTCGGTGATGGCATCCAGCCATCTCATTCTCCGTCGTCCCCTTCTCCTCCCGCCCCCAACCTTTCCTAGCATCAGAGTCTTTTCCAGTGAGTCAACTCGTCGCATGAGGTGGCCAAAGTATTGCAGTTTCAGCTTTAGCATCAGTCCCTCCAACTACTGACTAATTGGCATTTATCAGCACACCACTGTGTAATCAGTACCCTGAATATAATTGGTATTGATATATGAATATATTCACATAAAGTATAATTCCTTGAATCTAAGAGTAGGACACCACATGCTTTTTATGTATATCTAAGAAAGATAGAATGCTATCATTGTAATTTTGAGATTCCACTAGTAGAGTGGAAAAAAAACTCATCCTATTTTCAGCTAAGCTGAAATGTAAGAAACCCTGAACTATAGCATTGAAGAAATTACTAAAATTCATCACAAAGGAAACACTATATAGTTTATTTTATTTTATGCATTAGCCATTCACATAAAATGCTTGGCTGTCATTATAAAGTCCTGTTAAAAACAAAACAATACAATAATGTTTTTGGAGTTTAACTAAAGCATTAGAACTTGATAAGCATATAGCTGATTCATTACATTGTATAGCAGAAACTAACACACTATTGTAAAGCCATTATGTTCCAATAAAAAATACAATAAAATATGGGGAAAAAAAAGATTTTGAAGCCTTGTGTAGGCAAAGAACCAAATATATGGCCCTCTTTAACCTATGCTTACAAAGCACTTGCTGCTTTTTATTGATACAATTTGTTTATTCCTTCATTTATCTGTCTCAACTAGATGATGTTATGCTTCAGGGCAGAACTTTGTGTGTCTTACTACCCTTTACATGATCAATATTGAGATAGTTGTTCAGCTCATTATAAGTGATGAAGAAATGTCAACTGAAAAAAAAAAAAAACACCACTGTCTGTCTATCCTGATTCCTAAAGGAGACATACTCATGTTTGGGTGTAGTTCACACACAGAGATGCCGAATGAAGGTTTATTTTAACAGATGTTTCATTATGACTTATAAATCAGGTATGTTGTTGAGTAACTTCTTTTCTTCTGACCATCTCACCAAAGAGGCATACCCCTAGTTGGATATTTCTGAGAGCAAAATTGAACATGAGAATGGTTAATGCCTGATCATATCAAATGGGCCACTGGCCTGGGGTGGCTTTCAAGCATTGTAATATAGATAGACTTGCCCTTTCTTGCTCTTCCTTTAAGGACTGAATACAGGTCAGAATCTCGTTAGCCTCTGTGTGCCTAGGTGCTTAATAGGCTATGAGGAAGCAAGTCTTCAGGGATCTTCTCAGGCAGCCTGGTTCAGTATGTGAGAAGCTGACCATTCCTACGAGGCACCAGCCAAGCACATCACTCAATAGATCCATTTGGACACGGTGGCTTCTTTCCTTTTCTTTTTCCAGAAGCTGAAAATATTCTCTGATAGCTCAACAGAGAAGAATAAATTGTCCCCGTGTATTTACACAGAGGAAAAAGATTTTCCTCATTGTATTTGCAATTCCGTCTCATGAGATGACCTCCATTCTCATAATCCTTCATGGAGTATCATGATTTAAAAAGCTTTCTCTCCCTGCTGTTTCTGTTAAAAGGTTTTCTGGTGCAGTTCTTGGAAAGTCAAATTCTGCATTTAAATGTTGTATTTTCGCAGATATAATATAAAAGAGGCCATACTTCTGGCATGTTTTTCTTCCTGGGAGAGTAGAAGGTAATTCCACCCTTCTGCATATATTGTTAACCAAGCCATGAGAGTGTACAGCAGCTTTAATAGCAAAGCAATTGTGATTACATCTTGCTCGTAATTACATTTATTTGCTCACATATGTTGAAAAGGCAAGCATTAGCCTGACCGGATGGGTATGTGTGCAAGGAAAATCATTCGGCAGATTGGCAGTGAGGAAAACAGCTTTCAGCCACTTAGGTCTCTCCTGTCACGGACACTTGCAAAGACTGTCGGGGCTTACTTAGTTTTTGCTTTCATGCTTCTAAAATCGATTGCATTTGGAAAGCAGGTGAATTTATTATGGGTGATGGATTTGCATCAAAATAATCAAAATATTAGGGGTTGCCTATGACAAGATACATGTCTGTGGTCCAAAAGAGAAGGAAGTTGAGAAGTGCTATGGTTCAAAACAGCTTTAGAAATGGCCCCTGTCCCATCCGAGGAAAGGATGTATGCACCTCCTCAGGGAATTTAGAGGAATATAAGAAGGTTATGTGTGTGAAAGAATTTTAGATCTGCATCACTGAACTGTCCCTAAGGAAAATGGGAAAGTGTTGGAAATGGCACTGGATTTTTGTGAGACAGATGAGCTTGGCCAGGCCACCTATAACTCAAAGACTTTGAAGAAGTTAGTTTACTCCTCTTTGCCTTCATTTGCTTGTCTCTAGAATGGGTGTAGCAATACTGAGCTTATTGGGCTGTTTTCTTATTTTATACTCACTGGACTATAAATTAGTTCCTTGGCACAGTTTCTGGAACATCATGCTTACTCAGTAAACTTTTTTTTTTAATAAATGAATGTAAATTACTCGATACAGGCACAACTCAACAAACAGTATCATATTTACTGTTGCTGGAATAAACTGCCAAACTTTGTGGCTTCAGTTCAGTTCAGTCGCTCAGTCATGTCTGACTCTTTGCGACCCCATGAATCACAGCACGCCAGGCCTCCCTGTCCATCACCAACTCCCGGAGTTCACTCAAACTCATGTCCATCGAGATGGTGATGCCATCCAGCCATCTCATTTTCTGTCGTCCCCGTCTCCTCCCACCCCCAATCCCTCCCAGCATCAAAGTCTTTTCCAGTGAGTCAACTTGTCGCATGAGGTGGCCAGAGTATTGGAGTTTCAGCTTTAGCATCAGTCCTTCCAATGAACACCCAGGATTGATCTCCTTTAGAATGGACTGGTTGGATCTCCTTGCAGTCCAAGGGACTCTCAAGAGTCTTCTCCAGCACCACAGTTCAAAAGCATCAATTCTTTGGCGATCAGCTTTCTTCACAGTCCAACTCTCACATCCATACATGACCATGGCTTAGAGCAACCCAGATTTACTATCTCATAGTCCTGGAGGTCGGAAATGCTAAAGTTCAAGGTGTCTGAGGGTTGTGGTCCTTCTAGGGACTTGAGGGGAGAATCCATTCCTTGTCTTTTCCAGCTTCTGGAAGCTGCCTGCATTCCTTGGCCCAGGGTCCCTTCCTCTGTCTTCAAAGCCAGCTGTACGGTGTCATTCACTCTCTCCCTGGCTTTGACATCCCGTAATGTCTCTCTTATAAGTATCCTGCAAAGGCACTGGGTCCACTGCATAATACAGGGTGGTCTCCCCACCTCAGGGTCCTGAACCCAATCACATTTGCAAAGTCCCCTTCTGCCATTTGAGGGAGGATCCTCATAGATTCTGGGATGAGGGTGTGGACAGCCATGGGGCTGTCTTGATTCTGTCTATCATATCTCTCTTATGGAATAAAGCCCTGCCTATTCAGTATCACCATATCTTTTCATTGTCTGTTTGAAAGTTCTTCTTGAAGACTTTCCAAACAAGTCATAGGCACAGTTTTGTATTGTTTTTGCCTCCTTGATAATGGTCCAAGGATTCCAGACACCAACAATGTCCCTTTAGGCCTTAGTGGATGGTGATTTATCTCTCTTGCTTTTGGAGTTAGAAGAGCATGTTGTTGGTTGAGTAAGTCTCTCTCAGCAACTAGCAGAGGGTTTGGCACGTAAATAAATGTTCATGGAATGAATAACTCAGTGTTGAAACAGTAACAGCCTACCTTCTAGGATCACTTCTTAAGAGGAGGGATGCCTTATAGAAAATTCTTTGTAACCAGCAGAAAAGCAGCACTTAGCTGAGCTGATGCACTGAGCATATATCTCCCAGACTCACTTATCAAGAAAGTGTTGTTGAGATTCAGGTGCCTCTTTTCCCTTGGGCTGAGAAATTTTCAAATACAGGGTTAGAGCCCTCAAGGCCTGAAAGTTGTTTGGCATGCCAAAAACTGTGACATAGAATTGAACTGTGTGAATAATCAAATAATTCATGGAGAAGCCAAGATCTCATACGTGTTTTGGGCTGAGAGAGGGTTAAAGGGTCCTCCAGTTTAACCTTTCATCCACTTTGTAGAGTTCTTTGGACCATGTGGTTTGTAAATAAGTCAGTGAAATCCTTTTATGATGACGTCAGGTTAGATGAGTTTTCTCTCTCTGGCCTGCATGGTGGGAAGTTCTCTCTCACCTTGAGAGTTCGCGCAGTGCTGTCCTGTGGCAGCCGCCCTCCCGCATGTCCTCTGGTCATGCGTCGCCGCCTTTGGCGCCTCCCGTAGATTCCCCACCCCAGACTCGCGTCCGCCACCCTTTCTCTTCTGCTGTGCATCCCCTGTGATGCCTGTGGTTTCCGTCGTGCCATCTGGCAAGGGGCTATTCCGTGTCTCTTCTAACAGACTCCACATTTCTTAAAAGCAGGTTTGTTGTATCTCTGAGTCTCAGAGCTTAGCAGAGTGCAAGAGTTATACCATCAAGAGAGTCAAGTTTTGTTGAATTAAGGCTACAGGTAATTGAGCCTAATGGACCGAGCCCAGGACACCCAGTAAAGGGAATCAGGGTTGAAGTCTGCCCTGGCTGCTTTTGAACCATGTGGACTGGGCGAGGCAATTCTCCTCTCCAAGTCACAGATTCCCGTGTCTTAATGGCAAGCACTTGGGGTTGTTTTGAGGATAAAATGTGAGAATTATGGGAGTGCATTATGCAAATACAGAGGGCTGTCTCAGTGCCCTTGAAGCCACGTAGAACAGATCTCATCCTCTTCTGCTTGGCAGCCCTTCAAGTATTCAAAGGAAGAGATCTCACACTCCATATCCCAAGCTGACAATGTATATAATAACCAACTGGGACAGGTCCAGAATTAAAGCTCTGGGCTTCAGCTATCTCTCTGCTGCTTATTAGCTGTGTCACCTTGAGAAGTTAACTTCTCTATGCCTCAGTTTCTCCATCTGTGAAAAGAGGGTAAAGACAGAACTCGTTTCTTAAGGTTGATGTAGTATTGGGTAAGATATTGCTCATCAAAGCTTCAAATAGTACCTGGCATGTGGTCATCAATCAATCAAATATTATTGCATGACTATCGTTGTTTCCCTGCAACCTTAATGTCTTTAGTTCCTTCCACAATATGAACATTTTTCCCCCACAGGCATTATTCTCTAAGAATGGCAAATAAATTCTATCTATTCTTTCAGCTGCAGTTAGTTCATAATGACTGACCTGAACTTTATGTTAAGGAGGCCCTGTGGTGTGGGCTCAGAAGGAAAGAATGTGAAAATAACCTACTTGTACTTTCCAACAATGGAGAAATGCTAACATCCAGGCCCTAAATATGCCGATGTTGCATCTCTTCACAATCCTAGGTAAATTGAGTCTAAATCCCTTATTTTTTAGCATATGTCAGACCATATGTCAAGTCAGGTTCCCCAAAGGTCAGTTTGAAAAATATAAAAGGTAAGAAGTACCAGCTGAACTCCTGCCAAGTGCCAGGCACTCTTTTAGGTATTGTTTATACAGAAGTGAACACATTTTGCTTGTTAATGGTGTTTACCTTCTCATGAGGCAACAGAGAATCAACTAAGGAAATAAATTTGAAGGTGATTTCAAATAGTGATAGGTACTGAGTGAAAATCAAAACTAGCTCTTTTGATAGTAATGGGGGATCAGGGGAGTGGTGTGTAATTTAAATTGAACAGTTAGGAGGGATTTCTCAAGTGGTGACATTTGAGTTGGGATTTGAGTGGAAAGGTTCTAGTTTTATGCTTCTGCTAAAACAAATTACCACAAACTTGATGGCTTAAAACTACACAAATATATGTATCTTACTGTTCCGTAGGACACTGATCTGTACAAATCTCTCTGGGCCCAAGTCAAAGTGTTAGCAGGACTGCATTCCCTGTGGATGCTCTGGTGGAGAATCCATTTCCTCGCCTCTCCTGGCTTCTAGAGGTCACCTGCATCCCGTGGCTTGTGGCCCCTTCCCCATCTTTAAAGCTAGCAGTGGTGGGTCTAGTCCATCTCGAGTCTATGTCCCTGCCTTTTCTGCCTCTCTCTTCCACTTTTAAGGACTCTTGTGGTTACACTGAACCCTTTTGAATAATGCAGGATAATCTCCTTCTCAAGGTCTTTAACTTACTCACACTTGCAAAGTCCCTTTGGTTATGTAAAGTAGCATGTTCACAGATTCCAGCACCCAGGAATGGGGATGCAGACCTCTACCACATGTTTCTGTGAGTATTTGGGGTAGAGGTCACCAGGTTGTGGTACCAGGGAGAAGAAGGGCTCCTAGGCGGGAGATACTTGGCATGTTTAGAGGAAAGAGAGAAACCCAGTATGCTCATGGTCTTCTGAGCACAGAGAGGGCAGAAGATAGAAGTCATGCTTGTTTCTGTTTATTGAGGAACTGCTATGTGTCTGTCCCTTAGTGAGCACTTTCTATATATTATTTCATAGATTCTCATGATAACCTGATGAGAAATGTGTTATTATTCAATTCCTTTGACCTGTTAAGAAATTGGTAGCTCAGCAGTTAAGATCTATAAGTAAGATCATAGAACTAACACAAGATGAAGGCAAAGTATGATTCCAAGCCATCTACGTATGAGTCTCTGTTCTTGACCATCATGCTTTTCTGCTTCCAACACCCATAACACAACTGCTTTGGAGCAGATCCCAGTGTAAGCTCAGAGAGGGTGGTCCATGACCCATGGTGAGCCTGGCTAACCTTGACTGCTGCTTCTTAAGTTTTCTTTGAAACCATCCTTACTAATTTTGAGCTCCAGGGATATTTTCCTGAGAAACAACAATCAGTTGAGAAGAGAATAGTGGCTAATAGAGGAGCTGACTTGACATTAAGAACCAGACCTTTGTAATTCTGAGAGCTGGCCTGGCACTCACAGCAGGGCCATGGCACTTTTCCATTGCACATTAACAATTTTATGGAACACCAACATCAGACAGTGCTACTTTGTGCCCATGATAGAATAAGGCAAAAACAAGATCACCCTATAATTATGCCTAAACACAGACAAAACATGAACACTGTCCAACCACAAAATGCCAACCATCTTTCTTTCCCAGCCAATATGAGTGACTGCAGCTTCCTTACCAATCATAGCTCTAGTGTTACTCTTGTCTGTCCCCCCAGTGGATAAGATTTATTGATATACAATCAGGGAATAACCACAGCTTTATCACAGTGCCCAATCTAGACCAAATCCCTGTCTTTCTGGATCTACTTCATAAGCACCTAACACAAGCCCAACCAAATCTTAGAAGTTGTTCTAGCACTTTCTATTAAGATAATACATGGCTTCCTATGGTGTGGGTTCTCCCTTGTTCCAACAAGCCAATAAACCAATCTTGGTGTCACAGGTATGTCCTAGCTGATAGGCATTGTCCATAGAGAAACACACATGCATACAGCAGTCCATACATGCCTAAACTTCTGCTCTGAACTGCTGGGGTCTGAGAAAGATTAGGTGGGGTCTTATCATGAAAGAGACACTTCAAGTTTATCATGATTTGATGATTAACTCTAAAGAACAGGGTACTCAGAGTACTCAGAGACAGGGATAAATAGAAGGGACATACTGCTCAGGTTCAGCTCCTGACCTGCATGTGTGACCTTGGGCATGTCTTCAGTCCTGTTGTATCGTCTTCAAAGTGAGCATAATGATGTGCTCACCTACAGAAATGTGGAAATCAAACGAAATAGTCCAGGGAAAGAACATAGCATAAGAGATGCCACATAATAAATATAAGATAAATGTTGACTATTTATTATATTTTTTTCAAAGAAAAAAGAGATTTGCTGGAGATGATATTAATATAAGAAGGGGTACCATTCTGGAGGAGGGGGACTTAAAAGGAGCCCTGGTGATACAAATGTTCTATGTCTTGTCAGGAGTGGTAGTTATACAGGGATATGCATTTATACAAACTCACTGCACTCTGCATGTAAGATCTGTCAGTTTCACTGTATGTAAGTTATAACTCAATGAAGTAGTTCATACTTAAAAAATATAAAAGAGACTTGAAGGCAAGGTGAGACTAGGCAAGTCAATACAAATCAGTACAAATGGAGGAGGCATGGTGGGCTTCCAGAATGGCGTTAGAAGTTCTCAGTGATCAACGGAAACAGGCAGGCATTCCCCTAAGTCCTCCAGCCAGGCTCCTGAGCCCCTCTCCAGCTCTGTGAGCATGGTGGGTTCTACAGGCTGTAGCTCTCATATCAGATGGTTACCATTCAGCAATGGTAATCTGGGTCTTGAGAAAAAGCAAAAGTCCTAATTTTTGCTGAGATTTTTTAGTGAAAGCACATCAAAAGCACAAATGTAGTTTTGGACTGAGACTGCCTGGATTCAAGTCTTTGCTTCTCTGGTTTCGTTACACTGGGTAGTTCACTTCATATTCTGCAACTTCCTGTGTCCTCTGGCATAAAGGATGAATATGGTACCTTTTCGCAGTGTTGTATTATTGAAGGAGAGAATGGATGTAGCGTGGTTAGCATATTGGACGTATGAGAGTACTGTTTTAAATCACTTGCAGGGATAGCGGTTGTGATGGAGGAGGTGGAGCTGGTGGCGAGGAGGTGGGATTGGTGGAGGTGATGCTGGGGCTGGTGGTGATGCAGGCGGTGATGACGGTGGTGGCGATGGTTGGAAAGGTGGAGGAAGCGATGAAACTTACATAGCAATATGTGCACTGACCCTGCATCCCCAAATAGAAATCAAACCACATTTTCACTCAGCTGAAAACCGAGAAGTTTATCTCTCCAAGCTTACTACCCTTCAAGCTTTGTTTTCTGTTGCTTTGGTGCCCTGTATTGCCCACATGTAGCATAGATTGGGGTGGCGACAAAGAAAGGAAGGACATTCACAGTGAAGAGAGGGATAGCAAAGCCTGGACCTTCAGCCCTCTTCTTGTGAAGACCCTTGATATCTGCACCTTCTGGTCCTGCCTAAGCTCAGGCGTGATTTCTTACCCTCTTGGGGGTGCCCTGTTCCTTCTGAGTGCAAGGAACTCTGGACAGAGCCCATACTTGCACCACCAGAAATAGCAATGTCAACGTCAGCTCGAGCTGAATGAGGATTTGCAGCAAATCGTGATGCTGCTTTGTGGTAGACCCCGACTTTATTCACACAGTGCAGAAGCAAGCCACATCCTGTGATCTGTCCTCTATATTTTCCTCCTCCTCTAGAATATAATAAATTAAACATAGAATGAAATGCAAAAAGGTTACATTGAGACATATACTATTTGAAGGTTTAATTCATTTTTCTAGTGTATAAGACACAAGGCTATTAAATTTTTAAAGCAGTGATCTCCTAAACTCTCTACTTTATGAGGGCTTTCTTCATAAAGATAAATGGTTTCCTTGCCAAATCAAATGCAGATTTGAAACAAATTAAGTTAATGTTCAATGATACAAGGTAGAATGAATGGGGGAGCTGTTTTATTTTGCATTGTAATAACCATACACACCTAAATCAATAGCTGTGGAGAAAAGGCAATAATATCACGTAACTGCAGGAAATGAAATATAGTGGCCAAGCGGGGGGGAACTGGCTGCAAAAAGAAAGGGTTTGTATTGGAATAATGACATTTCATTAAGCAGGGAAGGAGGACTATTGAAGAGAAGTCCATAGCAGTAAATTCTGTTTCTTATAATAACACTTGAGACGAGTTAAAGTTGGCTGGGTATTGTGATAAAGGATAATGCTGTCGTCCTTCTGTGCATGGGGCTATAATTTTAGGTTTAAAGAAAACCGAGATATTAAAGAGCCAGCGCATGTTTTCAGAGGGCGTCCTCATTCTTCTCATCTTTTGCTTAATTTAGTACGAGGTCCAATAATCTGTCTGAAAGATTGCAAGAGGAAGGTAGCCTGAGGTTTTTTTTTTAATTGCTCTTGAATGAAAGTCAACAGGTTTTTTTTTCCTTCTTTCCTTCCTTCTTTCTTTTCTTCCTCCCTCCCTCCCTTTCTTTAGTTCATAGTAGGCAGAGCAGGGCAAAGGGATTTGCTGTTAATGAAAGCTGCTTTTCAACAGTTATTAGAGAAGGAGAAAGAGAGAGGGGGGAGAGAGAGAGACATGTTCCATGCTGGTATTTTTGATCATATACCTCTCTACCCATAGTCTCTAGAGTAGCTGCCAAGAAACTATCCTAGAAGACCTAAACACCCTTACAGAGGTGGGGGCCTGACTCAGGGATGTCATGGTCTGAAACCATTTTGAGTAAACCGTTATCACCTCAGTCTTTCCCTGAGAGAGATGGAACAAGGCCCCCTCAGCTGCAGCCTCAAGTGGTATGCTCTTGGATTGCCCCAGTACTTTGAAATCAGCCTTTGTTGCTGTTGTCTAGTTGCTAAATCATGTCCGACTCTTTGCAACCCCGTGGACTGTAGCCAGGCTGCCCTGTCCATGGAATCTTCAGGCAAGAATACTGGAGTGGGCTGCCATTTAAAGCTGGGGAGGAGCTTTTTTGTTTCTCCTTGGATATCTTTCTGCTCTCTTCACTGAAGGAGACAGATGCACCTTCTCTATCTGGCAACTGTGTGCCCACCCGGGACTGGGCCTATAGAGATGCTGGCAGGAAAAGCATCTCATTAGAGGGGTTGCCTTCTTCTAGGAAGGCTTCCTTGTCCTCCCCAGCTGGATGAACTTGTGGTCTCTGTTGACAGTGCAGCTTTGGCATGGGAAGATAGTACACTGTGCATTTTACTGTGTTGTCCCAAGAAATTCTGCCTGCCTAATGGAAGGCACAATTGTATTCATCTCACACGCTACCAAAGTAATGCTCAAAATTCTCCAAGTCAGTCTTCAATAGTACATGAACCATGAACTTCCAGATGTTCAAGCTGGATTTAGAAAAGGCAGAGGAACCAGAGGTCAAATTGCCAACATCCGTTGGATCATCAAAAAAGCAAGAGAGTTCCAGAAAAACATCTACTTCTGCTTTATTGACTAATGCCAAAGCCTTTGAATGTGTGGATCACAACAAACTGTGGAAAATTCTTAGGGAGGGGAATACCAGACCACCTCACCTGCTTCCTGAGAAATCTGTAGGCAGGTCAAGAAGCAACAGTTAGAACTGAACATAGAACAGCAGACTTGTTCCAAATTAGGAAAGAAGTACGTCAAGGCTGTATATTGTCACCCTGCTTATTTAACTTATATGCAGAGTACACTATGAGAAATGCTGGGCTGGATGAAGCACAAGCTGGAATCAAGATTGCCGGGAGAAATATCGATAACCTCAGATATGCAGATAACACCACCCTTATAGAAAAAAGCAAAGAACTAAAGAGCCTCTTGATGAAATGAAAGAGGAGAGTGAAAAAATTGGCTTAAAATTCAACATTCAAAAATCCAATATCATGGCATCTGGTCCCAACAGTTCATGGCAAATAGATGGGGAAACAATGGAAACAGTAACAGACTATTTTTTTGGTCTCCAAAGTCACTGCTGATGGTGATTACAGCCATGAAATTAAAAGATGCTTGGTCCTTGGAAGAAAGCCATGACCAACCTAGACAGCATATTAAAAAACAGAGACATTACTTTGCCGACAAGGGTCCATCTAGTCAAGGCTATGGTTTTTCCAGTAGTCATGTATGGATTTGAGAGTTGGACCATAAAGAAAGCTGAGCACTGAAAAATCGATGCTTTTGACCCGTGGTATTGAAGAAGACTCTTGAGAGTCCCTTGGACTGCAAGGAGATCCAACCAGTCCATCCTAAAGGAAATGAGTCCTGAATATTCATTGGAAAGCTGATGCTAAAGCTGAAACTCCAATACTTTGGCCACCTGATGTGAAGAGCTGACTCGTTGGAAAAGACCCTGATGCTTGGAAAGACTGAAGGCAGGAGGAGAAGGGGACGACAGAGGATAAGATGGTTGGATGGCATTACTGACTCACTTAGACATTAGTCTGAGTAAACTCTGGTAGCTGATGATGGACAGGGAAGCCTGACGTGCTGCAGTCACGGGGTCGCAGAGTCAGACACGACTGAGCGACTGAACTAAACACACAGGTTCTGGAAGACAAACCACCCAAGTACAAACAGGATCTGTAATCCTAGTAGCACTACAGTCTTGAGGAATTCCCTTAAACTTTCTCTTCCTCAGCCTCCTCATCTGTAAAATGGTACCTAGCCCTCAGGGATGTTGTCAGGATTAGAGGAGAGGTTGCACATGCAGCAGTTAGCAATCTGGCATGCAGAATATCTGATAACCAAGGACGGAAACAGAGCACATTTAATTACCCACTGAGCACAGCTCCTGGAATTCAGTTGCACAGTCATTCTGATCCTATATACTAAGATACTCCCCACAGTCCCAGTCCTGGAGAACCACTTGAAGCCCCTAGCCCTGGAAGGACTGGCAGGGGCCAGACCAGCAGGGGAACATGCAGTAGGAGCCTGATACCAACAAGAGTAGACGAGGCTGTTCAGTTCGGTGCCCAGGACGGGGCAGGGCATCAGTACCCGGAGCAAGCGCAGCATGAAGAAGCCTGAGGGGGGATTCAGTTTCCAGGCACATGTCTCTGGGGACACCGCTGAGAAAGTGTCATTGCGAACTCTGCAGTGGCCTGCAGCTAGTGAGGCTGTAGCATGATATGCTGTCCCAGGTGCCGTTTACCCTTGCCTCCCTGCCGCCCCAACGGGCAGAGAAGTCTTCTCCACTGCATGTTGGTATGGCATTGCTTGGGTCTGTGCTTGGCAGGGTAGTTCTCTAACTCCCCCGGTCTTCTCACCTGCCCACCCAAAGTCTTACTTCCTCAGCACATTTGTGTCTGATGCAACATGTATTGACCTGGTTCAGCATGTGACACAAAGCCCCTACCTACTTTCTATCAAAAATCTACCACCTCCTAGCTGTGTGGCTGCAGGAGAATCAATTGGCCTCTCTGAACCTTTGTTTTATTATGAATTAAGTGAAAATCAACATACTGATGATCTGAGGATTAAGTTAGGCGATACATGCAAAAAATCTAATGCTGTACCTGGCAAGTAACACATTGTTAATAAATGCTGTGCATGCGTGCCAAGTTGTGTCCGACTCTTTGTGACCCTGTGGACTGTAGCCTGCCAGGCTCCTCTGTCCATGGGATTCTCCAGGCAAGAATACTGGAGTGGGTTGTCACGCCCTCTTCCAGAGGATCTTCCCAACGCAGGGACTGAACTTGCATCTATCATGTCTCCTGCATTGGCGGGCAGGTTCTTAACCACGCATCAGGTAGACAAGAGGCCAGGATTCAACCTACTTGGGAGAGGATATCTCATCCTCAGTGTCCTCCACATGCTGTGTATTCAACAGAAGGTCCTCTGCTCCTCACTTGATGGGCACACAGCTTAGGGATTGGGATGTGGGCTCTGGAGCCAGACACATCCTGAGTGTGAGTATCAACACTGTCCCCTCTGCAGCACCTTGGGTGCCTTGCTCTCATCATCTGTAAAATAAGAAGGCAGTCTTCCTCCCAGGGTCGGTGTGAGGGTGAAATGGACTAATGTGAGTGAAGGGCTTGACTAGAGCTCAACACTTAAGAAAGTGTTCAGAGCCCAACCATGGAAACAAGTTACTGTTATTCAGTACTTAGAACCACCGTGTAAGAGTGATAAGAACAGGGATCATCATTTTGGAGAGAAAGACTCCGATGCTCAGAAATGAAGCAAGGTGTATCCCCCCCACCCAGGTCACACCCTGAGACAGGGGCAGTTTTGGGTAAAACAAATGCACGGCCATGATAACCCTCCACGGCCTCTCATTAGTGAGCCACCTCTGCTCACCCCACTTTGCCATTCACTCCAGCTCTGAGTTCACGCGTTTTCCAGCACCCCGGGTGCCTCCTGTCCGCCTCATCTTCTGATACATCCCCTATGCCTCAGCCTGTCGTTCCTTCCAGAAGTCTGTCCATGTCTCTACCCCACCCCGGTCTCTAGGGGGGCTCTTCCCTCACAACGCTGCCTGGGACTCCTCTGGCAACTATGTTCCCCCTGCTCTACAAGCCCCTCGATTTCAGAGACCATCCCGCTAACCATTCACTCTTTGATGGTGTGGCTGCTGAGCGCCTAATAAACACTAGTTAGAGGAAAGAAGCAAAGAAGGAAGAAGTGAAGAAAGTAAGGGTGTTCTCTTTGGTTGATAGTATTTAAAGTAATGTTGCTTTCCTTTTTTATTCCTAAAAAATTTAATGGGACTGTCACAGTCTTATAAAAAGCAGTTAATAACCATATGCAAAACCAGGATCTATTCTCAAGTTTTTGGGCAATGGAAAGATCAGGAGCTTTGTAGCCAGGAGACCCTGGCTTTGAATCTTGGTTCAGCTAATCACTCGTGTCATTGTACTGAGTAGTAAGACAGGCATTCACATTACCTACCACGCGAGGCTGTTGTGAGAAATTAGAAAGAATATGATGGGAATGGTGTGGCCCGTGCACATCGTCAGCTGTGTTGCAGTGATGGCCTCATTGTGGTGGACATCACTGCTGCTGTGACTTCTGTGGTTTTCATTAAGAGCAGAGCTCTTTCCATCTCAGCAGATTGTGTTCTTCAAGGAACACACAGTTCTAACAAATTAGCAGCTCAGCCCTTCTCTCCAATCAGCAAAATTTCTTAAATATGTGCTGGGCCCTGTCCTGAGCAGAATTTGATACTCATTTCTGTGCTTGCATGGAGAAGTTCATAATCCTAAATTCGGGAACTGGAAATCACACTGAGTACATTGGCTAAAGAGCCAGGCTGAACTCATCATACAGACTTCTTGTTCCAAGGAAACAGAAGACGGATGCTCCCAGGGGATGTGCGTGGTCTGGCGTGGGCACTCTGTTTCTTCTTGCTGCTGTAACAAATCACCACAAACCTGGTGGCTTAAAACTATGCAGATTTATTTTGTGACAGTTCTGGAGGTCAGAAGTCTGAGACAGGTCTCACTGCACTAAAATCCGAGTGTCAGCTGGGCTGTGTTCCTCCTGGAGGCTCCAGGCAAGAATCCCGGTCTTTTCCAGCTCCTCAAGGCCCCCGACACGCCTTGGCGTCTGGCTCGGCTTCCATCAGCAGAGCCAGCAAGGGCAGCTTTCTCATGCGGTGTCCCTCTGGCTCCAACTCTCCCGTCTCCTTTTGTTTCTGGGGACCCATGTGACGACACCGGAGTAACTCATCTCCCCATCCCCAGATCCTTCAGATCACATCAGCAAAGTCCTCTCCTCCATGGAAGGCCATGCATTCACTGGTTCTGGAGTTCTTCACCTGGACATTTGTGGGGTCCAGTCTTCTGTCCACCACTGATTCCTGGGGACAAACAAGGTCTCCCACAAGGGGCCTTGAGTGGAGATTTGCTGACATGCAGAGTGATCCACCAAAGGCTTTGACAAGTGTGGCTTATTTATAGGGAAACAAGAGGGAAATGTATCCATTGAGTTTATTATCACACTTTCCATAAAAGGGCATTTTAATTTTAGGTAGGAGGTGAGAATTATGATGCTAACTGTACATTGTACAAAGTGCCTGACCACTTGCACTTATTTAGTCTCTATAATAACCCAACAAAGCATTATCTTCATCCTGTTTAAAGACCTGTACCTGTTATATTTGGAGAAGGAAATGGCAACCTGTTATATTGGACATCTGGAATCTGAACCCAAATCTGTCGAGCTTGAAAGCCCAGTTCTTTCCGGTCGGGCACACGAATTCCTGGAAATGAATCCCTCACTTTTTCCAAGGACTGGGGCTACTGGTCAGCAGTCTCGTTTCCCAGCCAGATGTGGACAGATGCAAAACAAGGGGGTAGTCATGCCTTTTTTTTTTTCCTGGAACACCAGCTGGGTGGGGAGGTCTGGGCTGGCAAGAACTCAGAGTCATCTGCTCTTTTCTGACTGCCCTTCCAGAAGCTAGCTGATGAAGGGGAAAGGATTTCCCCTCCAGCCTGACATCAAAGGTTCCGGTCAGGGGCTCCCCGGGCCAGGATGCTGTTAGCATGGGATATTAACCAAACACACTTCACCCCTGTGTTTGTCAGGGGTGGTTGTGTCTTTGACGCAGCCTCATTCCTTGGACTTAATTAAAACCCAGTTCCCTCTTTTATTCAATTTATGAGGCCTAGCCAGCAGGATTAAGCGATTACAGACAAAAAGCCCCATTTGTGAAACACTCCTAAACTCAAGCTGTTACGCTGCTTACTTGTACTCCATTAAATTAATAAGGAATGAATGGGCTGATCCATTATGAATAAAGCAGTGGGGAGTCTCTGCCCCGGCTCATACTTCCTGCTCCCTCCTTGGAGAACATTTGTGTAAAATGATTATGTTCATATTCATTCAATTGGAATTCTCTAAAAGTGGAATGCATAAATTACTCTAAAGACACAGAGTTTATCTTAAACATTAACTGCGAAGGATGAATTAATATGACTATTATAAAACCATTAGCATTCAGTGTATTTACCTCCAGCTGCAGTATACCTAAACCAAATTCAGCCCACGATTGCCATTTGTGTTGGGTGATCAGGTGAGTTTATTTTAGCCCTCAGTTCATTTAAACTCGTAGCACACCCTTGAATATCCAATTTTTCCATTAGCTCCTTTCTTCAGGGGTTAACTTGGTTGGAAATTGAATTTCATTGTTTCCTGATTTAACCACAAACCTCTATCCAGCTGTTATGACACTGCAGTGTTTCCAAACATCTGTCGTTTAACTCAACAAGACAGGAACAAAGAGGTTAACTTTGTTCACACTCTGAGGTCCAGACAGGTCAGTTACCTGAGGAGTGCGGGGGACACAACTGAGGAGATGGGACATCCAAGGATCTTTCACTTACCACTTACCCAGATGTAGAGAGTGTGCAACAGGCCGCATGTGTAGCAGGCCGCATGTGTAACAGGCCGCATGTGAACATGGCCGCATGTGCAACAGGCTGCATGTGAACATGGCCGCATGTGAACATGGCCGCATGTGCAACAGGCCACATGTGAAACAGGCCGCATGTGAACATGGCCACATGTGCAACAGGCCGCATGTGAACATGGCCGCATGTGAACATGGCCGCATGTGCAACAGGCCGCATGTGAACATGGCCGCATGTGCAACAGACCGCATGTGCAACAGGCCGCATGTGAACATGGCCGCATGTGCAACAGGCCGCATGTGAACATGGCCGCATGTGAACATGGCCGCATGTGCAACAGGCCGCATGTGAACATGGCCGCATGTGCAACAGGCTGCATGTGCAACAGGCCGCATGTGAACATGGCCGCATGTGAACATGGCCGCATGTGCAACAGGCCGCATGTGAACATGGCCGCATGTGCAACAGGCCTCATGTGAACATGGCCGCATGTGCAACAGGCCGCATGTGAACATGGCCGCATGTGCAACAGGCCGCATGTGAACATGGCCGCATGTGCAACAGGCCGCATGTGTAACAGGCCTCATGTGAACATGGCCGCATGTGCAACAGGCCGCATGTGAACATGGCCGCATGTGCAACAGGCCGCATGTGAACATGGCCGCATGTGAACATGGCCGCATGTGCAACAGGCCGCATGTGAACATGGCCGCATGTGCAACAGGCCGCATGTGCAACAGGCCGCATGTGAACATGGCCGCATGTGCAACAGGCCGCATGTGAACATGGCCGCATGTGAACATGGCCGCATGTGCAACAGGCCGCATGTGTAACAGGCCTCATGTGAACATGGCCGCATGTGCAACAGGCCGCATGTGAACATGGCCGCATGTGCAACAGGCCGCATGTGAACATGGCCGCATGTGAACATGGCCGCATGTGCAACAGGCCGCATGTGAACATGGCCGCATGTGCAACAGGCCGCATGTGCAACAGGCCGCATGTGAACATGGCCGCATGTGCAACAGGCCGCATGTGAACATGGCCGCATGTGAACATGGCCGCATGTGAACATGGCCGCATGTGCAACAGGCCGCATGTGAACATGGCCGCATGTGCAACAGGCCGCATGTGAACATGGCCGCATGTGCAACAGGCCGCATGTGTAACAGGCCGCATGTGAACATGGCTGCATGTGCAACAGGCCGCATGTGTAACAGGCCTCATGTGAACATGGCCGCATGTGCAACAGGCCGCATGTGAACATGGCCGCATGTGAACATGGCCGCATGTGCAACAGGCCGCGTGTGAACATGGCCGCATATGTAACAGGCCGCATGTGTAACAGGCTGCATGTGTAACATGGCTGCATGTGTAACTGGCTGCATTTGTAAAATGGCCCATATGTAACACGGCCACCTGTGTAACAGGCCACATGTGTAAGAGGTCACATGTGTAATAGGCTGCCTGTGTAACATGGCTCCATAGAAGTCGAATCTTGCTGTGATCCAGGATCTTCCTCCCTGTTAACTCTGGACATTTGGGGCTGAATCATTCTTTGTTGGAGGCTGTCCTGGAGGATATTTAGCAGCATCCGTGGTCCTACTCACCAGATACCAGTAACCATAATTGCCTCCCTCTCCAACAGTGTGATACCCAAAAATGTTTTCAGATGTTGCATAGCCCCTAGTTGAGAACCACAGCCTTAATTTCTTACTAGCAGTCACTCTGCCTCTTTCGAACTTCTTTTTCTGACTCTAAACTGAAAGAAGGTAGCCTCTGAAGGACTTTTATTACCCTCCCAGTACCAGTTGTTGTGGAATATAAACCTGCTTGTCAACAGTTGCTTCCCTGTCCTTCCTCTGGTGGGGACACAGATCTTGGGAAGATAAACCAAGCCACACCCAAAAGCCACTCTCCTCTCTTTACCCCTGTCCTTTCCCTGCTCACAAATGAATTTCCCATTTCAGTCTCGAGTGGTAAAACAGAAGCGGTCAGAGGAGAATTTCCACAGGCTTTTCATCTACCCTTCCACCTCCATTTGCCCCTATACGCCCCGCCTTCCTCCTGCGAGTGTAACTAGGAAGTCTACCTGCTCTTAAACTTGTCATTGTCACCCAAATGGACTTACGCAGAGCATGCCTCCATCTAAGAGCAGAGGTGTTGCCTCTTCCCTGCTTGAGTAATTCCAACATACATGCCCATGCACACACATTCCCCCAGAACTGCACCTGAGAGATGCCTGCCTGCAAGGTCCCCCAGCTGTCAGGAGGGAACTCAGATGCCCTAAAATCCAGGCTGTCTTTTCAGCATGGGGATACCAAGTTCTCTTCCTTTTGTGACAACAAAATCCATACCGCCAACACAATCCCCTATCCCAACTCCCTTCCCCTTTCCCTAAGGGTCTCCAAAGTCAGACCTAGGTGGTTCCGAGCCAAACTCGCAGGAGGAAAGCGGAGTGCATGGTGCAGACACGGGTGGGAACATAGGGTTAAGGCGAGTGGAAGCTCTCATCCAACAGCTTCTATTTTCCTGGGGCTGGACTGTGGATCCCATCTGTTAACTGAGGGTGCTATCCTTGTTGACGGTATACGTGATGGAAATGTGCATGAGGTAAAACTCGCTCATTGACACTCACGCAGTGAGAAGGGACAGGAGGTATAACCCCAAGTGCCTGGGGCCCAGTCTGTTGACTCTGACCTCAGCACACTGCTCTCTCATTACCTTTGCATCACTACAGTCAGGTTGCAACCCATCAAAAACCAGCTCTTCATGGCCAGGACTGAGCCCTGAGTAACCGAATGCATTGAAACACCTTCTTGATACCCAGAGTTTTGAACTCCCGCCTTGCTGTGCTTGTTTTCTCTCTCTCAGAGAGCATCATAAGCAGTTTCACCATCTGCTGGCTTTTGCCTTTCACCTCATTTTACCTCTTACCTCACTGAGACAACTGCTGTCATGCTTTGCATCTCATCAGGCTTTTAAGGAGAGAGTGACCCAGGTAGATGGATAATCAGTAGCATGGCTTGTTGGCACGGTACTTGCATCATTTGGTACTGAAGGGACTGGCTGTGTCCGCTGCAGGTCCGTGCACCCGGGGCTTTGCAGTCAGATAGCACAGGGTCAGTCACCCACGGACATCGTATTAGCTTCACATATGTGGGCAAGTTACTTAAATTGTGAGTCTCAGTTTTCTCATCTATCGAAAAAACTCACATTCTGTGACCCTTGGTGCTGCAGTAAGACCTTTAGTACTTTAGTCCACGTACTAAAGTCTCTGTTAAGTCCCTGGCCCACCCTCGAAACACAAAACTGAGGCCGTGAAGGCCACCTCCTCCACGAGGCCCCTCACCTCCTCATCCCCAGCCCGGTGGGAAGGATTAATGCATTCTTTCTTGAAAGAACTTACATGTACATATGGAATTGGCAAAAGTCTGGCTTTTTGGCCCAATTCCAAGTAAAACTAATCATCAGAAACTTCATGCAGATTTACGATTACTCTTTCTCTAACAGGGTGAGGCCCAAGCTGCTGAGACAGAATTAAAAAGGAGCTGCTGCAAGCAGAGAGGGCACAGGGCTTCACAAAGAGGCATTTTCAGATGGGGCCCCTGGTGTGGAGCTCTGACTCCAGGTTGGCTGTAAATTAATATCCAACGCTAAAACGGCCTCACTCCCCTCTCCTACGATTGTAGTGATGGGCCCTCACGACTGGGCTACCAGCTTTCATTTAATGCTAATAAAGAGAGGCACATAGGATCTTCCTAATCTAGTGTGCTTAATCCAAGACATCATTTAATTTTATGATGGCTGGTTTGTCTCAATTAAGCCAGATGTGTGCACTGAGGTCTTTCTCCTCGCAGGTCCAGTGGAAATGGCCTTGAGTGCTGAGCCCGTTCCAGAGTATTTTGCCATGTACTAATCATGAGATCTGTAACGAGCCATCTCCTTTCTCTGCAGCCCTGTTCCCCTTTTATAAAATGTCTGATTAGGGTCAGAACGGAGGATGCCAACTGTAAGCAGCCCACAGAAACAGTTTGCTACACACTCTGAAGAAACATTAAATCTACTACCAACACTAAAAAATTGTCAGAGTCCACATGCAAAACTTGATTTTTGGCTTCTCTCAGAGGACTGGGGAATTGGGTCATGAGATCTACATTCCAAGAAGTCAACAACTGGGTGGCACTGATCATCGGGCTCTGTGTTTCGCTTGATCAAATGCTGGCTTTCTCTTCCGCCAAGCCCACTCCTCCACCCCCACTCCCTATTATGACATCTGGCCCTGCTATTCATCCCTCCATTCTCTGGTTCCTATGTTCTAGTTTGAAACCCCTGTGTTGTCAAAAGCTTTTCTAGTTGAATTTAGGATTTTGAGGATCAGTGTGATCTGGAATGGTCCAGTTGAAAATACTCTTGCTGGGTCAATATTTTAGTGAGACCAATCTATTATAATTCTACTAACAAACCTAAAATGCCTCTGATTCAATTTACTCTACCTCTCTATTTTGAAAGCCTGCTATATGAAAAGCATTTGTTGGCATATACTGGAGATATAAGGATGAATATAAATTTGGTAGAAGAGAAGACAGAAAATAAACAAGGAAGTGGCCAAGTGAATGTTAATGAAATTAACATCTGAGGGAATCTCAGTGTCACAGAGGAACAGAGTTTTATGGAAAAGAACCATTTAGATGGCAACTCCTTTGGCTGAGGAGTTGACATTTAAGCAGACAATAAGAGATAGAGAAGAAGCCAGACAAAAATCAGTGGGGCTGGATACCAGAGGGTGGAAGTGATGGGTGTGGAGAGGAAGTTGATGAGGTAGGCAGGGGCTAGACCAACCAGGCTTTGGAGGATCTAACAGAGGGCCAAGCTTGATTTTTCAAAGGTCTTGGGAAATGCAGATGAAACCATTATTGGACGCCAAACTGACATGGATCAGAGTCTCAACTCAGGGAACCCACAGAGATCGAAACAAACACATCCTCGTCACTTCCCCCCATCCAACTTTGTGACCTTCCTTCTGTGCCCTTTTTCCAAATTTGTCCCCCCAGTAAGTAAATCTCATTAAAGACATCATTTTCATATGGAGGTTTCTTTTCTTGCAGAGGTTTATGATTGAATCTTTTCAGAAAATAAAACTAGCCCTTATTGAAAATGTTCTATATGCCAGATGTTGTTCCATTAATTTAAAAAAAAGAAAAAAAACTTTGTATTGAAGTTTCAACTTATACTGCAGTTCAGAGCATCAGTGTACAGGTTGATGAATTTCACAAACTGATCTCACTGTGATCAACACCCAGATCAAGAAACAGAACACGTGCAACATTCGAGGTACCTTCCTGTACCTGCTTCCAACCACCATCCCCTACCCCTGCCAAGAGTAGCCACTAACCCAGATTCTCACCCCGTAGATCAGCTTTTGCCTGTTTTTGAACTTTATATAAATGGAAACGTACAGTATGCGCTGGCTTCTTTGTCTCAACATTGTATTTTTTGAGATGTATTTCTGTTGTTTGCAGTTTCACTTCCTTCATTGTCCTGACTGTAGTGTTACTCTGTTGTGAAATGTAGCACCATTTCTCATTTTCACTGTCAATGGACTTTTTGGTTGTGTGGAGCTATTATGAAGGGTTCTGCTGTGGACAGTCCCGAAAATGTCTCTTCATATATGTATGCATGCTTTTCTGTTGGTTTTCTACTCCATGAGCCATGTTCTGCTTCCTTAGGTCCTGCCGAACGGTTTTCTGTCTTTACACCTTTCCCATACGTTTATTCTTTGAGTTCTCACGTCAACCCTTTGATGAAGCATCTCATCCCCTGAGCACAGATGAGAAAACAAGGGCTCAGACAAAGCTCTGTCAGTTCCTGCGGGCCACAGAGCTGGTGAGCAGTGGAGCAAGGGCACGAGCTTGGGTCTGCCTGGCTCCTCTGTCCGTGTGCCCGCCTTCACGCGGTGAGCTCCACGGTCCCTCTCAACCGCTGTTTCTCCATCATGCCTTTTCTGACCCAGTCTGGAGAGGTTAGCGGTGCTACTCTGCTTCCCGGGCACCTTCTATGGGGTCCCTGCGGCCACCGTCATGGATGGTGTTACAGGCAGTGGAAAGGGCAGCTTCACGGTCAGACAGACCTGGGTTCAGTGTCAGCTCTGCCGCTCAGGTCACACAGGCTTGAAACAAGTTGTGTTCACTTAGGGGAACAAGGTGGCCAAAGTATTGGAGTTTCAGCTTTAGCATCAGTCCTTCCAATGAACACTCAGGATTGATCTACTTTAGGATGGACTGGTTGGATCTCCTTGCAGTCCGGGAGTTGGTGACGGACAGGGAGGCCTGGTGTGCTGTGATTCACGGGGTTGCAAAGAGTCGGACACGACTGAGTGACTGAACTGAACTGAACTGATGGGAACAAGGAGGATAATAATTATGGAGACCTACCAGGTGCAGTGTGAAGATTCAGTGATGGGAAGTGCAGCACCTGCGTGGGATCTGGAACAGAGAATAGGCCCTCAGCAAAACTGACAGATGGATGGACATGCAGAGGGCTAAACAGAGAGGGGCGACGTATTCCCCGCAACCACGTTTAATCACAGTGTTGGGTACACACGTGTGTTTAGGTGTGTGTCTCTGCCTCACACGTGTGCGGTTATACCTGCCTGTCCCCCTCATTTATCACCATCTACCTGATGGGTCTTGAATAACCTTCCTCCTTTTAGGGATCTGGCTCTCCTCCTCCATCTCTGAGGAGATGAGAGCAGATTCAGATTCAACAAGCCTCTGTTGATCAACTAGTCTCTGCCGGGGACTTTTAGAACCTCCATTCCCATTCACTCCATCATTTACATCAAGTAAACCTTAAGGATTCATGCCTGACTTCCAATAGGGAAAGTGAGGCTCAGAGAGGTCGAGTAACTAACTGGCTTATGAAGCAGAGACAAGACTCATCGTTGGGTCTTGTTTCCAGAGCAGAATGTTTCTCTTATTTCCAGCATCACAATGTTTCCCTGTTGAGTCTTTGGCCTCTGTGATCCTTCTAGAATTCTCTCTGTTCTTGGCTAAAGAGAGTCTTGCAGAGGCATCGTCTACATTTGCAAGAAGTGGTTTGGAGCCAGCCTGCAATAAGGAAAAATAGATGTCAAAGGGACCCCAGTGGAAAATCTATGTGGTCAGCTATGAGCAAGTGTAGCATCACAGGCCACTTGTCTCTCTGGCTTCGCCCTCAAAGAGCCGCAGCTCAGCTCCCATTCCCCTTACTTACAGTGCTGGGTTGACTAGTGTCCCCTCAAATTGATGTCCACCCAGAAGCTCAGAATGTGACCTTACTTGCAAAGAGTCTTTGCAGATGTTAGTAGTTAAGGATCTTGAGATGAAATCAACCTGGATTCAGGGTAGGCTCTCTATCCAAAGACAGGTGTCCTTATAGGTAGAGAACAGAACACAGAAGCCAGAGGGAAGAGGAAGCAGACAGCAAGGTGCTGCAGGGACAAACCATGGACTGCCGAGTCTTGCTAGGGGCCCCCAGTGGTGAGGAGGGAGGCAGAAGTCAGGTTTTCCTCCAGTGTCCAGGCGCAACCAACCGGGCCAGCACCTTGATTTAGGATGTCTGACCTCCAAAGCTGTGAGAGCCTAAGTTTCTGTTGTCTAGGCCATTCAGTCTGCAGTCATTTGTCATAGAACGCTAGGGAGCTCATGCCCTTATGGACTATGTCCTCCTGGGAAACCACTAACCCCTGAGCCTTGGTTTTGCACACATGGAAAATGGGTCTATTGAGTGGGAACCACCTTATAGAGGTTTGAATTTGTGTATCTGCTGTGTAAAGAACCTAGAACCTACACACATTGGGCAGGCGTTCCTTCAGTGATGTGACACCAGGGGAGCCGCTAGCGAAAGCCTGAAAGCCAGAGTGTCCCTCCTGAGAGGGCTATGCCTGGGCCTGGCCTCTTCTGGGCCTGAAGCCAGTCCTCTCTACCACCCTCTCAAGGGCAACAACGCCCATCAACCTGAACTCTGTGTTCTTAGGGGTTTTGCAGTGGCTCCTGGAATCAGCAGGCCCTGTCGCTTTCAGTTGCAAGCACGTATCGCCAAAGACGCATATCCCCCTTAGAACCATAAACGCTCTAATAGCAGTAACGGGGCAGCCTCGATCATGACCAAACGTGATTACATTCCACATAAAACTATAAAAGCTCATTTGAGCCAGGGCTCCCCCTGGGCCCATTGCCTGCACTTTTATTGAAAACCCCACATTCCTGAGTCCGTGAGCGCTGACGTCAGGGCCCAGTGAGGCTGAATCTCAAGGATCCTTGTAAAGCCCCACAGCGGCTGGTGGGCTAGACTCAACTGAAAATCCCTGATGTCTCCCAGTGTCCTGCGGCTGAGGGCCCCTCACCATCTATTGTCTGGGAGCCCCTGTCGGCCACGAGAGCCTCAACCCCTGGCTCAGCCACAGCCTTGGGCTCTGCTCTCCCGCTGGAATATGAGAGCCACTCTGCCCTGTCCCAGTGTGTCCGGCAGCCCCGCCCTGGAATTAGCCAGCCTCGGAGGGCTCCTCTGCCTTCCCTCTGCCTGGCCTCTCATGGTCCTCCTTCACCCACCCCTGCTGGGCCCGCGTGTCTCACGCTTCAGTCACCCCAAACCCGAGACCCAAGCTGGCCTCTGTGGGCTCCCCGCGTGCCACTGCTGGCCTCCTGGCTTTGGCTCACGCTTGTCCTTCTGCTGGGGCTCTTGTCAGTTACTCATTGCTGACTTCCCGACATTACTTAGGTTTTGGCTTCGATGTCACTTTTTCCTCTGAGATGTCTTTCTTTCTTCATCTTTTTAAGGAAAATTGAACCATGGTTGACTTGCAATGTTGTGTTGGTTTCAAATATACAGCAAGATGATTGTATATTCTTTTTCAGATTTTTTCTGTTGTAGTTTATCACAAAGCACTGACTGTAATTCTGCATGCCATGCATCTATGTTATATATGGTAGTGTGTATGTGTGATGTTAATGTCAACCTCCTATTTATCTCTCCCCTCGCCTTTCTTCTGTGATCACTGTAAGTTCGTTTCGTATGTTTGTGAGTGTTTCTGTTTATTAATATGTTTGTATTACTTTTTTGATTCCACATGTAAGTGATATTATTTAATATTTGTCTTTCTGTGTCTGACTTACTTCACTTAGTATGATAATCTCTAGGTCCATCCACGTGGCTGCAAATGGCATGATTTCATTCTTTTTATGGCTGTATGTATGTACCACATCTTCTTTATCCATTCCTCTGTTGATGGTCATTTAGGTTGTTTCCATCTCCTGGCTATTGTAAACAGTGCTGCAGTAAATACTGAGGTGCATGTGTCTTTTTGAGTTAGAGTTTTCTCTGGATATATGCCCAGGAGCTGGATCATATGTTAGCTCTGTTTCTGGTTCTCTAAGGAATCCCCATACTGTTCCCCTTAGTGGCTGCGCCAGTTTGCATTAACAGCAGTGTAGGAGGGCTCCCTTTTTTCCACACCTTCTCCAAGATGTGTCTCCTGTGCAAAGCCTGGCATGGCTTCCCTTCTCTGGCCACCTGTGCCCCCCGGGCACTCTGACTGGTCAGTCGCTTTCCCCTCCGTGGACATGTCTCCACATCCTAGGTTCCATGAGGTGCTGGGCAGTGTCTCCTCACCCTTCTCACTTGGGGCCTGGAGGGCATCTGACTCATGGGCATGTTGATAAGGGCTGGTTGGATGAGTTGACCAAGTGTTGAGAGAAGAACACATCTTCGTGGAGGCAGACACAAAAGGAAGGGAAGAGGCGAGGAGGGATGGGGACTGCCGAGTCAGTGTGACAGCAAAAGCCACGGAAGGTGGCTTCTCGGGTCCTGCCTGCTTTGATCCCTACAGCAGTCGTGGAAGAGAGCTAATATCCTCCCCCTCCTTCCCTGTATTTTACTCACGAAGAACAAGTGGTCAGAGACGTTAACGTGGCCTGTGTCACGTTTACAGCAAGTGTGTGGGGCCGGGATTTTCATCTAGCTTTACTCCACTCTAAATCCAAATTCTCAGCCAGGCCAGGATATAAGAATCCTGGGAAACAAAATCCTGAGAAATGTTTCTAGAGTGTGTGACTGCGCAAAGCACTGAAGTAGAAGTCAAGTCATCCATTCTGCCATCTACACCTTGACAGGCCGGGACAGGCCAGGTCCCCACTCTGGGCCTCAGTTTCTTTACCTGGAACAAAACATTTGGGCATCGGATTAGGTGACTTCAAACAATGCCTGTCCAGCTCAAAAATATTCTGAAAGGATGCAGTTTATGGGAAAAAAGCATACATTTTGGAAATTCAGTGATTGAGGCAACAGCTGTCAGCATATTTTTGTTCTGTCTTTTAAAAATAGATTATACAGAAGTGTGTGTGTGTGTGCTCACATGCATATGAACCCATGAACTGAACAGTGGCAGTGGCAGCATACCTTTTAATGAGTGCTGTTCCCACTCAGAATCCTCAGGGACAAAATAAATAAGTTGTTGATAGTGCTGATCTGGAATTAGACCAAACACTGTGGGTGCTGTCAACGTATTTGTCTTGATTTACCTGGGTTTCTGTTCAAGTGGCATCTCTTCTCTAATTCAAGAAGACAATCAGTTCAACAGGAAAAGCTGTGGGCTCTGAGGGACAGCAGGTGGTGATGAACAAACCTGGTGGAACGGCACAAGGAGAAGGGAGGCTTGTTGCTGTCTGTAGTTTGTCCTTGGTTTCACTTGAGGGGCAACTGTAGTTTCCAAAAGTATTTAAGTTAAACAGATGCTTAATAAGCTGTTTATGGATTTCCCTGCAAGGTGGTTTCTTTCTGATGGAGGAATTCTATCATCTGTTCATTCATTCACACACATACACACACACTCTCTCTCTCTGTCTCCAACGATGGGCCAGATACTGTACTTGGCAGTGATGAGAGGTCCCTGCTGACACAGAGTTTATGAACTAGTTGAGGAGTGCAACAGGCAGACTGGTGGACACCTGATGATGTCCATGTCCTGATCCCTGGAACTGGGGGTTATGTGGCAAAAGGGAGTTGAGAGATGTGAAGGATCTGCATATGCATCCTGAATCACCGAGGTGGGCCCAGGGTAGTCATAAGCATCCTCAACATGGAGGAGAGGGAAGAGTCAGGAGGTTTTGAAGATGCAAGAAGGGACCACAAGCCCAGGAGTGCAGGTGTCTTCCAGAAGCTGGAGGAGGCAAATAAATGGATTTCCTCCTGGCACCTCCGGAAGGAACACAGCTCTGCTGATGCCTGACTTTATCCCAAGGAAGATGATCTTGGATTTCCGACCTCCGGAACTATCAGCAAATAAATGTGTGTGGTTTTAAGCCACTAAGTTTGTGATGCCTTGTTAAACAGCACAAGGAAACTAACACTTTAATCAGGAAATCAGAAGGCTACATATATCAATGCACAAAGTGAGGAGTGATGGGAAGGAGGAAAACTGAGTGTTGTAAGAAGGTCCAATCGAGGTCCCAAATGCTGTTGGTTGGGGAAGATGCCTCTGGGCCTCCCTGGGGAGAAGGACATTGGTGCCTTGGGGCCGTGCGGGTGGGGAGGAGATTCCACATGGAGCATGTTCTCTGTGGAAGGGCCCCAACCAGGAAAGGAATAGGGCACAGATCAGGGAGTGAAGGGTGGCCAGAGGGCCTGGTTCACAGAGTGTGAGGAGGACACAATGCAAACTCTGCCCAAAATGGGCTGCTGGATCCCATGGAGTCTCTGTAAACCAGCAGAGGGGTTTGGGTTCTTATGAAATGAGAATATTCTCAATAGTGTTAAATCACAGGGAAATAGGTGAGATTTATATTTTTGATCTGTGTTTTCCAATGCAGTGGCCATTATGTGTAGCTGTGTAAATTTAAATGGATAAAAATTAGTTTAGAAAATTCAGCTTCTTAGTGAGAGTAGCCCACATGTTAAATGCTCAACAGCCCCACGCAGCTATTCGCTTCCAAACCCAGACAGAGCAGATAGAGAGCATGTTCAGCACTGGAGAAGTTCTACTGGACTGTGCTTCTGTAGAGGAAACATCCCGTCTGCAGAGGGGGAGGGAGATAGGAACAGATGTGGGAGAGCAGGGGAGGACTCTCCCCAATACCCCGGGTGGAGTTTGATGCTACATCAGCCTGACATGGCAGTAGAGGTGGACCTGAATGGGTAGATTTGAAATCTGTGCAGGAGGGAATCATGGATTTGGAGGAGTTTCTGCCTCACTTTGACTCTTCATTAGAATTGTTGCTTAAGTTCATGGGGCCTCAAATTCCTCATCTGTGAATGGGAATAAAGCCTCCTTTAAAGTGGATATGCAGGGGAAAAGCCCTGGTATGATGGGTGTCCAATAAAGTGTACATTTCATACTCTTTATAAGTCTCCATTTGAAATTGTCAATCAGATATCAAGATCCAGGTGGGTCACCTTGGAGTTATTAATAAAAGCACCTGCTGACCAGATGAGCTCTCTGTCTCATGAGCGGAGCCTGATCAGAGAATCTCCCACTCAGCTGGACAAGCCCTAAATCTAGAACTGCACTTGGGCGTGAAGGTCGCAGGGAAAGGTACAAGGGGAAAGAGGCATATGCAGAAAATGAGCAATTCTGTTCCCACCATGACGGCGGGGCGCCCAAATGGAGCTATTTTACAGTGAGAACACCACTAGGACCACACTAGGAGAGCGAGCTTGAGGGAGGCAAGGAGAAGAGCGTGCCATCCGTGTAGAGAAGATAATTGAATCCATGGGAGGTCGACTGGGGCTCATTTCACACGGAACCGCACAACAGCGCGTGGCTCGCTCAAAGACAATACAGGCCTTCAAAGGGAACTGCCAAGGGGAGTGCATTCCGCCATTAAGGGCAGAACACACTCTAAGTGAGACACATCGTTATGCCCCTTCTTCCTGGCCACAGCCTGGAAATAGCCATAAAGGAAATGAAGTATATTTGCCTTGTTAACACAGTTTGTATTACATATTCATAAGCCATTTTGTGAAACTGCAAGGGAAAGATTCAATTGTCTTGGAAGCTGATAATGGCCAAACTGCCATAGAGAAAGCAGGCAGCATGTTATGGAATTAGCTGCACAATGAATGAAATGCAACGCCTATAATAAACCCATTCAGATATAAATTATGGCCGAGTAGATGCAATGTTTGTTAAGCAATAAAGCTTGCCACCCTGCATGGGAAATTGAATGAGATTTATCATAAAATATGGCGGAGGATGCGCTAAGAATCTGACGCCCCAGACTGGGTTTAATCAAAACAATCTAGAGAGCAGGCTTCCAGGAACAGGAAACCAAAAGAAAATGACAGCAGCAGGTCCAAAGGGCATTATGACATTATGACTTGAAATACTCTTGGTCTCAGCAGTTCCACCAAGAATACTTGGATTTTGGAAAAAGCCAGATCTGTTTTGATTTTTCCTTAGGGAATTATCAAAATGCCTTAAGCTCTGGGAATACAAAATGTGACCAATAATTGACTTCCTGGTTGGCCAGGGCAATAATTGAATTCAGGGGCAGGGAACTTGTCCAAGTGACACAAGGCTGTTGGTTTCCCTTGGAAATGGTTGAGACCGATGATCCCCAGGGAGCCAGTTGGCTTTTCGACCACACTGTCAGATGTTTCACTGAGTCCCTGAAGGGCATGTGGCTCATTTTCTCAGAAGACCTCCCATGAATCTTCCACACACGGTGCTAAATGAATATGAGGGCATGTTGTGTGACGTCTCCTGGAGCTGGAGCTTGGGTTTATCTCAGACTCCACTTTCTGGGAAAAATAAAATGAAACCAAATAAAATAAAACAAGTATTAACCCAGCATGATGCAGTCTTTCTGGTATTGTTACTTGAAAATAACTGCAAATATTTTATGGCTTTACAAGTTGGAGTCAATGATTTCAGTGTATTGAGAACAATGAAAAATACCTTAGGAATGTAATATAGTCCCAGAGTTGGATTAAGAGTGTTCGGAAGCCAAAAGGAATTTTCTGCCTGCTAATAACATTACCCTGAAATCTAATGAAATAATCTCCCCAAAGTCAAGTTTATTTTCCCATTTGCTGTTTAAAATACAACAAGCAAATGTCTTCTTTGGTCAGCTCATCACTCAGTCCATATACTATCACATTATGCTTCAGATAGAAAAATTGTATGGCTTAAATGGGTCAATTATGAGGTTTTAGAAATACAAATTATTTCCAAACTTCAGTGAAGTAGGCAGAAAATTTGAATTTGACAACCGGCTTTAATACACTCCCAAAGACGCTTAAAAAAGTACACACTTTGGAGATTTTACTGGTGGCTTCAGCCACACCATACTCACTGTGTGTGTGTGTAAATGTAAATATATACAAATATATACATATGTATATAAATGTGTGTACATTTTACACACATATATATGTATATATGCACAATGATGTATATATCAACAAGAAAAGAGAAGTATTAACAAAAAAATTGGAAAAATCAGAAGTTGTATCAGATTCTAGTAAATTGATAATAAATCTTTTCTTCCCTCTTCTCATCAACCCCCATTCGCCACACTCCTCCCCCAACTAAGATGGAACAAGTGCTAAGTATTTAGAAAGGTAATGAGAACAGGATACTGAAATAAAACATAAAGATGATGATGGCTCTCAATACCTTATCTAAAAGGATAATGCCAACAGCTGCATTCCTGTTGGCTATTAACTTTCCTTACTATCATCTCTTTCGCTTCTCACAGAGACAGCTACAGGGAAGGCACCTCTATTGCCATTTTCTGGGTTAGGGAATAAGAGAAGCTCACGCATTATTAAAAAATCCCTTCAGGTACAAGGAATAAGACCCCTGGACTTGAAGTGATGAAGGGTTAATTTATTCTACATAACAGGAAGTCTGGTGGTTAGCCTTTCAGAGTAGAGTGTGCCAACAGATATCTAGACCTTTTCTCTCTTTCCTCACCACCACCCTCTAGACTTTCCAGAATGAAGAAAGGTGAAGGGTCACACCTCCAGTATAGGTCCTTTTTTACCGCCAAAATCAAAGGTTTCCCCAGTGGCCCCATTCTGCAGATTTCTTCATTTTCATTTCCCTGATCAGAACTTTTCCTTGGCCACCCCTCACTGGGAAGTGGCCAGAGAGAAAGGGGGGTGGTGTGGATGTAATATTGTGAGTGAATTATTACATGTTGATTTGTGTTTGCCCAATTGGCACTTCTGTATACTAGCATTTACATGAACTTGAGATGGATTGGACAGACCCACACAACAGAAGATTTTTAAGTTCTGGTTTATGATCCTGAATTAGTTTAACCAATAAGGATAATTTAGCATAGTTTCTGAACCATTTGGCTTTCATGGGAAAACTAGGTGAGGCAGCCATTAGGACTGATTTTTTAAAGCCGTGTGAGCACTAGGGCCTCTACTTCCAGTTGAAAACTCTAATGTTCCTGATAGTCCTCAGTGAAGTGAGCACTTTGTAACCCTCACTCTAATGTGCGTTACGGGTCAGTTAACCAGTGTCACGGTGAGCACCGTGTACCTAGAGCACCAGCTATATGCCTTCCCTTTAAAAAAACGTCTTCATCATCTTGGTTGGTCTAGCCAACAGCCATCTTGACTCCGGGCACAACCAATTTGGTACAGATGCCGTTTGGTATCCATGATTCATTGTGGCCATTTCCAGAGCATGAATGCTTCCATGCACCATGCAGATGTGAGGGAAGAAGAGAAAAGAGCTGAAGAGTACACTACAGACCCACCTGCCTTTAAGGCAACCCTCAGTGAAATGTGAGAGCTGCTGTTACATCCTCCAGCTACATCGCCTACACTTAGTTCAAAGCACAGAGTCTCTGCTGAACTGGCTTTGGCTGAGGCAGAAACTGTCTCCAAGTTTCAGTTACCCATTATTGTGCAGTGAACCACCCTAAAATAAAATGACTTAAAACAGCACCACGCATGGGCTCACAGCACTGCGGTTTCAGCAGGGTTGAGGGTAGTGGCTTGTCTCTGTACCAGCTGATGTTGCTGTCGTGTGACTCATTCATCTGGGGGTCATGCAGGAGTCCAGGCTTTTATACATGGCAGTTGGATCCCAAGAAAGTGAAGGTGGACACTTCCGGGCCTCTTCAGTGCTAGATTCCAGAATTTAACACGTCTCTGTGCCACATTGCATTGGTCATAGCAAGACACTGGCCAGCCCAGACTCCAGGGGAGAGGAATTACAGTGCAACCCTTGATGCAAACAGTGGCATGTGCTCAGGTGGGTGGGAGGGATTCTTGGCGGGAGGGACTCTCTGCCATCTTTGCAGGCAACCTACACACCTGGGATCAACTCCCTCTGCAGACCTGAAAGGTTCCTGCAAGGAATCTTTGCCCTCCCAGGAACCTGCCCACTCCTCAGTGGAGCACAGTGTGGAGAGCTTCAGAGCAAGGGATTTAAAGTTGGGTTTCTGGATGCTAAGCCTTCTGTCTCGCTGGCTCACTGTCAGATCTTGATCAAGTTATTTACTGTGTTTGGGCTTCAGTGTTCTCGGTAAAATGAAGATAATAGCAGTGCTCTCCTCAGAGGCTGTTCACAGTATTTTCCAGAGTTAATCCGCCTAAACCATTTAGGACAGTGCCTAATACATGGTTGGGGTTCAATAATATTGATTCACAGCTGCCTCCCGGTCTTCTGTGAGTTTCTGAGGGCAGGCGTGGTATTGTCATCCCTGTGCTCTGGGATCTGGTAAAGATTTTAATGTGTGTAGGTGGGCACTCAGGGCCTGTGTGATAAATGAAGAGTGAACCAGGCTGTTCTAAGATTTTAATGTGTGTATGTGGGCACTCAGGGCCTATGTGATAAGTGAACAGTGAACCAGGCTGTTCTAAGATTTTAATGTGTGTAGGTGGGCACTCAGGGCCTATGTGATAAGTGAACAGTGAACCAGGCTCTCCTTTTCTTTCATTATGCCCATCTGAAGGCAAATACTTAATTTCAAAAAACTACGAATTGGGGTGGCATATATGATGTGTGCCAGAGAAATGAACACTTTTTCATTCATTCAGCAGATATTATGAACACCAGTTATGAGCTGGGGAGTCCATTATGTACAGGAAGTGCCATGGTGTATAAGCCAGGGGTTTCTGCCCTGTGGTAGCTATATTTTAGTGAGAGGAGAAAAGAAATAACCCCAAGATGGTAGACAGTGACGCACCATTTGAAGATACTTATATGACAGTGTTTGGTCGAACCATGAATAGGATGAGATGCAGCTCTGGGCTGGTGATGCAACTTTGGGTTGGTGGAACTCCCAACTTTTCCAAAAAGTTAGGATTTCAGGGGAAACCTCAAGGAGAAAAAGTCAGTCATTTGGAGATGTGTGGGTAGAGTCTTCCGGAAAGAGAGAGGAGCAAGAACAGAGACGTTTTGTGGAAATGAGCATAGAGTTTAAAGACATCAGAAAGTCCCATGTGCCTGGATCTTGACGGTCCAAGGGGAGAAAATGTAGACAGGCTAAATGGGGTGGTACTTCTGATTCACATTTCCTTCTAAGTGCAGTGAATACCATTGGACATGGAGGGGAAGTAATCTCCCTTCCTTGTGTTCCATTTTTGGGTTATTTTATTGCTGGCAGCCACCCAGCACAGCCATGACAGACCCTATCCACACAGAACTCAGGACATCCTGATCTTCTGAGGTATGCGTGCGTGGGAGTAGGTAGTGGTGGTGGTAGTTCAGGGCTGGTGGAGAGGCTCCTCTTCTGACAGCACTGGAAATACATTGAGTTCCCTAAGCAGACCCAGGTGGTCCAGGTCCCTTCTGTGGCAAGAATCAAATGACGATGACCATCAGTGACAGTGGCAGCCGCTGGTTCCGTTTCGACTGCGTGCCGGGCGCTATTAAGTGCCTCACAGACATCGTGTTTGATTCTCATGCACGCCCAAGAGCTCGCTGCTGCTGGCATCAGCGTTTCACAGATACACGTGCTGAGATCTGCGAGGTGAAGTGCCTAGCCCAGAGGTTAACCCTCTCCGGATTTGAGTCCGAAGCTCTGGACCTTTTATTTCCAGCACATTTCAAAGTTCTGCTCATCTGCGTCTCCTCCCATGAAGTCTACCCAGACAGTGCAGATAGATGGGAACTGAAACTCAATGATCAGTGACAAGATGTCCTCTAGAACTTGCGGAAATCATAGGGTGGGCGAGCTGGTTTTGCAACAATGGTCCTAATGAGCCATTTAGCAACGAGCATGCACATGTGTGGGAGAGTCTGCAGCACAGCCCGCCCTCAGCACACATTTGTGTCATTGTGTGGTGTCTGTACACAACGTGAGATTTCCAAAATGTTCCCCGAGGAAGTGGATGAGTGGCCTTTCTCAGATTTTATAGATTTGGGGCTGAGGCAAGCTAAACGTCGGCCTCAAGTCACACGGCAAGAGGATGGAATTTTCCAAGCCTCGAATGGAGAAGCCATGTTCCATGTCCTTCTGTCTAAAGGTTGTGCTTTGACCTTCACCTGAGGTCAGTATACCCAGGAGAGGTTGGCTGTATCATAGCCTATCAATGACTTCTTTTGTTTGTCTATCAAATATTCAGTGCCTCTGAGGTCTTGGGCACTCTGCTCAGTGTGGGGAGTGCAGGGTGAATAAGACTTGGCCCTGCCCTTGAAAAGTTGTCAAATTTTCCCACCCAGACATCTGCCCTCATCCAACCTCAGCGTTCCTCAGCCCACTCTAGTGGTGACAGGGATGTAGGCACTGATGGAAGACCACCTGCATTCAAGTCCAGACTCTGTGTGACTAGGGCTAATGCTTTAACTTTTCTGCCCCTCGCTGTTCTCACCTGTAAAGCTGTACTATGAGTAGTACGGAAGTAAAATATCCTGTGTAAGTAGCATGATACAGTATAGCTTTTGTTTTCAAGTTCCTTACTGGTAAGAATCACCTGGAATCATTGTTAAAAATATAGTTTCTCAGGCCCCTCTTGTGGAAATTCTGAGGCAGTGGCTTTGGGATTCAAGACCTTGGTTTTGTTTGTTTGTCTGGTTTTTTGATTTTAAACAAATATTCCAGGTGATAGTTGTAAACCAGATAATCTGGAAAACATTGACATAATGCTTGGCAAGCAGTGGTTCTCAGCTTTAGTGGCATATTGCAGTTGCTTGGGGAGCTTTGAAAACACAGATGCCTGGGTCCTGTTTTCATAGGTGGCAGTCCCCACTGGGATGTTTTAAGGCTCCCCAATAATTTCTAATGTGCAGCCAAGGTTAAGCATTTAGCGGTAAAGCATTTAGCACAGTGTCTGGCGCAAAGCGATTGGCAACAAACACCTTGTCATCTTTATCATTATTTTCATCTTCCCCAAAGAAATGGGAAACCACAGGTAAGGAGAAAAGAATGTCAACTAGTGTGTAAGAAGGGTAGAAAGAGCCATTGTGAACCCTGTGACACTATTTCATTATGGCATTTAGGTTCTCTCCTGGACTCCAAATTTAAACATTTTTGCCTTTCTCCTTCTTGACTGTAAAGCTCTATCAGGAGCAAAATAATGTGCTTCATTTTAATGTTTTAACATTCCCCCCAAAATTTATCCAACACCTTGTATAGCTGGAAATGGTAACCAGCTGTTTATCAAATTAATAAGATAAACGTATTAGTAGAGGAACGGCAGAGACAATCTGTCATGGGAAAGAGTGAGGAAGGAGGAGGGTCCAGACCACTGGAGGGTGCAAGTTATCACTCGAGGACCAGCTTCAGTGTTCTGAACTGGAGCAGAGGAGGGCATTTTTGGTGGGAGAAACAATTTGTAGGAATTTGAGGGGGAGGAAATATCATACGGCTGTACAAGGAGAAAAGAATACTCAGGTTGGGATGGGCTGAAATATTCCAGGCAGACCTAAGCTAAGAGGACAAGTGGGAGAAGACGCTAGAGGGACCACAGTGTTAACTCCGAGAGTCGGGTCAGCTTCCCGAGGCACGCCGGGGTGGATCTGGATTGGAAGCTTGGCTGGGGCAGCTCACGTGCACACTCCCAGCTGCTGCACCCTTCTGGCTCCCAGTGTCTTGAACAGCAGGGGGATAATGAAGACTTTCTCCACAGAAGCATGACAGCCTCAGACAGATTTTGTAGAACAATCATCTTGGCAGCTGTGAGGAAGGGGCCAGACTAGAGATCAGGAGAGCAGTTCTTTCCCGAGTTTCTTCTTCTCAAATAGGGTGAGTGACACCTGTGCTCCCGACAAACAAACAAACCAAACCCGCACCGCAGTCAGCACATGGAGTGCATAAGTGCATGCCATGCATTCTTGCCTCCTGAGCAGAGGCAGGCTGTGAATATGGATCTGAGCGTTGTGGCACCAGTGTGATTCATGGAGGTGATGACGGTAGATAGGGTGGTCACTCAGGAGATGCCCAGCCCTTGCTTTTACTGAAACCTGTGAACATATTCCCCCGTGGATCTCACAGTGAAGGAAGACCCCGTGCCAAACGCTCCACATTGCACTCATCACTGAAAACAGCCCGGAGTGCATGGTGCTGCTTCGAGAATGGTCCTTAACAAAGGCAGTCTTGCCAGTGGGTAAGGCTCTAAACCCTGCAGGATTTCCATTTAGCTTTTGGACACTTCAACTTAAGATTCTCATGGCATTTTTGTTTATTAAAATATACCACTCCTGTGCCGCCTCCTCAAAGTAATGGTTGCTTTTTTAAAAAAATCAGCTAAATGACTGATCAGATCCTATTATATCCCACTTTATCTCCAGTGCTGAAAATGTAAGGCTAGGCTTTTCACTATGTATATTGTAATTTCTTGATGTCATATCTAAAGTGTTTATAATGAAATGTCAATAGCAGTGGTGGTATATTAATATAAATCTTCTAATGACATATTTATTAAACAGAACAGAAGCATCTCAGGCTTTCCCCCTTGATGCCGTTATGCTGTTTTTAAACTCTTCATGCCCTGTTTGTATAGAAACACAGGTTCTCATGTTTAAAGTTGCCTGAAACTTATGCAGGCACAGACTCTTTTCCCCTTCTAACCAGTTCTGGTCAGAAAATGTGGCAAAATCAGATAGAATAGGCTCTTCACACTCCAAATATTTCCCCCACCATGCCTCCAGGAGAGCAGCTTTGCAGGGGAAAGAGGAGAGAAGGCTATAAGTAAGGAAGTTAAGTCGCTCAGTTGTGTCCAACTCCTTGCGACCCCATGGACTATAGCCTACCAGGCTCCTCTGTCCGTGGGATTTTCCAGGTAAGAGTACTGGAGTGGGTTGCCATTTCCTTCTCCAGGGGATGTTCCCAACCCAGGGATTGAACCCGGGTCTCCAGCATTGCAGGCAGATGCTTTACTATCTGAGCCACCAGGGCTATAAATGGATAGAAATGAAGCACCTGGTCAATGTCAGGCACTTAGCACATTACCTTCTGGAACTGGACATCAGTGACATGCATTGACTTCCCACTTAACAAGGAGGGGAAGTGAGACTCAAGAGAAGCCAACTAGCATGTCTGTTTACACAGCTAGTATCAGAGAAAAATTCTGTCTCAAATCTGACATCCTTACCCAAATTCTGTCCATGGTAATATACACCTCCAAGGATAAACCTGAAAACGTAGGCGGCGAGGGTTTCAATTCCAGGATGGACACACATTCCTCCAGCCGGTCTCTTCCACTGAATGAAGCTGTAGAAGCTCAGTAGAATGCATGGGGAAGCTATGCCTCGAGAAGCAAACGGAAGACTCTGAAAGTAGCAGTAGCAGTAGAAGGCAAATTGGGGAAAAAGAGCCGAATTCAGAGTCTGAAACTTCGGTGAGTTTATCAGCTTTTTATCCTCCTCTAACCCACAGCCTGAACTCAAGACAGCTCAAAACACAAAGTGGACGTTCATGCAGACAAAACTCCAAAAGAAGCCCTCTATCCCTGGCTTGAGGGTCAGGAAGAGGGACGCTCAGAGGGAGCAGGAAACTCATCTCTTTTGAAAAATATCTCTACTGTCTTGAGCCCCAGTGCCTAGGTCATCACTGCAGTGTTAGCAAAGGAACCAGGGCTCTTCAAACCACTCATGCTTGGAGGGAGACGGGGCTTCCTCTCTAACTGGTCCTGAGAGCGTGTGGAGAACTCCCACTGCTCTCTGCCTCCCCGCCTCCCCACCACTTGGTTTGTGGATGAGGATGCTCTTGTGGGAAGGAGCAGGGAAACAAAGCCCTAGCTTTCTGGTGGGAGCACTAAAATAGCAAGCCTCAGGAAAGTGGGGTGAAGCAGGGACATTAAGGAGAGAGAGGAGCTTGGCAAAATCAACCCAAGTTGTGTATAAACTCCTGGAATTGCTCCCATACTGAGCGTGGGTATTTCTGACCCCAAATAACACACCAAAGACTCTGAAACTTGAATTGAGAAGCCCCACTCAGGTCCCAGACAGCCCACTGAGAGGATACACACAAGATAAATTCAAAGAGCACTGCAAAGGCTTTGAAAAGGGGACTGAAAATTGAAATCACAACCTACAAAAGTCTGGGGAGAATTTGCAGCTTCATCCAACAGAGTCAGTTTCCTGGTAAACCGAAAGGGTCAACATTCCCCATGGGATTTAAACAACATCCAGTGACTCCTAACCTAACATTCAAAATGTCAAGCATAAATCCAATATTACCTGACAAGTAAAGAACCAGGAAAAGATCAACTTGCATGGGAAAAAATAATCAATAGAACTGTTGTTGTTGTTCAGTTGCTAAGTCACCTACGGCTCTTAGTGACCTCATGGACTGTAGCACATCAGGCTCCTTTGTCCTCCAGGGTTTCCTGGAGTTTGCTCAAATTGATGTCCATTGTGTTGGAGATGCTATCTAATCATCAATAGAATAACAATGCCAAAATGACACAGATATTAGGATTATCTGATAAAGACTTTAAAACAGCTGTTATTAAAATTATCCAAGGAGTAAGAGCCTACACTTTTGAAAAGAATGGAATGATAGAATGCTTCACAAAATAAATGGAAGATATATAAAAATGAAAATTTTAGAATAACCTAAATTAAAAAATAAAAACCCACCTCATTGAATGTACTTTATAACAGAGTAGAGATTAAAAGAGGAGAATCACTAGATGGACCTGATTGATGAAAATTACCCAACCTCAACAATGATAGAAAAAGAGTGAAAAAAATTGAGAAGACCCTCAGGGATCTTGGTTCAATAGCAAAGGCTTAATATTTGTGTTACAGGAGTGCCAGAGGAGAGGAGAAATGGTGTAGTAAAAACACGCAATGAAAAACTTGAAGAAATAATATCTGAAAACTTCCCAAATTTGAGAAAAGATATAAATTTACAGATTCATTAATTCCAAACACAAAAAACCAAATGAAATACTCTCTGATAGATTATCATCAAACTAGTTAAATAGATAAAGAAAAAACATCTTGAAAACACCTGGAAGAAAACAGCCCATTACTTGTAAGGGATGACGATTTGAGTGGCTATGGTTTTCTTCTCAGAAATCATGGAGGCCAGAGGAGGTAGAATGACACTTTTAAAGGGCTGGAAGAAAAGAACTGTCACCTCACAATTTTACAACTGATGAAAATATAGATATATTCAATCAGTGAATAAAGGTGGACACTAAGCGGAAACCAGCTGCCCCAGTGTGGTTCCCTGAGACTGAGGGGTTTCCCTGGATACAGGACTTTTAATGCTGAAAGTAGTCAAACAAGGTCAGTTGTTCTCAGGCGAAAGAAAGCTAAGAGAATCTGCTTTAAAGAATTGCTAAAGTGCTTTATACAGAAGAAAATGATAACAGGTGGAGACTTGAAGCATCAGAAATGAAGAAAAATGGAAATGACAAATATCTTGATAAATAAAATGGTGAGTTCTTCTCCCTTTGAGTTTTTAAAATGTGCTTGATGGTTGAAAGCAAACATCTCACATGGTCTGATGAGGTTTTCAATGTGTACACACATGCTATTAGCATCACACTTAATGGTGAAAGACTGCAGGCTTTCCCCCTTCAGGGGATCAGATTGGAACAAGGAATGGAGATCTAGGCTTAGCACTCCCATTCAGCACTTTTGTGGAAGTTCTAGCAAGTATAACAATCAGAGGAGCAATCAGAGGAAATAAAATTCATACAGATTATAAAGGAAGAAATAAAACTCACTCCATTCGTCAGAGGACATGATTGGATTTGTAGAAAATTTCCATTAGTTTACAAACAACAGCAACAACACTATAGACTCTTCGTACTAGTATGTTATTTTAGGGAAATTACGGGATCCAAATTGCAGGTAAAAATCCATTGTATTTATGCACACTAGCAAGGAAGACCTGAAACCAAAATCTGAAAAACAAGCCAAAAAACAAAACCATCTACAACAGCTTCACAAGTGAAATTCTTAGATATAAACCTGAAAGTCATATTTAGGATCTATGTACTGAAAACTACAAACTGCTGACAAAAAGAAATAAAAGAAGACCTAAATCAATGGGGAGACATCTCTTGATCGTGGATTGGATTGGGAGACTCAATATAGTAAAATGTCAATTCTCCTCAAATTAATCTATAGGTTCAATGTACTTTATAATCAATATCCTAGTATTTTGTTTGTTTCTTTTTTATAGACAAACTTATTCTAAAAATCTATGGAAAGGCAAAGGAGCTGAAATAATCAAAACAAATTTGTAAAATAAAAATGAAGTTGGAGAAATCACTCTACCCAGTTTAGAGACTTACTATAAATCTATAGCAATTGAGGAATGAGGTATTATTTAAGAGAAAACCACATAGACCAAATGGAGAAAAATCGAGAGTTCAGAAATAGACCCACACAAATATGGTAAATTGATTTTTGAAAAAAAATATAGAAAGTAGTTCAATGGAGAAAGGATATTTTTATTATAAATGGTGCCAGAAAATATATGTGTGTGTCTGTGTGTGTGTATATATAAAACCTCAACAACACTTCATGGGAAATAGATGGAGAAACAGTGGAAACAGTGTCAGACTTTATTTTTTGGGGCTCCAAAATCACTGCAGATGCTGATTGCAACCATGAAATTAAAAGACACTTACTCCTTGGAAGGAAAGTTATGACCAACATAGACAGCATATTAAAAAGCAGAGACATTACTTTGCCAACCAAGGTCCATCTAGTCAAGGCAATGGTTTTTCCAGTGGTCACGTATGGATGTGAGAGTTGGACTGTGAAGAAAGCTGATCGCCGAAGAATTGATGCTTTTCAACTGCAGTGTTGGAGAAGACTCTTGAGAGTCCCTTGTACTGCACGGAGATCCAAGCAGTCCATTCTAAAGGAGGTCAGTCCTGGGTGTTCATTGGAAGGACTGATGTTAAAGCTGAAACTCCAATACTTTGGCCACCTCATGCGATGAGTTGACTCACTGGAAAAGACTCTGATGCTGGGAGGGATTGGGAGCAGGAGGAGAAGGGGACGACAGAGAATGAGATGGCTGGATGGCATCACCGACTCGATGGACATGAGTTTGAGTGAACTCCGGGAGTTGGTGATGGACAGGGAGGCCTGGCGTGCTGTGATTCATGGGGTCGCAAAGAGTCAGACACGACTGAGCGACTGAACTGAACTGAACTGAACTGAACCTCAGCCTAAATTTTACATCCTATTTCAAATCCTAAAAGAAGATGCTGTTAAATTGCTGCACTAATCTGCCAGCAAATTTAGAAAACTCAGCAGTGGCCACAAGATTGGAAAAGGTCAGTCTTCATTCCAATCCCAAAGAAAAGCAATGCCAAAGAATGTTCAAACTACCACACAATTGCACTCATCTCACACACTAGCAAAGTAATGCTCAAAATTCTCCAAGCCACGCTTCAACGGTAAGTGAACTGCGAACTTCCAGATGTTCAAGCTGGATTTAGAAAAGCAGAGGAACCAGAGATCAAATTGCCAACATCCGTTGGATCATTGAAAAAGTGAAAGAGTTCCAGAAAAAAACATCTACTTCTGCTTTATTGACTATGCCAAAGCCTTTGTGTGAACCACAACAAACTGGAAAATTGTTAAAGAAATGGGAATATCAGACCACCTGACCTGTCTCTTGAGAAATCTGTATGCAGGTCAGGAAGCAACAGTTAGAACTGGACATGGAACAATAGACTGGTTCCAAATCGGGAAAGGAGTACGTCAAGGCTGTATATTGTCACCCTGTTTATTTAATTTATATGCAGAGTACATCATGAGGAACGCTGGGCTGGAAGAAGCACAAGCTGGAATCAAGATTGCTGGGAGAAATATCAATAACCTGAGATATGCAGATGATACCACCCTTATGGCAGAAAGCAAAGAAGAACTAAAGAGCCTCTTGATGAAAGTGAAAGAGGAGAGTGGAAAAGTTGGCTTAATATTCAGTGTTCAGAAAACTAAGATCATGGCATCTGGTCCCATCACTTCATGGCAAATAGATGGGGAAACAATGGAAACAGTGAAAGATTTTATTTTTGGGGGCTCCAAAAGCACTGCAGATGGTGTCTGTAGCCATAAAATTAAAAGACACTGGTGCTCCTTGGAAGAAAAGCTATGACCAACCTAGACAGCATATTGAAAAGCAGAGACATTACTTTGCCAACAAAGTCTGTCTACTCAAAGCTATGGTTTTTCCAGTACTCATGTATGGATGTGAGAGTTGGACTATAAAGAAACCTGAGTGCCGAAGAATTGATGCCTTTGAACTGTGGTGTTGGAGAAGACCCTTGAGGGTCCCTTGAACTGCAAGGAGATCCAACCAGTCCATCCTAAAGGAAATCAGTCCTGAATATTCACTGGAAGGACTGATGCTGATGCTGAAACTCCAATACTTTGGTCACTTGATGCAAAGAACTGACTCATTGGAAAAGACCCTGATGATGGGGGAGGTTGAAGGAGGGAGGAGAAGGGGACGACAGAGGATGAGATGGTTGGATGGCATCCAACTCGATGGACACGAGTTTGAGCAAGCTCTGGGAGTTGGTGATGGACACAGAGACCTGGTATGCTACAGTTTATGGGGTCACAAAGAGTCGGACACAACTGAGTGACTAAACTGAACTGAATTGATACAGAAATTAACTCAAATATAAATAGACCTATAAGTAAAATGCAGAACAATAATACTTTTAGAAGAAAACATAGGAGAAAATATTTGTCATCTGGGGTTAGGAAAAGAGTTCTTCCGTTCAGTTCAGTTCAGTTCAGTTCAGTCACTCAGTCGTGTCCAACTCTCTGCAACTCCATGAATCACAGCACGCCAGGCCTCCCTGTCCATCACCAAATCCCGGAATACACTCAAACTCATGTCCACAGAGTCGGTGATGCCATCCAGCCATCTCATTCTCTGTCGTCCCCTTCTTCTCCCGCCCCCAACCTTTCCCAGCATCAGAGTCTTTTCCAGTGAGTCAACTCGTCACATGAGGTGGCCAAAGTATTGCAGTTTCAGCTTCAGCATCAGTCCTTCCAATGAACACCCAGGATTGATCTCCTCCAGAATGGACTGGTTGGATCTCCTTGCAGTATAAGGGACTCTCAAGAGTCTTCTCCAACACCACAGTTGAAAAGCATCGATTCTTTGGCGATAAGCTTTCTTCACAGTCCAACTCTCACATCCATACATGACCACGGGAAAAACCATTGCCTTGACTAGACGGACCTTGGTTGGCAAAGTAATGTCTCTGCTTTTTAAAATACTATCAAGGTTGGTCATAACTTTCCTTCCAAGAAGCAAGCATCTTTTAATTTCATGGCTGCAATCAGCAACTGCAGTGATTTTGGAGCCCCCCAAAATAAAGTCTGACACTGTTTCCACTGTTTCCCCATCTATTTCCCATGAAGTGATGGGACCAGATGCCATGATCTTTGTTTTCTGAATGTTGAGCTTCAAGCCAACCTTTTCACTCTCCTCTTTCACTTTCATCAAGAGGCTTTTGAGTTCCTCTTCACTTTCTGCCATAAGGGTAGTGTCATCTGCATATCTGAGGTTATTGATATTTCTCCCAGCAATCTTGATTCCAGCTTGTGCTTCTTCCAGCCCAGCGTTCCTCATGATGTACTCTGCATATAAGTTAAATAAGCAAGGTGACAATATACAACCTTGACGTACACCTTTTCCTATTTGGAACCAGTCTGTTGTTCCATGTACAGTTCTGACTGTTGCTTCCTGACCTGCATACAGGTTTCTCAAGAGGCAGGTCAGGTGGTCTGGGATTCCCATCTCTTTCAGAATGTTCCACAGTTTATTGTGATCCACACAGTCAAAGGCTTTGGCATAGTCAATGAAGCAGAAATAGATCTTTTTCTGAAACTCTCTTGCTTTCTCCATGATCCAGCGGATGTTGGCAATTTGATCTCTGGTGCCTCTGCCTTTTCTAAAACCTGCCTGAACATCTGCAAGTTCACGGTTCACATACTGCTGAAGCCTGGCTTGGAGAATTTTGAGCATGACTTTACTAGCGTGTGAGATGAGTGCAATTGTGCGGTAGTTTGAGCATTCTTTGGCATTGCCTTTTTTGGGATTGGAATGAAGACTGACCATTTCCAGTCCTGTGGCCACTGCTGAGTTTTCCAAATCTGCTGGCATATTGAGTGCAGTACTTTCACAGCATCATCTTTCAAGACTTGAAATAGCTCAACTGGAATTCCATCACCTCCACTAGTTTTGTTCATAGTGATGATTTCTAAGGCCCACTTGACTTCACATTCCAAGATGTCTGGCTCTAGGTCAGTGATCACATTATCGTGACTATCTTGTTCGTGAAGATCTTTTTTGTACAGTTCTTCTGTGTATTCTTGCCACCTCTTCTTAATATCTTCTGCTTCTGTTAGTTCCATACCATTTCTGTCCTTTATCGAGCCCATCTTTGCATGAAATGTTCCCTTGGAATCTCTAATTTTCTTGAAGAGGTCTCTTGTTTTTCCTATTCTGTTGTTTTCCTCTATTTCTTTGCATTGATCACCGAGGAAGTCTTTCTTATCTCTCCTTGCTATTCTTTGGAACTCTGCATTCAGATGCTTATATCTTTCCTTTTCTCCTTTGCTTTTCACCTCTCTTCTTTTCACAGCTATTTGTAAGGCCTCCTCAGACAGCCATTTCGCTCTTTTGCATTTCTTTTCCATGGGGATGGTCTTGGTCCCTGTCTCCTCTACAATGTCACGAACCTCCGTCCAGAGTTCATCAGGCACTCTATCAATCAGATCTAGTCCCTTAAATCTATTTCTCACTTCCACTGTATAATCATAAGGGATTTGATTGAGGTCATATCTGAATGGTCTAGTGTTTTTCCCTACTTTCTTCAATTTAAGTATGAATTTGGCAATAAGGAGTTCATGATCTGAGCCACAGTCAGCTCCCGGTCTTTTTTTCGCTAACTGTATACAGCTTCTCCATCTTTGGTTGCAAAGAATATAATCAATCTGATTTCGGTGTTGACCATCTGGTGATGTCCATGTGTAGAGTCTCTTCTTGTGTTGTTGGAAGAGGGTGTTTGCTATGACCAGTGCGTTTTCTTGGCAAAACTCAATTAGCCTTTGCCCTGCTTCATTCCGTGCTCCAAGGCCAAATCTGCCTGTTACTCCAGGTGTTTCTTGACTTCCTACTTTTGCATTCCAATCCCCTATAATGAAAAGGACATCTTTTTTGGGTGTTAGTTCTAAAAGGTCTTGTAGGTCTTCATAGAACCGATTAACTTCAGCTTCTTCAGCATTACTGATTGGGGCATAGGCCTGGATTACTGTAATACTGAATGGTTTGCCTTGGAAACGAACAGAAATCATTCTGTCGTTTTTAAGATTGCATCCAAGTACTGCATTTCGGACTCTTTTGTTGACCATGATGGCTATTCCATTTCTTCTAAGGGATTCCTGCCCACAGTAGTAGATATAATGGTCATCCGAGTTAAATTCACCCATTCCAGTCCATTTTAATTCACTGATTCCTAGAATGTCGATGTTCACTCTTGCCATCTCCTGTTTGACCACTTCCAATTTGCCTTGATTCATGGACCTAACATTCCAGGTTCCTATGCAATGTTGCTCTTTACAGCACCGGACCTTGCTTCTATCACTGGTCACATCCACAACTGGGTATTGTTTTTGCTTTTGCTCCATCCCTTCATTCCTTCTAGAGTTACTTCTCCACTGATCTCCAGTAGCATACTGGGCACCTACCGACCTGGGGAATTCCTCATTCAGTATCCTATCATATTGCCCTTTGATACTGTTCATGGGGTTCTCAAGGCAAGAATACTGAAGTGGTTTGCCATTCCCTTCTCCAGTGGACCACATTCAGCTGTGGTCCATGTGATCAGATCAGCTAGTTTCCTGTGATTATGATTTCAGTGTGTCTGCCCTCTGATGCCCCCTCGCAATACCTACCGTCTTATTTGGGTTTCTCTCTTACCTTGGTCGTGGAAAATCTCTTCACAGCCGCTCCAGCAAAGTGCAGCCGCTGTACCTTACCTTGGATGAGGGGTGTCTCCTCAAGGCCACCCCTCCTGACCTTGAACGTGGAGTAGCTCCTCTCAGCCCTCCTGCGCCCACGCAGCCACTGCCTGTTGGACGTGGGGTAGCTCCTCTCGGCTGCCGGCCCTGGCCTCAGGCGTCGGGTAGCTCCTCACAGCCGCGCCTCTTTGCGTGGTTCGTTGCGCCAGAGGCCGGCGTCTCTCGCGTCTGTGCCGCCGGGGGCCGGCGTCTCTCGCGTCTGAGCCGCCGGATAATTAAGGAAAAAAAATAATTCAACATAACATTAAAGATGTTTGCTCTATGAAAGATACTGCAGAAAGAATGAAAAGATAAGCTGTGCTGTGTGTGTGTGCTCAGTGGCTCAGTCCTGTCTGACTCCTTGTCACCCCATGGACTGTAGCCCACCAGGCTCCTCTGTCCATGGGCTTTTCCAGGTAAGAAATACTGGAGTGGGTTGCCATTTCCTTCTCTAGGGGATCTTCCCAACCCAGTGATCTGACCCACATCTCCTGCATTGGCAGGTGGGTTTGTCACCATTGAGCCACCTGGAAAGCCCAAGAAGATAAACTGCAAACTAGGAAAAATATTTGCAAATCACATGTCAACAAAGGACTTACATCTGGACTATATAAAGGACTCTCAAAATTCAGTAGTAAGAATGAAATAATCTGATTTTCTTAAAAAGGGCAAAAGACTTGAATAAATATTTCACCAAAGGGAAGGCAAATTAGCACATGAAAAGACATTCAATCAATAGAAACAAATTGAATGAAAATTAAACCCATAATGAGATACCACTGCAATTTATTATAGTGGACAAAAGAAACAAAAAACAAAACTTGCCAAAACCAAGTGATGACTGTGGGAGGTTGTCATCGAGAAGATGTAGGTTGACCCATGAGCTAGACCCGGAATGTATGTTCTGCCTATTGTCCCCCCAGTGGGATTGTTCCAAGGACGGAGCCTTGAAAGAGTTAGTTGTGATTGAGGCCATCTGGACACTACAGTGATGGGACCCCATTGAAACCTCCGTATAGAATTTTAAGATTCTGACCAGTGGGCACAGAGATCTATCTACTCGTTTTTTGTCCGTCCAAGAAAAGCTTTGGAAGTAAGTTCTCCTGCCGATCTAGAGTGGTCGACCTCTTTCTTCCCACTCTCTTTGTCCCTCTGTGTACAGGAGCCAGTCTGAGATTTCATCTGAGAAAGTCCCATGACTGTAATCCAACAGCGGCGAGAGTGTGGAGCAGTAGGAACTCTCATCCACGTTGGTGGGAGTTTAAAATGCTACAGTCTCTCTGGAAAAAAATCCGATAGTTTCCTCACAGTTAAATACACACCTGTCCTATGACACAGCAATCCTGCTCCTGGGGGTTTATCCTAGAGAAATGAAAACTTGTGTTCACAGAATAATTTGTGCATGAATATTTGTAAGAGCTCTACTCACAACTGCTAAAGTTGGGAAACAAACCAAATGTCCTTCAGTGGATGAATAGATGAGCAGAATGTGGTGCGTGCATCCGATGGAATACTCTCAGCAATTGAAAAGGAACGGACTCGGTGCATATGACTCAGATGGATCTCAATGCACTATATGGAATAAAAGAAACCGCTTAAAATATTCCATTCACGTGAAATTCTTGAAAAAAACAACAACTGTAGTGCATGACAAAGAACAGATCAGTTGTTGCCAGGTGTTAGAGATGTGGGCAGGGGTGGCTACAAAGGCAAGGGGGGATTTTGGGGGGAGGTGATGGGCTTCTTTTGTATTTTGATTGTGGTTGTACTTACATGAACCTATGAACATGTTACATAGAATTTATAGAACTACAAGTGTAAAATAAAAGGCAATTTTAGCTAAAGAGCTAAAATATAGTAAGTACAGTCACTATTCATGTTGTATTTATTTTTAATTACAAATATATTTCCAAAATGCATTCTTGTTGCAAAAACAATAGTTTGTTGTCTACATGTGTGTCTCTATTTCTGCTTTGCAAATAAGTTCATCTGCACTGTGAGGTGGGATGAACTGGGAGACTGGGATTCCAATATGTACACTACTGACTGTTGTTGTTTAGGCGCTCAGTAGTGTCCAACTCTTTTATGACTTCATGGACTGTGGCGCATCAGCTCTTTCTGTCCGTGGGATCTGCCAGGCAAGAATACTGGAGTGGATTGCCATTTCCTTCTCCAGGGGAATCTTCTTGATGCAGGGATCAAACCCACGTCTTGTGCATTGGCAAGCAGATTCTTTAGCGCCAAGCCACCAGGGAAGCCCACACTATTGATACTATGTACAAAGTAGATGACTAAGAGAAGCTACCAGAAGGCACTGGGAACTCTACTCAATGCTCTGTGGTGACCTAAATGGGTAGGTAATCTTAAATGGGGTGTGTGTATATATATATATATATATATATATATATACGTATAACTGAGGCACTTTGCTGTACCACGGAACTAACACAACACTGTAAACCAACTGTTCTCAAAAGAAAAAAAGATAGTAACAAAGACGCAGCTGAAGCTCCTATACTACCTTGACAAAACCTGTCAATTTCCCTCTCCTCCCCAGAGGTAACCTCTCTTATCAGTTCATCTCTTTCTTTTTTTTGGAATTTTATTTCAAAAGCTGAACTCTTAATGATAAAATAAGTGAGATTAAACAAGGAAGAGCATCTCAGTCATTTAAATATGTGGAAAAATTGGTACAAAGTAGGTGATGATGCCATTGCTATGATATTGTGGGGCACACAAATGTGTATCTATGTTCACTGAGTTTATTTTAAAAATTATTTTCTGTTACCAGCCACCACACTCACTCACACTTCAGCTCTGTTCATCTCATGTCATGCTATTCATTTTCTGTAACTTATTTCATGCCTTTTAAGCCTTCCCATCTCAAATCTCCCTCATCAATCACAAACTATCACAAAATCAATCTTAAGGCAGATGTTATGAACAGACACTCAACAGATGCAGAACTACAGCCGAAGCAAATCACTCCTTTTTGATACGCTGGTCCCTGGCACTCGTGTCTTGGATATTCCCCGTGCCATCTTTCACCTAGTGTCTCTGACGAAATGCACTGCTTTCTCATATTTCTGGTTTTAAACCTGGGTTCCATTTTCCAAGTTCTGACCATCTCTCTTGTTCCAGTGTGGGGTCCTTCCAGGCCGAGCTGGCTGTGGCACCTGTGTGGTACACCCTGGGGGCCTCCTTGTTCGTCAGCCCCCATGGACGAGCTCTGCTAATGTAAAGCAAAGCATGGCCTAGACTCAAGCCACAGGCACAGCCCATCTTTCTCCCTGTCTTGCCTGTCCACATTTTGGGTTGTTTTTCCTCTTTGCTCAATCATAGATGGTATCTCTATGCTGCCACTAACTCAACCATATTTTAATCACATTAGTTAGTCCCATTGTCAAGTGGCAAAAAATAGATTAGGAACTTGAATAGTTGAGCTGATATGGTTATTTCATCATCAGTGGCTGTAATGGTTCGGTGACTATAATGGGATCAGATTGAATATTTAGCATCCAATCCATTGAATAGAAATTGACCTAAAACAGTCAATTTGGCCTCTCTGTACTTATTTTTAAGCATCACCTCTCTTGTAAGATCACAAGGCTGCTTTCCACGACCATGTGTTATGATCTGTGTCCTGATTTACTTGAATTTTCTTTGGTAAACACTGTCAAGTAACAGCCATAGCCACAGATATGATAATAATGAGCTATGTGATTATAAGTGATATTTTTCTAGTTCCTCAAATTCCTGTGATATTTTTATACTGATTTTATAACAAAGCAACTACCCAAAGAGAGACCACCTTTATGAATAGACCTGTGAAGAGAGAAGCTTCCTACATATTTAAATCCATGAAAGGAGATGCCTTCTTTACTCTCCTACTGTTTTTCCTAGCACCCAGGACAAGAACTGCATATAATGGCAGGCACTCCCACTGGAGAAGGAAACAAAACACCCATGGCCCAAAATATGTGTAGGAAGTCATGCAGTGTGCTGTGCCCTTCATTTGTGTGATATTTAGGAAAATCCTACAGTGATTGTGTAAAACTCACACGAGTTTCACACAATTATTCCATCCTTGTTTTAGAAGTAGGGAAATAGGCTCACAGTCAGGGACACCACAAGTTTATACAGGGTCTTTGTGCAAGTGAAACCCCTAGGGGACACAGTTCTATGACTAGGCTAGTGGGGCACAGTCTCCACTTGTTGGAAAAATTGTTTTGCAGTTAGCAACCTGTACAACTATACATGGTGGCCCTACTCTGAAAAGTCAAGAAACTTACCCTGGGTCACAAATTAGAAATTACAGTTTAACTGAATCTGAAGTTCATGTTCTTGGCTGTTTACACAAACTGCTTACTGGTAAATGAATAAAATTCATGCTGTCCTTATACTGAGAATATTCAGTGACCCAGACTCTAAAAGATTGGATGTAACAAAATATATGTAGATGGTTTCTCCAAATTCAGCTCATATTGCCTCTGATTGAGAACTTCTTTATTTTTGCATGTTGTGGTTGACTTTAAATTCAACTCAATCAAGCTCCAAAACCACCCCCCCACCACCTCCCAACCTCCTAACCCTAGGGGCCAAGTACAACAATACGCTTGCTTTATTTCCTAGACAGGGCCCTGAAATGTTGGCAGTGGCATAAAAATAAAAACCACAATAGCATTAAGAGAATTCAAAGAAACCGATTTTCTTTTAGTAGCTCATATAGCCAACACTTTCCAAAAATATCTACAGCTTTGTCTAATGCAGATTTATAACTTGACTCCTAATAAAGCTTTATTTCTCCTAAGTTGTGGTATTTAAAATTCACATGATGTAATGCTATTAACTAATGTTGCAATTTATTTCTATTTAAGGCATTATGCAGGGGAAACATAGAAGAATAGCTTAATGGGAGTGATTCAGAATGATACTAAGCGTTAATTAAGGCACAAAAAGTAATAATGAGCTTGATTTTCAGACCTGGGTTAGAGGTAAAATTTCCTTGAATTTTTATCACCTCTTTATTATTTACAATGCTGTGCCCCTCTGAACATCCCCTCTTCTGCCTCAGTGTGATTTGGGTCCATGATTCACTATTTGTGCCTTAATAGTTTTTTTTTAGGGGGATGTATACCTCATGTTAATCGGTTCTATGAAGACCTACAAGACCTTTTAGAACTAACACCCAAAAAAGATGTCCTTTTCATTATAGGGGACTGGAATGCAAAAGTAGGAAGTCAAGAAACACCTGGAGTAACTGGCAAATTTGGCCTTGGAGCACGGAATGAAGCAGGGCAAAGGCTAATAGAGTTTTGTCAAGAGAATGCACTGGTCATAGCAAACACCCTCTTCCAACAACACAAGAGAAGACTCTACACATGGACATCACCAGATGGTCAACACTGAAATCAGATTGATTATATTCTTTGCAACCAAAGATGGAGAAGCTGTATACAGTTAGCAAAAACAAGACCAGGAGCTGACTGTGGCTCAGATCATGAACTCCTTATTGCGAAGTTCAGACTTAAATTGAAGAAAGTAGGGAAAACCACTAGACCATTCAGATATGACCTCAATCAAATCCCTTATGGTTATACAGTGGGAGTGAGAAATAGATTTAAGGGACTAGATCTGATAGATAGAGTGCCTGATGAACTCTGGACGGAGGTTCGTGACATTGTAGAGGAGACAGGGACCAAGACCATCCCCATGGAAAAGAAATGCAAAAGAGCGAAATGGCTGTCTGAGGAGGCCTTACAAATAGCTGTGAAAAGAAGAGAGGCGAAAAGCAAAGGAGAAAAGGAAAGATATAAGCATCTGAATGCAGAGTTCCAAAGAATAGCAAGGAGAGATAAGAAAGACTTCCTCAGTGATCAATGCAAAGAAATAGAGGAAAACAACAGAATAGGAAAAACAAGAGACCTCTTCAAGAAAATTAGAGATTCCAAGGGAACATTTCATGCAATGATGGGCTCGATAAAGGACAGAAATGGTATGGAACTAACAGAAGCAGAGGATATTAAGAAGAGGTGGCAGGAATACACAGAAGAACTGTACAAAAAAGATCTTCACGACCAAGATAGTCACGATAATGTGATCACTGACCTAGAGCCATACATCTTGGAATGTGAAGTCAATTGGGCCTTAGAAAGCATCACTACTAACAAAGCTAGTGGAGGTGATGGAATTCCAGTTGAGCTATTTCAAGTCTTGAAAGATGATGCTGTGAAAGTGCTGCACTCAATATGCCAGCAGATTTGGAAAACTCAGCAGTGGCCACAGGACTGGAAGAGGTCAGTCTTCATTCCAATCCCAAAGAAAGGCAATGCCAAAGAATGCTCAAACTACCGGACAATTGCACTCATCTCACACGCTAGTAAAGTCATGCTCAAAATTCTCCAAGCCAGGCTTCAGCAGTATGTGAACCGTGAACTCCCAGATGTTCAAGCAGGTTTTAGAAAAGGCAGAAGAACCAGAGATCAAATTGCCAACATCCGCTGGATCATGGAGAAAGCAAGAGAGTTTCAGAAAAAGATCTATTTCTGCTTCATTGACTATGCCAAAGCCTTTGACTGTGTGGATCACAATAAACTGTGGAACATTCTGAAAGAGATGGGAATCCCAGATCACCTGACCTGCCTCTTGAGAAACCTGTATGCAGGTCAGGAAGCAACAGTTAGAACTGTACATGGAACAACAGACTGGTTGCAAATAGGAAAAGGTGTACGTCAAGGTTGTATATTGTCACCTTGCTTATTTAACTTATATGCAGAGTACATCATGAGGCACGCTGGGCTGGAATCAAGATTGCTGGGAGAAATATCAATAACCTCAGATATGCAGATGACACTACCCTTATGGCAGAAAGTGAAGAGGAACTCAAAAGCCTCTTGATGAAAGTGAAAGAGGAGAGTGAAAAGGTTGGCTTGAAGCTCAACATTCAGAAAACAAAGATCATGGCATCTGGTCCCATCACTTCATGGGAAATAGATGGAAAAACAGTGGAAACAGTGTCAGACTTTGTTTTTTTGGGCTCCAAAATCACTGCAGATGCTGATTGCAGCCATGAAATTAAAAGACGCTTGCTCCTTGGAAGGAAAGTTATGACCAACCTTGATAGTATATTAAAAAGCAGAGACATTACTTTGCCAACCAAGGTCCGTCTAGTCAAGGCAATGGTTTTTCCCGTGGTCATGTATGGATGTGAGAGTTGGACTGTGAAGAAGGCTGATCGCCGAAGAATCGATGCTTTTGAACTGTGGTGTTGGAGAAGACTCTTGAGAGTCCCTTGGACTGCAAGGAGATCCAACCAGTCCATTCTAAAGGAGATCAATCCTGGATGTTCATTGGAGGGACTGATGCTAAAGCTGAAACTGCAATACTTTGGCCACCTCATGCGACGAGTTGACTCACTGGAAAAGACTCTGATGCTGGGAAAGGTTGGGGGCGGGAGGAGAAGGGGACGACGGAGAATGAGATGGCTGGATGGCATCACCGACTCTGTGGACATGAGTTTGAGTGTACTCCGGGAGTTGGTGATGGACAGGGAGGCCTGGCGTGCTGTGATTCATGGGGTTGCGGAAAGTCGGACACTACTGAACGACTGAACTGAACTGAACTGAATAGCCAGATAGAGTTTCCCTGGTGGCTCAGTGGTAAAGAATCTGCCAGCAATGCAGGAGCTGCTGGAGACACAGGTTTGATCCCTAGAGGGCATGGCAATCCACTCCAGTATTCTTGCCTGGAGAATCCCATGAACAGAGAAGCCTGGCAGGCTACTGTCCATAGGGTCACAAAGAGTTGGACCCGACTGAAGCGACTTAGCACACATGTACGCATAGCCAGGTAAGGCACCATATATCTGTTTTATTAACAAATGGGCAAATGTCTGGCATAGACAAGCAAACTTTCTGGTATAAAACAAATCTAAAGAACACGTGCCCAGTAGAATGCATACTCGTGTTCACTGAAAGACATACAGCACAGTGCTCACGGGGGCAACGTTTGCAGTAGCCCAGACATGGAAACCACCTAAGTGCCACCAGCAGTGGAACGTACACTAGTGAACTCTAGCACGTGGCTGGCGCTCCGAGTAGCATGCCTCTCTTGCCTCTCCTCCTTGGTGTCTGCTGATTTTAGCTGATTCCAAAATGAGCACCAGGTCCTTTCAGAGTTAATGTATCTCTACGGCACTCATGGGTGCTCTTGCCCCCACCCAGCTGGCCTGTGAAAATCAAGAAGCATGCTGCCTCTGAGCCCTTGGTCACCCATTTCACTGGGTGAAATGCAGAAACCAACTCTGGTTGTAGATGAAGTATCAGAGACTGCTTTTTATTATTCTCTAAGCCCTGAGGGAGTTAAAGGAAGGGGGAACATTATATCCTGCTCTGGGCCTACTGTATTAAATGAGACCATACAAAGCCTTTGGAACCAGGTAACCACTTGATACATATTGGTAACTACTTTGACCATACTTTGACTACTTTTACATATTGGTAAACTACTTTTACTTTGTAAAAGAGAGGAACTGCATGTAATGAAAACATCCTACTTCTTGATATTTCCTCAAAAGTTCAAGGGAAAAAAAAAAATCTATTCCCTTCCTGTCTTCAATGGCTCCCTAACACAGAATAAGGGATTTAGTAAGTCATTTAAACCCAAACCCCTCCCTACCCCACCCCACCAATCAGACACTGCAGACTATGGCCTAGGGGTCAAATCTGGCCCACCACCTGGCTTTTGTAAATAAGAGTTTTATTGGAACACAGCAGTGTCCCATTTGTTTACATATTGTCTGCAGCTGCTTTTGTGCTTTAAGAGCAACGGTGCAGTTATGACAGAGGTGGTATGGCCAACAATCCCTTGAGTCTTTGGTCCTCCACAAAAAATGTTCGCTGACCCCTGTTTAGCCTCATCTTCCCTCCAGGCCTCACCCCAAGAGGCTCTCCTCCTGGATCAGTGATTTCTTTCCTGCCCCCAGCTTTTCCCTCACGTGGTTCCTTCTACCCAGAGTTACCCTTCAGTTGTGCCTTTCTTTCAAAAGCTTATTCATTCTTTTTTCCCCAGACTTTCTGAGATATAATTGACATATGACATTGTATAAGTTTAAGATGCACTCGTGACAATTTGATACTTTTGTATACTGCAAAGTGATAACCACAATAAGGTTACTTAACATATCCATCACCTCACATAACTATATATATATATATATATTTTTTTTGGTGTGTGGTAATAACGTCTAAGTTCTACTCTCTTAGCGACTTTCAAGTATATAATGCAGTGTTGTTAGCTATAGTCACTATGCTTTATGTTAGATCCCCACAACTTATTCATAACTGGAAAATTTATACCCTTTTACCTATGTCTTCTCATTTCTTCTACTCCCCAACTCCTGGCAACCACCATTGCACTTTCTATTTTTATAAGTTCAGCATTTTTAGCTTCCATATATAAGTGATATCAAGGAAATGGCAACCTACTCCAGTATTCTTTCCTGGAGATTCCCATGGGCAGAGGAACCTGGCAGGCTACAGTCCATGGGGTTGCAAGAGTTGGGCATGACTTAGCGACTAAACCATAATCCATGTTATCAAGTGATATCATACTTATATGACATCACTTTCATATAAGTAAAGAATTTGTCTTTACCAATAGGGCTTATTTCACTTAGCTTATGCCCTCAAGTTCTGATTATGTTGTTATGAATGTCAGGATTTTCTTTTTTATGTCTGAATAATATTCCACAGTGTGTGTGTGTGTGTGTGTGTGTGTGTGTGTGTGTGTGTGTGATCACATTGTCTCTATTCCTTCTTGCATTGTTGGACACTTAGGTTATTTGCATGTGTACTTTGGTTGTTGTAAATAATGCTGCAGTGAATGGGTATAGATGTTGAGATACTGATTTCATGTCCTTTGGATATGTTCCTAGGTGTGGGATTGCTGAGTCATATTCTAGTCATATTTAAAATTTTTTTGAGAAACTCGCATCCTGTTTTCCATGATGGGTATGTCAGTTTATACCCAGACCAACAATGCACAACGGCTTCCTTTGGTCCACATTCTCACCAACACTTGTTACCTCTTTTCTTTTTGATAACAGCCATTCTAACAGGGATGAAGTGATATATCTTTGTGGCTGTGATTTGAATTTCCATGAACATTAGTAATTTTGAGCATTTGTCATCTACAGGGTGGACATTTGTGTGTTTTCTTTGGAAAAATGCCTATTCATATTTTTTGATCATTTAAAATCAGATTATATGTTTAATCCTCAGATATGCAGATGACACCACACTTATGGAAGAAAGTGAAGAAGAACTAAAGAGCCTTTTGATGAAAGTGAAAGCGGAGAGTGAAAAAGTTGGCTTGAAGCTCAACATTCAGAAAACTAAGATCATGGCATCCGGTCCTATCACTTCATGGCAAATAGATGGGGAAACAGTGAAAACAGTGGCAGACTTTATTTCTGTGGGCTCCAAAGTCACTGCAGATGGTGACTTTAGCCAAAAAATTGAAAGACTCTTGCTCCTTGGAAGAAAAACTATGACCAACCTAGATAGCATATTAAAAAGCAGAGACATCACTTTGCTGACAAAGGTCCATCTAGCCAAAGCTGTGATTTTTTTCAGTAGTCATGTATGGATGTGAGAGTTGGACTATAAAGAAAGCTGAGTGCCGAAGAATTGATGCCTTTGAAGAGTTGATGCTTTGGAGAAGACTCTTGAGAGTCCCTTGGACTGCAAAGAGATCCAATCAGTCCATCCTAAAGGAAATCAGTCCTGAATGTTCATTGGAAGGACTGAAGCTAAGACTGAAACTCCAATACTTTGGCCACCTGATGCAAAAAACTAACTCATTGGAAAAGACCCTGATGCTGGGAAAGATTGAAGGCAGGAGGAAAAGGGGACAACAGAGAATGAGATGGTTGGATGGTATCACTGACTTGATGAACCTGAGTTTGAGTAAGCTCTGGGAGTTGGTGATGGACAGGGAAGCCTGGCATGCTACAGTCCATGGGGTTGCAAAGAGTTGGACATGACTGAGTGATTGAACTGACTAACTGAGTTATATGAATCCCTTATGTATTTTGGATTAACTCCTTATCTGATACATGGCATGTGTATATTTTCTCCATTTCCATAGGTTGCCTCTTCATTTTGTTAATTATTTCTTTTCCTGTGCAGAAGCTTCTAAGTCTGTTGGAGTCCCACTAGTTTATTTTTGCTTTTATTGCTTGTGCTTTTAGTGTCATATCAACAAAAAATCATTTTCAAGACCAGTGTCAAAGAGGTTTCCCCCTGTTTTCTTTTAAAAGGTTTACAGTTCCAGGCCTTTCATTTTAGTTTTTAATCCATTTCAAGTCAATTTTCATGCCAGGTGTAAGATAGGTTACAATTTCCTTCTTTTGTGTGTGAATACCCAGTTTTCTCAAGACCAGTTATTGAAAAGACTGTAGTATCCCTACTGTATAGTCGTCTCTCCCTTGTTAAATATTAGTTGACTGTATGCACATGGGTTTATTTCTAGGCTCTTGATTCTGTTTTATTAGTCTCTGTGTCTGTTTTTTATGCCAGTACCATGCTGTTTTAGTTACTATAGCTTTGTAATGTAGTTTGAAATCAGTGAATGTGATGCTGTCAGCTTTGTTCTTCTTTCTCAAGGTTGCTTTGGCTATTCTGTGTCTTTATGGTTCCATCCATATTTTAGGATTTTGTTGTTGTTTTTGTTCAGTCACCAAGTCAAGTATGACTCATTGTGATGGACTTCAGCATGCCAGTCTTCTCTGTCCTTCACTAGCTCCCAGAGTTTGCTCAGATTCATGCCCATTGAGTCAGAAGTGCTATCTAACCATCTCATCCTCTGCCACCCTCTTCTCCTCCTGCCTTCAATCTTTCCCAGCATCAGGGTCTTTTCCAGTGAGTTAGTTTTTTGCATCAGGTGGCCAAAGTATTGGCGCTTCAGCTTCAGTATCAATCGTTTCAAAGAATGTTCAGGGTTGATTTCCTTTAGGATTGACTGGTTTGATTTCCTGTCAGTCTAATTGTTATTATTTTTATTCAGTTACATTTGGGTTTAGCTTGTCCTTGTTTTTCCAGTTCCTTGAGGTATAACATCAAGTTGTATATTTGAGATCTTTCTTTTCTCTTAGTGTAAGCATTTATCACTATAAACTTTTTTCTTAAAACTGTTCTTGCCACATCCCGTAAGCTTCTATATGTTGTGTTTTCATTTTCACTTGTCTCAAGAGACTTTCTGATTCCTCATTTGATTTCTTCTTTGACCCAGTGATTTTCAGGAGTGTGTTGCTTAATGTATTTGTGGATTTGTGGATTTTATCATTTCCCTCCTGTTCCTGACTTTTAGTTTCATCCCTTATAGTCAGAAAAGATACTTGATGTGATTTCAGTGTTCTTAAATTTCCTGGGGAACGTTCCATGCATGCTTGAGAAGAATGTTAGTGTTGAATCTTGGTTTTGTTTAATGCATTCAGTTTCTTCTTTTGAAGAATTTAGTCTACTTATGCTTAAAGTGCTTATTGATAGGTAAAGTCATTTAGTTCATTGTTTCATGACTCTTTTCTCCCCACTTCTTTTCTTCATCTGTGATTTATTTTTTTGTAGTTGTATATTTTAATTCCCTTTTCTTTGTATTTTTGTATCTACTAAAAGTTTTTGCTTTGTGGTTACTATGAGGCTTACATAAAGCATCTTATTGATATAATGGCCTATTTTAAGCTGATAACAACTTCAATTGTATACAAAAACTATACACTTTTACTTCTCCTCACACTTCATGCTATTATTGTCACACTTTACATCTTTTTATGCTACCTATCCATTAAAAATTATAGCACTAGTTGTTTTCAGTATCATTGCTTTTTTAACTTTTATATGAGAAATAAAAGTGATTTATACATCATCAGTACTATATTTGGGTATTCTGAGTTTGACTGCATATTTAACTTTACCAGTGACTTTTATATGTTTTCATGTTACTTAATATCCTTTAGTTTCAACCTGAAGAGCTCCCTTTAGCATTTCTTATAAGATAGGCCTAGTGGAGACGAACCCCCTTAATTTGTTTGCCTGGGAATGTCTTTTATCTCTCCATCATTTCTGAAGGACAGTTTTCCCAGGTATAGTATTACTTGGCCATGGATTTTAGATGAGTGCCCACTTGAAGGGCAAAGACCCCGGGAAGCTTGGCCAGAATAGATCCTCCATTTACATCAGTGCAATAAAGGAATGAACACACACAGGACTCAACCAACTTGTGAAGGTCCAGCCCTAAAATTCAGGCCTCAGATATCAAGAGGCTTTCAGAAACCATCCCCAGATTGATGGCTCCTTTACTAGCATAAAGTCAGTGGCTTCTGACTCACTCCCTCAGGCAACAGGAGTGACAGGGTTGGTAGAGAGTAGATTTTCACTGGGGGTTGTAAAAGCCATACTCCCTAACGAGAAACAACTAGGCACTAGATCCAGAAAACCAGCCCAGTTGGTAACACCCTTGTAAAAGAGACTGATAAATAAATAAGCAAGCCATCCAGCTTTTCTTCTCCTCAGCAAATGAGATGGAACAGCTGGCCTTGGAAAGAGGCCCTGTGCTTTGTTAACTGGAAACAGATTAGCAAACTCAATAGCTGACCAGTTTTTTTCAGTCTCGTGGCCTTGCAACTTTTGAAAAAGGCAATTTTTTGTTAAAAGTTTCTCTAGCAAGGGCCAGGCAACAAATGTCACTAGCCTGGCCTGAATGTTTCATGCCAGTGCGTAGAAATACTTTGGAGGGGTTGGGGGATTCTCATCTTTAACTTTCCTGTGGGTCTTTGACAAAAACCTCAGGGAATTCTATGGAGTGCATGTTGTCAGTATTTTAATCAGCTTCAGCTGTCAAAACTCTTGTAACCCGCCTCTTCTATTTAAAATGTGTCTTCTAGGCATAAAATAATTAAAGGTGCAGGGCCATACAGCAGGCTTAGGGCCATCGCAATGTGACAGAACCCTATGGATGAAAGGTATTATTTCAGGAAGTTTTAAATATAAATTTTGTTTTGTCAGAAGGCTGCAGGGCACACATTTTCTATACTGTCAAGCTTGATAGTAACAATATTTATATTTCAAATAAAAAGATTAAATTGCAGTATTATGTGTTTCTGCTTTTCGTCAAAATTTTTTTTTATTAGTTCATAGTGCTATGTTCTTGGTATGTCATCATCATACTTTTTTTTTTTTGCTGACAATACTTTTATTTTATTGAAATATTTTGTCTTTCACTGTCAATCTCAGGATTGAAGTAACGAAGGCAGACACCCGCGCCACTCGGGTTTGGTTGTTTTACAAATGTCTTGTTTTACACCTTGTCAAAGGTTTGATGAAGGAAATGCAAAACAACACAACCAAACCAAATAACAGACGGGCTCAGACCAACATATTTAGTGCGCGTGACAGAGAGAGTGCAGGGTTCTTCACCTGGAGTCATGTGTACGCCTTTTTATCTCAAGCGTTTGTAAAGCAAACTGTGAACAGACAAGGCCAGCGAGCCCTAGAAAGGAGTGTTTGCCGTGTACACTGCACAGGCTGTTTTGTGTCAAGGCTTGTTAGCTGCTGCAGTTCAGGGTCTCCAAAGGGGCCAGGACAGCCCGTGGAGCTTTCTGAGCCATGGGAGCTGATGAGTTTCTGGTCTGGCTCGGTGTCAGCCCTTCATTATTGCACTTGACAGAGCTGTTTGGGGGTGATGTGCCCAATGCACGTCTGTCACACCTGTTGGACCCAGAGCCTGACTGCGGCCAGGGGTTCTGGGCTTGCTCGTGTTGAAATGAAGGGAGAATCCTTGCTTTCTTTTGGATGGTGGCTGCGTCTTTCAGAATGGCCACACCTTCTTCTCATGTAGCGCTCTTTGCACTGCTGAGGGAGAGTCAACTGGTTGACCAGAAGTCTTCTCCCCCACCCTCACCCCCAGTCCCTGGAGTCTGACCTTTCTCAAGTCGACTAGGTCCAAGGGTAGTACATTCATCTCTGTGATCACAAATCACAGAGGAGCAGTAATTTCTCACTCCTTGCCCAAGGCAGACATCACTAATCAATGTCAGCACTTTAACGCTCAACCAGCTGTCTCCTCAGATTCCCTTGCAGCCCAGCTCTCTAGTCAGTCACAGCCAATCATCTTGGCCCCACCGGTTCCCTGTGAAGGACCCAGGGGGACCAGTCCAGACACATATGTCTCAAGCCACCTCAGGACTCAGGCAGCACTGCCGCTTTAATGTTGCAGATCACAGCCTCAACCCAATCATGTTTTAACAGTATTTCAGTTCACAAAGTCCTTTCATATCCTGATCCTACATGGCAGCTTAGAGTTTTCAAAAACTCTAAGTGAAAGCTGCTAAGCAAAGAGTCACTCCTATCACATTCTGTTGGTGAAAGGGAGGTACAAGAGTGGCCCAGATTCCACATGGGAGGTGACAACAATCTCAGCACACACACACACACACACACACACACACTGGTAGGGAAGATGCGTTGGGGGCTGTCTTTGGAATCTGGCTGTTACAAGACCACTCACCAATCTGGATTATGACACTTGACTCATATGGAAGGATTTCCTATTAGATCAGTTCAGAAGTGACCTTTTGGCCTTTGTGTCGAAACCCGGACTCTTTAGCATAGCTATCAAAACATCTCCCTGTCTAGCCTCCATTTGCCCAGTGTCAAGCCATGCTCTTTCAACATATGAAAGTATGTCTTTGAAGCACTTAGTTTCCTCCAGTTCCTAATCTTCGCTCTCCCCATGTGGTCACCTACTTATTCTTTAAGAGCCAGTTCTGATAACTCTTACTTTCTGCCCCTAGCAGAGGAAGAATGACTTATTTCCTCCCTTGGGCTCTTTTGGGACTGTGGAAAGGAAGAGAAGAGAAAACCGGGACAGAGGAAGTTATTTGCATGAATTGTGGGCAAGGGGGAAGGCCCTATAATTTAATGATTAGATGAACATAAAGATTCTAAAAACTTTTCTTTTCCAATGTGTACACGCACACACACACCCCCCCACACACAACACACAGTGAAATTCAAAGGATGGAAGCTGAATCGGGCCTTATTCTGGAAGGGAGTTTTTTTTTTCACATGTATAAACTACAACCTTGATAGTATATTAAAAAGCAGAGACATTACTTTGCCGACCAAGGTCCGTCTAGTCAAGGCAATGGTTTTTCCCGTGGTCATGTATGGATGTGAGAGTTGGACTGTGAAGAAAGCTGATCGCCGAAGAATCGATGCTTTTGAACTGTGGTGTTGGAGAAGACTCTTGAGAGTCCCTTATACTGCAAGGAGATCCAACCAGTCCATTCTAAAGGAGATCAATCCTGGATGTTCATTGGAGGGACTGATGCTAAAGCTGAAACTGCAATACTTTGGCCACCTCATGCGACGAGTTGACTCACTGGAAAAGACTCTGATGCTGGGAAAGGTTGGGGGCGGGAGGAGAAGGGGACGACCGAGAATGAGATGGCTGGATGGCATCACCGACTCTGTGAACATGAGTTTGAGTGTACTCCGGGAGTTGGTGATGGACAGGGAGGCCTGGCGTGCTTTGATTCATGGGGTCGCGGAGGGTCGGACACGACTGAGCGACTGAACTGAACTGAACTGAAACTACACAGATCTAGAAACCTATTGATAACATCACCCCATTTAAACTTAGACCAGCATTTCCCAGACTACAACACCCTGTGTGTCACACGCGTGTCATGTGTCACCTTGTCCATGGAAAGGAAGCTAAAGTATTGCTTGCATCTAAGAGTCACTATACCAGGCGAGTTTGACGTCTGTCTCCTTTCATCTTTACATCGTGCAGTCTTCAGTGGCAAAGAATAGATTAAGCAAAAGCAAAAGCGTGAGAAGAAGAAAGACACAAAGAGGTTTGACAGACGCCGAGGAGGGGAAGGGTAAGCAAGCCTCACTGGGCCCAGGGACTGGGACTGGAATACTGTCACGGCAGCAAGAAGTCCCCTCTCCAGGGCTGTGTCAGCTTCTGTGCCTAATTCCATGCAGATTCCCCTCTTTCTCCCTCTCTGCCTTTACTTGTTGCAAACCAGGTTTCTTCAGCTCACTGCATGTGGTCCAAACATGGCTTATACCACGGAAAACTTAATGTTCTCCAGTGCCTCCACTTAAGACTCAGGGTTTCTATGTCTTTTTTTTCGTAAATATATATACACGTGTTCAATGAATGTATGTCTGTGACTGCACGTCTGTTAGTGCGTATGGCTGTTTAAAAATTGAAGCTGATTTACCATGTTGTGTTTCAGGTATACAGCGAAGCGATTCAGTTATACATACAAATATATCTATTTTTTTTCAGATTCTTTTCCCTTATAGGTTATTATGAAATATCTATCTTGATTTCATATTCCCAAGCAGGAGAGCCTGATTGGTCCAGCTGGCCACACAACTATTTCCCGGTACAAATGGCCACGTCTGGTCCAAGGGGATGTGACCACAGTGACAGGTACTGGGGACCTCATTGCCACTGTGTGGCTTAGAGGCTCCTTCGGGTATTGGTGTGTCGTGAGAGAGGGCGTTTTCAGATGAAGGGTCATGGATGGCTGGGAGGAGGTCTGAAGATGCTTACTTGGCATTCTTATTTTATAGACAAGAAAACGGCATTTCAGAGACTTTGCTTTTGGAGAAACATTCTTTGTCAGACTTTACATTTAACACAGAGGCTGTCTTCTTTTTGTTGCTGTTCTGTTTTTCCTTTCTTTAAAATTTTTTTTTTATTTTAAACTTTTAATTTTGTATTGGGGTACAGCTGATTAACAATGTTGTGATAGTTTCAAGTGAACAGCAAAGGGACTCAGCCATACATATACATGTATCCATTCTCCCCCAAACTCCCCTCCCAACCAGGCTGCATGAATAGGCCACACCTCAGTATCTCCTTCAGCCCAACTTCTTCATGATCTAGTCACTATTTACAAATACCAGGCTTTTTGTTCTTTCTTTTTGTTGACTCACAGAGTGGACCATCATTTGACACAGACCATTTACGTTTGGGTCGACGAATCAGTGGCATGCCCAGTATAGAACATAAAAGACGCTCCTTAAAACTCCTGGAGGGGACATCACTAACCTGTGGTTTCACAATCAGGAATTCATAAGGGCAGAAGTCACTAGAAAAAAAATGATATTTTTTCAAGTAGGTGATTAATAGACTGAAATTACTGGCAAAGGAGGGTTATCAAGAGCCAAAGGAGTCATCCTTAAGCTTAAGTAATAATGTGTCACAGGGTGGTTTTCAGAATTTTACTCCATTTAGAAAAGTCTGACAGAGCCCATTCTAGTTCACCTCCATCTGTCAAATACCTTTTAAGGCTTCATTGAGAAACTTAAGTAGTCTCTGTTGTAAAGAAGAAAAAAATGAAAACAAAAACAAAGCAAAGTCAATATTCTAACATTGTCAAAGCATGGAGTAGGGATTTGTAGGGATTTATCATATGGATCGAACTCATTTTCCCAAGAAATATTTAAGAGGACTCACCCAAACTCAGAGAAGAAGGGACTCTTTTGAAAGCTGTAACCAAGTTGTTTAAAAGGCACAGAAAAATAAATGTACTATTGCTTCTAGAGGGTTTCCCAGGTGGCGCTAGTGGTAAAGAACCTAAGAGACACACTGGTTCGATCCCTGGGTCGGGAAGATCCCCTGGAGGAGGAAATGGCAACCCACTCCAGTATTCTTGCCTGGAGAACCCGTGGATAAAAGAGCCTGGAGGGGAGAAGGAAATGGCAACCCACTCCAGTAATCTTGCCTGGAAAACCCCATGGACAGAGGAGCCTGGCAGGCTACAGTCCATGCGGTTGCAAGAGTCAGACCCGACTTAGCGACTAAACCATCCACCACTACAAAGTGAATATATGCCTAAAGATAATGTCTGAAAAGGATATTTGCCATATATTACCTAATTTTTTGGTGGGAGGGTGGGAGTCAAGGAAGACTTGGTGTTATTTTTTCATCAGCTTCCATTTTATACTTATTTATAATGGCCATTATTTTTACCAATACTGTAAAGCTATGAATAAAATACTAAAAGTTTCATATAGCCAAGAAAAAAAAGAAGCACAAAGTGGTAGCAGTGGACACGAAAGTGAAAACAGTTGAGAGAATGGACCAATGAGAAAAAAAGTAGCTGAAGAACCAAACAGGTTCACAACAGAGGGAACGGCATGGGGATTTTCTTTGAGGAGGCACCGTTCATTTCTGATACACAGGAGCTAAATCTCGAACAGTACACGAGACAAGAAGGTGGCGGCAGCCATTGAGAATACGGTCCAGTGTTACCATGTCATTTTATGATGAGAAAAATAGCTACCACCCAGGTGTCCCTGGATCGTTTTTCTAAGAGGGTAGACAGAATTGAATCTAACAAGGAACCAGAACCCGTGCCATCAGCATCAGGCATGAGTGAAATTGCAGCTTGCTTCTGTCCTGTTGCTGACCATGCTCCGGCTCTGCCGTCTCCCAGCCCTGCTCCCTCTAGTCAGTAGCTCTTCTTGCCTGTTCATGTGGTGCCAGCCCCTGTGGACCAGCTGAACTGTACCCGTGTAATGTACTACAGTATTTTTTTAGGGTACTGCTCTGTAAGATAAAAAATACTCTATTTTTTGTGTTTTTTTATGTATTATCTGTGTGAAAAGTATTATAAACCTATTACAATATAGTACTATGTATCAGATTGTGTTAGTTGGGTCCCTCGCTAACTCAGCTGAACTAAGGAACATATTGGACTTTACAAAAGTGCTCTTAGAACTCGTTTCTATGTAGGGGACTTACTGTACTCTTTCTCGATAAAAGAAATATTGGTGCTACATAAGTAGCACTTACACATTTCTCATTCTCCAGTCTCTTTGATATGATCGGAAATAGAATAAACAGAAGACTTGTTTGTTTTTATACTAGCTGAAAATGTCATAACCTCTCTAAATTGTCCAAAAATTATACATTAAGAATGACAGAATCAGAACATAAAATTCTAAAGTAACTCTCAAACTGTGTAGATTAACGTTGATTAATTGATTTATATTAAATCTTCAACAGAATAGTGAAAGTAACTTTGATTTACAAGGTCCCAGTGTTTTTCTCCTATATATGACAGTTGTACATCTTCAAGTGAGGATAATAAAATCAACTGAATTATGAATTTAGGATAGAACTGAGGGATAATTTTGTACAACAAGTTTGTGTGCCAGTTACAGAACATGGTATTGAACTTTAAAACCCATCCCCCACACACACATACGCAGTTTATCCATGTATAGATAGGTAGGTAATGGCTGAATGGATCAGTACTTTAGCCAAAGAGTGTTCCTCAAATAGAGTAAAGCTTAATTTGGGGTTTCTAATACTTAAGCTAGGACTAAGTAGAATTGATCTCTGAGGAGAAAAAAAGATTATAAACACCGTATAGTCTTCTCCATAGCTGTGAGTTGCACATCCATGAATTTTACCTTGGTTTGGAAATAGGAAAAAGATACTGGAAAGTTTCAAAAAGAAAACTTGAATTTGTTGTACACTCTCAACTACATAGCATTTGTGTTATATTTGGTATTATAAGTAATCTAGAGATTTAAAAGTATATGGGAGAAGGAGAACCTTTGCAAAGTTTATGGATACTGAAGGACAGCTGTACATTCAGGATGTAACTCAATAATTATGTTATTTACAAAACATTTAAACTGCTGGAAATAATTTCATTCAACGTACACATGCATTACTAATGCAGTCTTGATTGTCTAAATATTTTGATGTAGCATATGTATTTATTGATTTACAAATAAAAGATGTCCTGAGTGCTTAAGAAAAAAAAAAAAGAGTCTGGAGGGCTACAGTCCACAGGGTCGCAGAGAGTCGGACACGACTGAAGTGACTTAGCACGCATGCATTGCTTCCAGGAAGCAAGTTAATGTAGGTGATTGCTCATCAAATACCTACAGAAAGCCTAGTCGGAATATTTTTCTAATTCCACGTTATCCCTAAGTCAGCTTCTCAGTACCTGCCAAGAAGGGCGGACATTCTGAGATAGATGCTTCCTGAGTTAAAAAAAAAAATGGCACAAGCTCAAGAAAAGAGGCAGTGTTCTATCTAGCACTAGCATCATGCTTCAAGGAGGAATTTATTTACTAGAGGCTCTTAGCAATAGGGTGTGGGGAATTATCATGGAAATTGGAGATTCAGTCCTTTCTGGGGGAGAAAAGAAGCAACAGGGAAGAGAAAGGAGGGGAGAAATGGGCTCCTACCCAGCTCTGCCATGGAGTGTTATTGACAATACCAGCAAATGAATCAGGAAGCTCGCAGCTTTGATGATAAGGAAGCTGTCACTTTCCCTACTGAGACTGACGTGCCTCATGCCATCAGGATAACTGATGTCTGTTCAATCACACCCAGATCTGTCCCAGAAGCTGTGTGGGAACATCTGATAGTTCTGTCAAACTTCAGAGTGAGATGCTGAGGGGAAAGTGTCCAGATGGACCAGATGTTCTCAGACAAAATAAGATTTTTCAAGAAATTATTCAAAGCTGTTTCACAGATGTCACATTCAACAAAGGAATGGTTCAGAGTTCACATGCTGTTTCTGAAGAAAGGGCTGGGCTGGGCAGGGCAGGGCACCAGGGCCCTAAGAGTCACTTGCCCAAGGCCTGGCTTAAGTTTGTGGGCGGCCGACATGGTTTCCTCCAGGGGAAGCCTGCCTCTCCCCCTGAACCATCGGAGAATGTTTGTTCAGCACAGGATTTGGTCTCCTTTTAGCTTCAGTCATTAAGGCACCTCGGAGGAGACTGAACACCCAAAGGACTAGATCTTTCCCTGGTGTGAAGTTTCTCCTTTCCTGATTTCTGACCTTAAAGGTAAATGCAGCAGGTGAGAAGCATACCAGGTGACCCAGAAAACAGTTTGCAAGTGATTCTCCTGTCGATGCTTGAGCGAAGGCTGTGGAATTGCTGGTAAGGGCCCTGACAATGGCACAGCCATGGAGAGATCAGCAGAGAAGGCCCATGGGCCAGTTGCCCTGCCACCTGTCTTGTAAATAAATGTATATATAGCAAGCTATGATTCCGCCTTCAAAAAAGAAAAAAAGGACACTCTTCAGTTTGCAACAGCATGGATGAACCTAGAGGACATCTAAGTGAATTAAGCCAGACACAGAAAGACAAATATTGTATGACCTCACTTATCTGTGGAATCTAAAAAAGTCACACCCATAGCATCAGAGAGTAGAAGGGTGGCTGCCTTGGGCCAGGAGATGGGAGAAAACAGGGATGTCATGTTGGTCAAAGAGCTCAAGCCTTTGGCCATAAGATGGATAAGTTCTGGGGATCTCATGTACAGCATGGTGACTATACTATTATACTTTATTAGTGTGTTGACTTTTCATACTGTAAAAAGAGTGCTGAAGAATTGATGCTTTTGAACTGTGGTGTTAAAGAAGACTCTTGAGAGTCCCTTGGACTGCAAGATCCAACCAGTCCATCCTAAAGGAAATCAGTCCTGAATATTCATTGGAAGGACTGATGCTGAAGTTGAAACTCCAATACTTTGGCCACCTGATGTGAAGAACTGACTCACTGGGAAAGACTCTGAGGCTAGGAAGGATTGAAGGCAGGAGGAGACAGGGACGACAGAGGATGAGATGGCTGGATGGCATCACCGACTCGATGGACATGAGTTTGAGTGAACTCCGGGAGTTGGTGATGGACAGGGAGGCCTGGTGTGCTGTAGTCGATGGGGTCGCAGAGTCGGACACGACTGAGCGACTGAACTGAACTGACCTGAAGTGTGTTGTCTACTTGGAATTTGCCAATAGAATAAGTCTTAAGTGTTCTCATCATAAATAGGAAATGGTAACTATGGGAAGTAAAAGTGAAAGTGAAGTCGCTCAGCTGTGTCCAACTCTTTGCGACCCCCTGGACTGTAGCCCGCCAGGCTCTTCCATCCGTGGGATTTTCCAGGCAAGAGTACTGGAGTGGGGTGCCATTTCCTTCTCCAGGAGATCTTCCCGACTCAGGGATTGAAGCCAGGTCTCCCACATTGCGGGCAGACGCTTTACCATCTAAGCCACCAGGGAAGTCACCGTGGGAGGTGAGGTGATAGGTATATTAATTAGCTTGACTGTGGTAACCATTTCACAGTGTGTGACATAGAGTCATCACGTGGTATACCTTAAATATGTTGAACAGCATGGGTTTGTATAGGTCCTCTTAGACTATTTTCAATAAATACATACAGTACTTCATGATCTTAGTATCAGTTCAGTTCAGTCGCTCAGTTGTGTCCGACTCTCCGCGACCCCATGAATCACAGCACGCCAGGCCTCCCTGTCCATCACCAACTCCCGGAGTACACTCAAACTCATGTCCACAGAGTCAGTGATGCCATCCAGCCATCTCATTCTCTGTCGCCCCCTTCTCCTCCCGCCCCCAACCTTTCCCAGCATCAGAGTCTTTTCCAGTGAGTCAACTCGTCGCATGAGGTGGCCAAAGTATTGCAGTTTCAGCTTTAGCATCAGTCCCTCCAATGAACATCCAGGATTGATCTCCTTTAGAATGGACTGGTTGGATCTCCTTGCAGTATAAGGGACTCTCAAGAGTCTTCTCCAACACCACAGTTCAAAAGCATCGATTCTTCGGCAATCAGCTTTCTTCACAGTCCAACTCTCACATCCATACATGACCACGGGAAAAACCATTGCCTTGACTAGACGGACCTTGGTTGGCAAAGTAATGTCTCTGCTTTTTAATATACTATCTAGGTTGGTCATAACTTTCCTTCCAAGGAGCAAGCGTCTTTTAATTTCATGGCTGCAATCAGCATCTGCAGTGATTTTGGAGCCCAAAAAAACAAAGTCTGACACTGTTTCCACTGTTTTTCCATCTATTTCCCATGAAGTGATGGGACCAGATGCCATGATCTTTGTTTTCTGAATGTTGAGCTTCAAGCCAACCTTTTCACTCTCCTCTTTCACTTTCAGCAAGAGGCCTTTGAGTTCCTCTTCACTTTCTGCCATAAGGGTGGTATCATCTGCATATCTGAGGTTATTGATATTTCTCCCGGCAATCTTGATTCCAGCTTGTGCTTCTTCCAGCCCAGCGTTCCTCATGATGTACTCTGCATATAAGTTAAATAAGCAAGGTGACAATATACAACCTTGACGTACCCCTTTTCCTATTTGGAACCAGTCTGTTGTTCCATGTCCAGTTCTGACTGTTGCTTCCTGACCTGCATACAGGTTTCTCAAGAGGCAGGTCAGGTGGTCTGGGATTCCCATCTCTTTCAGAATGTTCCACAGTTTATTGTGATCCACACAGTCAAAGGCTTTGGCATAGTCAATGAAGCAGAAATAGATGTTTTTCTGAAACTCTCTTGCTTTCTCCATGATCCAGCGGATGTTGGCAATTTGATCTCTGGTGCCTCTGCCTTTTCTAAAACCTGCTTGAACATCTGGGAGTTCACGGTTTACATACTGCTGAAGCCTGGCTTGGAGAATTTTGAGCATGACTTTACTAGCGTGTGAGATGAGTGCATAGTATAATCACTGGTAACCGGTATTATGGTGACCTTGTGCTCAAACTCTTGACACATTTTAGCCTCCCTCATCCCCAAAAGAAAGAATTTGAGCTTCCATTCTTGTTCCTTTGGATACTAAGGGCACAGAAGTTGCTTCAACAGTCGATAAGGTTTATTTGACAAAGCAGTTTTCTCCCCAAAAAGGCCCAGTCAGCCCCATGAGGCCAAAGCCCTCAAGTTGAATCGATCCTTGTGGAGTGGATGACAGGGTCTGTTACATCAACGTCAGCTTTCTTGGATCCACAGAGGGGAAATCCACCCCTCCCACACTCTCCGAGGGCTCTCCTTTCAGAGGAAAGGGCTTTCAATCCAGGCCAGAATGGGCTCTTAAGCCAGGAGTCAGGGAAGCTCCCCAACAGAGGAGTCAGGGTGGTGTGGATGTTGTCTGTGGATGTGTATGCAATGCACCCTCTCCTAAGAGAAAGCTCATTTCATTAGGTTTTCTGTTTATCGACACATTTCCATCATCTTGAAGAAGTGCATGCACCTCAGGGGAAAGGTACTCCATCCACAGCATCAAAGGCAAACTGGGTTCGTCTAAGGAAATTGCCTCTCCTACCAGTGGTCATTCCACAAAGAGCAGAGTAACCCACTGAGCCAATGGGGTACATGAAGCAGTGTTCTGGGGGCTTCCTCACTCTTCTGGGGGAACTTTCTTGATCCATGCTGTACAAGAATATGGTCTAACCACTGAGTACTTGACGTGGGGTGAGTCCAAATAGACCTCAGATTTCAAAGACAGTGCGAAAAAAGAAGGCAGAATCTTTCATTAATACTTTTTACCATTGATTTCATGTTAAAATCCCAGTCTTTTGCATACATTGGGTTAAGAAAATCTATTTTAGTAAATTTAATTACACCTGCTTCTTTTCACTTTTTAAAATGTGAGCACTAAACAATGAAACATTAGTGTTAATACAGTGAAACCTTAGTGTTAATAGCCAGAGGACCACCCATTAGCGAGGTGGTGTCTTGCTCCAGTATGTGGTTTGCATTCTCCTGAGCAGAGCTGTTTGAAAGTCGGAATGTGGTTGTGTGCAGATAGAGGCCAGGGACTGCTGCAGTCTGTGGGCAAAGCCGACCAGAGAGGGGGCAGAGTGAGGGGCCAGGGCCAGGGCATGACGTTCAAAGGACCTCTGCACTTCCAGTTATGCCATCCAGCGGGTATCAGTTCAGTTAACGAGACTTTGAGTTAGGGCTTACCCTCCCTTGCTGCGGAAAGTACATCAACTGCGCGTGGCCAAAGTAAAGCCTGGGATCTTCCAAGTCTTGTGGCCAGCGTCTGAAGGACCTGGTCCGGCAGCATGGATTGAGCCTTTCAAAGATGGGGTTCCAGAAGGCTGAACTATCCGTGATGCTTTGCAGCTGGGAGCCCACCTGTGAAGATAAGGCCCTGAAAGGAGACCGTGGGGAAACGTGGAGCCTGGGCCTTCTGGCCTGCCGACAACAGCGATGGGCACCTCCGCACCAGAGCTCCCTCAAGCCAAGCAGCAGGCGGACTGTGCCGGCAGTGGCCTTGTGCCCCTCCAAGGGGCTCTCCACGCTCCTATCCCCGGCCCCTTGCCCTGGAGAGCAGGATGTAGGACAAAGTCCTTGCTGTCTGTGTCAGCGGGGTGTGGGTAGTGGAGCACCAGCAGGAAAGGAAGGCGCAGGAGGCCGTGACCGGGGTCTTTGCTCTCCTGACCCCGCCAAGGTGGTTGCGAGCTGGCGGCATCCCGCAGCTGCAGAGCCCAGCTCCTGGCCCTGACCCAGGTGCCGTATCCCTCTCCTCCTTCCTTGTCCTGTGAGGTCTAGCAGTCGTCATGGTGCCTTCTTGCTAATAGCCCCCCGCTCCTAATCCTCGTGGTTTGCCTGTAGCCTGTCCACGCCTTCGTAGTAAACTCTCTTCCAGTGATCCGTGTTCATGGTTATTTCTTTCTCTTTAACGACGCTGACACAATGGTACCTCCAACTCTCCTGTGGTGTTCTTTTGACCAGGTTGTGGGACAAGGTTACCAAGGTGACTGATGTGCATATTTCAACATGGAAGATGTCCTATGGTCAGGGAGTGGGGATGGTACCGGTGCATTAGGACAGCAAGGTGAAGGGAGTGGGCTCAAGGAATGGACCACATGTTGGGGGTGAGGGTGATGGACCTTCCCAGGTGATGGCGACTTGGCTTCGGAAGGTCAGCATGGAAAGCCAGGGAGCGTGGGGCAGCGTGCCCTGGTCTTCACTCTTGACTGGTGACCTCAGTTCAGTTCAGTTCAATTCAGTCGCTCAGTCGTGTCTGACTCTCCGCTACCCCATGAATCACAGCACGCCAGGCCTCCCTGTCCATCACCAACTCCCGGAGTTCACTCAAACTCATGTCCACAGAGTCGGTGATGCCATCCAGCCATCTCATTCTCTGTCGTCCCCTTCTCCTCCCGCCCCCAATCCCTCCCAGCATCAGAGTCTTTTCCATTGAGTCAACTCGTCGTATGAGATGGCCAAAGTATTGGAGTTTCAGCTTTAGCATCAGTCCTTCCAATGAACACCCAGGATTGATCTCCTTTAGAATGGACTGGTTGGATCTCCTTGCAGTCCAAGGGACTCTCAAGAGTCTTCTCCAGCACCACAGTTCAAAAGCATCAGTTCTTCATTGGGATCTTCATGGTGCTGCAAAGAATATCTAGAGCCCTGTTCCAAAGACCCCGCATATCTGGGGACTTCATACTGAAGGACATTCCTGGCGACGCCACGAAGACTGGGTTTATGGAGTCATGAAGCGTGTACTGACTATCTGTGACGTGGGTGGGTGGCCAAGTAACATGTTCTAGTTCTACCTCAAGCAAAACCGGAAGGCTAAAGAAATTTGATTTAGACATTCCTACCTCTCTCCCTATCAACTCTGCTGTTTTTCTTCCTTCTTGTTAAGTTTCCTGATCCTTGAGGTTCATTGACTCAATAGTTATTTTAAAAAAATCAGTCATTCTTTTATAAAGTATTCAAAGATTTTGCCAAATTATTATAACATTATTATAATTATTATAATATTGATTATTTAAAATGCCCTAAACTGATGCCGAAAGCAAGAGAGTTCCAGAAAAACATCCATTTCTGCTTCATTGACTATGCCAAGGCCTTTGACTGTGTGGATCACAATAAACTGTGGAAAATTCTGAAAGAGATGGGAATACCAGACCACCTGACCTGCCTCTTGAGAAACCTGTATGCAGGTCAGGAAGCAACAGTTAGAACTGGACATGGAACAACAGACTGGTTCCAAATAGGAAAAGGAGTACGTCAAGGTTGCATATTGTCACCCTGCTTATTTAACTTATATGCAGAGTACATCATGAGGAACGCTGGGCTGGAAGAAGCCCAAGCTGGAATCAAGATTGCCGGGAGAAATATCAATAACCTCAGGTATGCAGATGACCCCACCCTTATGGCAGAAAGTGAAGAGGAACTCAAAAGCCTCTTGATGAAAGTGAAAGAGGAGAGTGAAAAGGTTGGCTTGAAGCTCAACATTCAGAAAACGAAGATCATGGCATCTGGTCCCATCACTTCATGGGAAATAGATGGGGAAACAGTGGAAACAGTGTCAGACTTTATTTTTTTGGGCTCCAAAATCACTGTGGATGCTGATTGCAGCCATGAAATTAAAAGACGCTTACTCCTTGGAAGGAAAGTTATGACCAACCTAGATAGCATATTAAAAAGCAGAGACATTACTTTGCCAACAAAGGTCCATCTAGTCAAGGCTATGGTTTTTCCCGTGGTCATGTATGGATGTGAGAGTTGGACTGTGAAGAAAGCTGATTGCCAAAGAATTAATGCTTTTGAACTGTGGTGCTGGAGAAGACTCTTGAGAGTCCCTTGGACTGCAAGGAGAACAACCAGTCCATTCTAAAGGAGATCAATCCTGGGTGTTCATTGGAAGGACTGATGCTGAGGCTGAAACTCCAATACTTTGGCCACCTCATGCGATGAGTTGACTCACTAGAAAAGACTCTGATGCTGGGAGGGATTGGGGACGGGAGGAGAAGGGGACCACAGAGAATGAGATGGCTGGATGGCATCACCGACTCGATGGACATGAGTTTGAGTGAACTCCAGGAGTTGGTGATGGACAGGGAGGCCTGGTGTGCTGTGATTCATATGGTCGCAAAGGGTTGGACACGACTGAGTGACTGAACTAACTAAAGTGATTTGACTCATTTTTTTTTAACTTTATTTTACCTTGTCTTAAGTATTGATATGTGTGAAACCACGTATTTGGTAACTGAGTTATAATATTCTTTTTACATATGCATACAGATACATAATAATAGTAATACAAAAATTCACATGCCAACTAACCCATCCAGGTACCACTTGATCTATGGGTGCCCCAGTACAAGAAAAGTGAAATTGTAAGACAGATTGTGAAATAGCGCTCTCTAGGAGACCCCGTGCAGTGATGGAAATGTCTGTGTCTACCCTGTCCTGTACACAGCTGCTAGCCATTTGTCACTGTTGAGTACCTGAGACATGGCAAGTTCAACCGTGAACCCAAATATTTTGTTTAATGTAAATATTATTTAATTTAGTTTAATGTAAATATTCCTTGGACTGCAAGGAGATCCAACCAGTCCATCCTAAAGAAAATCAGTCCTGAAAATTCCTTGGAAAGACTGATGTTGAAGCTAAACTTCTAATACTTTGGTGACCTGATGTGAAGAGTGGACTCATTTGAAAAGACCCTGATGCTGGGAAAGATTGAAGGTGGGAGGAGAAGGGGATGACAGAGGATGAAATGGTTGGATGGCATCACCAACTGAGTGAGCATGAGTTTGAGTAAACTCCGGGAGTTGGTGATGGACAGGGAGGCCTGGCGTCCTGCAGTCCATGGGGTCGCAAAGGGTTGGACATGACTGAGCGACTGAACTGAACTGAATTTTAATTAATGTTAAGTTTAAATTTGAAGAGCCACATGTGGTGCTTGGCTTCCATACTGGACAGCACAGCTCTGGGGTATCTACATTTAAAAATAACTCATAGCAGAAGGGAAGAACCTTGTGCCAGATACTGTAGGAGCAATTTACATCTCTTCTTCCTTATGTATTCTGAAGGACCCTGCAAAGGATGTACTCCCTCTTTCTGGTGGTAGACACAGGTCAAAGATGGGAGGATTTTCTGTTGCACCCTTAAATGTACAATGGAACCATCCTCTGTTATTTACAGAGAGGGAGAGAGAGACTGTCAGTGAGCAAATTGTCATCCAGTCCCACCACATTCAAGATTTAAAAGGCTGACATTTCCTTTTTTCCTTCTCTCCCTTTTTTTTAACACCCAACCCTCCTCATTAGCCAGATATCTTTATTCTCTAAATATTTACCACCCAGACGAAATTTACAGTTTAATTTGCTGTATAAAATCATTTATTGACTGATAAACCTCATTACTAAGCTCCAGCACAGCCCCTGGTACTCCCGACAGTTTTAATTCTTGTAGCAGCAGGCAACTGCGAGAGAAAAACAATCCTGTCAAACTAACGGCGGGGGTCTAAATTATTCAAATACACTAAATCCATGCAGAACCGTTCTCCTGCTCATAATTTTTCTTTCAGAGCCAACAATTAACCGGCAATATTCTAACTTAAACACTGACAGCCATTCTAAAAGAATTCTGGGAACAGGGAGCATCCCGTCTCCCCACGTGTCCTTTTGCTCCTGGGGCACCAGGGGAGTGACCTCTGCAGGGGTCCCCGCAGAAAGGGAAGGCTCTCCTCCTCTTCCCAAACCGCTCACCTGTTCGGATCATCACTCCCTGTGTGTCTCTCTCACACCCCCAGGTCAGAGATGGAGTTTTGGATGTCAAGGTGCGTGTGTTTCTAGCATTTATACAAAATGAGCATCACCCTGCAATTAGTTAATTGCACATGTACCTTTCTGCCTGTGGGGGGAAAAGTGCCTCCAGTTTCCTACCTGCAAATGCAACCAAACTAATTATTGAGCTGCTGATTCAGAAGGCAGACCCATCTAATTGAGCCTATAAAACAGGGGAAAAAAAAAGACCTAAAAATGGTATTATCTTCAGAACAACAAATAGCAAGAATCTCTCTCACATTTGAGAAGGAAAATCTTTCCCATTACATTGGACCTCAGTCTGGATCTACAGAATGAATGGCCTTTGGTGTTAGTAGTCTTTTTTTTTTTTAAAAAAAAAAACTAATTTCCTATAGCTTGGGTCCCTTAATAGTGATGGATCCCTGGGTATGACACCCAATGTCAAAGTTCTTGAACAGAAAAAAAATTAAATGTTGATCTTGACAGTTCATGCATGCATGCATTCGTTCTTTTATCAAATATTTATCGAGTGTCAACTATCTGCCAAGCTCGTGGTACCTGGGAAGCATCGTGGTGCTAGATGTGGAATGAGAAGCCAAAGAATGACATTTAGTTGAAAATGATGCCTAGGCCCTGCCCTTTACTTCAGGGTTGATCAGAATGTATGAATCAGAAAAATTTCAGAGGTTTATTAAAAATGCAGATTAATTGGCCTCACCTGACACAGAGTAAATCGGAATCCCTGAAGTAAAGCCCGGGAATCTGCATGCTAACGCACTTTCCCTGGCGATTCTGAAACACTTTGAAGTCTGAGAGTGTTGGCTTTGAGCTTGCATGATGGAAGGCTTAACTTGAAAGTAGCAGGCAACAATGGGTAACCATAAAAGAGTACCAGCATCAATATATAAATAAGCAACCCAGGAAATACTGGTGGGAACATACCCAGGCTCCAGCATGAAGAGGTGGGGAAGGTTCAGCATAAAGAGGCTGTTATTTTAAACAGTGGCTGTCCTACCCATGGTGTTCATAGGACCTTGTGTTTGTTTTTTTTTAATTGTTTTACTTGGTAGTTTTGTTTACCTTATGAAACTTTTAAAATTTTAGAGTTGCAATTTACAGAAAAGTCACAAGGATAGAGTATCCGTGTACCTCATACCCCATCATTAGCATCTGATGTTAGTGTGGTATGTTTGTCACTGTTCATGAGTGAGTATTGACACGCTGTTATTCACTGATCTCCATACTTTAGTTTCCTTGGTTTTGAACCTAACATCCTTTTCTCCTCTAAGATGCCATGGTACATCTAATCACCATGTTGCCTTAGGCTCCTCTTGGCTGTGGCAGTTTCTCAGACTCTCCTTGTTTTCAATGACCTTGACTGTTTCGAGTTGTACTGTTCAGCTATTTTGTAGTACGACCTTCAGTTGGCACTTGGTTGGTTTTTTTCCCGTCATAATTAGAGAGGGGTTATGGGTTTCGGGGGAGAAAGAGCTGAGAGGTAAGGTGCAATTTTCATCACATCACATCAAATGTACATGTGACCAACATGACTTATTACTGTTGATGCTGACCTTAATCGCCTGGCCATGTATGCCACACTCCCCTCTGTACAGTTACCTTTCCTCTCCCTCCTGGTACTGTACTCCTTAAAAGGAGCTTTCTATGTGCAGCACAAACTTAAGTGAGGGAAAATATGTCCCACCTCCTGGGGCATGGAGTAAATTATTTGGAACTCTTCTCTATGGGAGATTTGTATATTCTCCTTTGTTTATTTACCCAGCGATTTGTTAAATCAGTATAAGCTTAATGGATATTGATGTGATACTTTGTATTTTTGCACAGTGGTTTGTTCTTAAATTTTCTTGCTGAGAATTGTTCCAGCTGTAGTCATTGGGAACTCTTTCACTTGACTCCTGTCTTCCTCTGACATGCTCACACGGTTTTGTCTTTTGAGAACTTCTTAATTCCTGGCACTAGAGGATCACCCTGATCTAGCTCTAGAATCAGCCATTTCTTCAAGAAGCCTTGGTTTCCTTTATTGGAGAATGGTATTTAGAAAGCAAAATCTGGGTGTTGCATGTGCTTATTATTATCGGGATGTTGTTGCTTCTAAGCCCTCCCAGAATGAGGACAGAACTAGGAAAGAAATGTGTATACTAACATATATCTGTATATACATTATATCTCTATACCTATGTAACATCTGTCTGTATCCAGCATCCATTCATTTATCTATTTATATCTATATTAAACTATCCATGAGGTCATGCTAACATCTCTAACTCTAATCCATTACCACCTTGGTCATTCTAGCCCCCTTCTCTTGTTTCCCTATAACCACCCACAGCAACAGTGAGAAGCCCAGCTTTCATCATCTGCCACCCATTTATTTGTTCAGCATCAGCAACCTGCCTTTCTATGTAATGTCCATTTACAACCAAAGCCATGTCTGTTGACTGCAACACGCTTTGAGATACTCTGGCTTGAAAGTATCTGGTCACTACCCTAGAGACACAGTGAGTGCCCTGGGCCACTTCTTGTTGTGGCTTATCCTTCCAGGTCATGGCTCAGCTTCCACTGGCCACACCACACCAAAGTTTGCCCAAGGTCTGTAACAGCTGCCACTACCTTTCTGGGCCATAGTAGTTATTAGCATGCATTCAAGGAACATTTGCTGAGAACACGTACTCCATACTAGATCTGTAAAGATGCTAAATTTAAGGGTGTGGATATTAATATAACAGAGTCCTGTCTCCAGCAGCTTTGTTTTTAACTGGGGACGGACCCTTGTTGCTATCTTGCTCTTGTCAGTTTACTTATCTAAGTGCCACCATACAAGGAAGCATGTAAGGCCACAGGGCCTCTAGGGGAAAGCACCTCCGCATAGTCTGGAACATTCAGGAAAGCTTCTCAGAGGAGGTGACTCTTCAGCTGAGTCCTCAAGAACTGATGATTGCTTTCAATATGTATCTGCTGAGCATCCTAATATAGGCTGAGTGTTGAGAGTACAATGGAGGGGGAAAACCCAGATAAGGTCACTGGTCTCACGGAGATCCCAGTTAAGTGGGATTTCAGGCACTTAGTACCATAAGTGGTCACTAACCAGGCGGGGCTGGGGTGTTGCAGTCCTGAGATTTCTCCAGTAAAATTTTCCTCCGTTCTCACATCTCTTTTTCCATCAAGCCCCACCGGGAGGAAGCTCTGCAAAGATTCCAAAGCCCCTGCTTACAGGGGAGCCGTGTACTAATTCCTGTGCATGAGGGAGAGGGGAGGGAAGCTGGGTGCCAAGTGGGACAACATCCATTTGATCCTTTTTATATGTAAATGTGACTTTAAGTAATATTTTGTAATGACCTGCATTTCTGTTAGGAAATATCTCTTGATGATTTTTTTTTCCCCTGCAATTATGACAGTCTAGTGATCTTGTTAATTAATGCCAAAGAAGGTTTTTCAGCACCTCATTAGAGGTTTTCCCTTTCAGGACACGAGTTCTTGTGCACAGCCGGGGCAGAGAGTCATTTTCTTGTGGGTGGAAACGCATCTTTTGATCCCCGCCTCTTCCTTTTCTTCTCCTTTGCTTTCTTATTACAATTCATTTGTTTTCATTCTATGCCCTCTCTTCTTCTCCTTTTTCTTTACTTTAATCCAAAAACACAGTCACTTCTTGCTGCTCTGAAACTTTGTTTTAAATAGTTCAGCTGTCATCAATGTGTTCCCTTAGAGGCCCTCTTTCTCCTGGAAGAATCGTTTTGTTTGCTATTTAATTCAATGCTTCCTATTCAGTGAGTTTTGGCTGAGAGTCTTCTGTGTTCCATATTCCTTTGTAGATATCAGGGAAACAGTCTTGAACCAGAGAGTGTCCTGACTGTAAGACACTTAGTTTTGTTCCATAAAATATAGCTAACACATGAATGGATGAATGAATGAAGGTTTCTGTGGTCCAATAAATTTTATTAATCCTACTCCAGGGGTTGGAACATTATGGCCTGAAGGCCAAATCCTGCCCTTTGCTTGTTTTTATAAATAAAGTTTTATTGGAACACAGCCACACCCATTGCATATTGTCTATGGTTTTGCACCAGCTTTGCTGCCAAAAAATCAATTTGTTGTAGTGGAGACGATTTGACCCACAGGGCCTAAAATATTTACCATCTGGCCCTTGACAGAAAAAAAGTTTGCTGACCCCTGCTCTATCCCATAATTGGAGAGTCTGAATGCCTGTGAAAAATGTAAAAGTCTGAACAATTCTGCAGTCAGAAAATGTATTAATTTTCTTCAACCCATTTTTCCCCAAACATATTTGATCATAGAACCCTCTTCTAACCCACCCCTTCTTTATAAACTGATTTATAGATATTTCCCCTGGATGAAATGCTTGTCCTGAAGACTGTCTTTTCCTGTCTGCCGGATTTCAGTTTGGTCAGAAGCCAAACTGTGTTCTGTGTGTCTGTGTTCTGTGTGTCTGTATTCTGGTGGCACTTTTGCCGGACTGTGAATCCAGCTGTCTCTCGGCCTCTGTGAAAGCGTTCTCCACTCAGGCGAGGAGGGCGGGGATTCTCCTTGAGACACTGTTTCTCTTTCCAGGAGCAATGATGTGTGAAACCCAAGTCACCACTGATGGCAAAACAGGTTAGACTGGTTTCCTATCCTGGGGGTTTTCACTCTTGCCTCATCTAAGGTGTCTCCAAGAAAACTCTGATTTGTGGTTCATTTTTCTGAGGCATTGTTGAAGCCCAGATTAGACTGGGATGCCTTGAAGATCAACCAGACCTGAAGGAAAATGTTCATGGTGGTGTTGAGAAGTCCCAGAAAGTAAAATTTCCCCCTAAGGTCCAAAGAGAACCTGGAAATGTTATGGTAAGGGAAACATCTTTCCTTTCCCTGGGACACAGGGAGGTGGTTTTTGGAAGAAAAGACTCAGATGATTACATCTTGACCTTTGGACAGTGCCCTGAAAGTAGAAATGGGCATCTGTGTTACCTTTCCAGTTCTACTAGGTCTTTCTCTCTCATAAATGAGGCCTGAAGAAGGGAACAGAATGTCAGGAACCACAGGGCGGGTGTCGGGGCAGGTATCTCTTCAGTGGGTTGGGTCCCGGGGGCATGGAGTCAGTAGGTAGGTGCCAGAGCTATAAGGAAAGGACTGAAATCTGCCAACAACTTGAATGAACCTGGAAGCGTTTTCTTCCCCAGAGCCTTCAGATAAGATTTCCACTTGGCTGACACTTTGATTCCAGTCTGTGAGATCACATCTTGGGTAGAGAGCTAGTCACACCAGGCTGGACATCTGATCTGCAGAGCAGTGAGCTACTCAGTGTATTTTGTTGACGCTCCTAAGTTTGTGATCACTTGTTACACAGCAATAGGAAACTAACATGATGAGGGAAGTATCAAGATGGCTAAGGGTTTAATGAGGAGTGTTACGGCACATAAGACAGTGTTTAATGCAGCAGCCATCCCTTTGGTGAGCTAGCACTTCCCCTTTCATAATAATCCTGGCTCGACTATATGGTTCCTTGAAAATTTACTTTATGCCCCTCCTCAACCCCAGGAGTTGATGCCAGACTCAGGCCCTGCTCACGATGGGCGTCCTACCTCCTGACCACAAGGGTAGAATCGGGCAAGTCTGTAACACAAGGAAGGCAAACGTGAATTACTGTGAAGACAGTCTCTTTGAGCTGTTGAGCCATAAAGAGCATGTGAGCCTCTTTCCTGGTAGCTCGAGGAAGCTGACCTATTGTTGTTCAGTCACTAAGTTGTGTCCAACTCTTTGTGACCCCATGGACTGCAGTGTGCCAGGCTTCCCTGCCCTTCACTATCTCTCAGAGTTTGCTCAGATTCATGCCAGTTCGGTAGGTGATGCTGTCTACTCCTCTCCTGCCACCCTCTTCTCCTTTTGCCCTCAGTCTTTCTCAGCCTCAGGGTCGTTTCTAATGAGTCAGCTCTTCGCATCAGGTGGCCAAAGTATTGGAGCTTCACCATCAGTCCTTCCAGTGAAAATTCAGGGTTGATTTCCTTTAGGACTGACTGGTTTGATCTTCTTGTTGTCCAAGGGACTCTCCAGAGTCTTCTCCAGCACCACAGTTCAAAAGCATCTATTCTTCAGTGCTCAGCCTTCTTTATAGTCCAACTCTCACATCTGTACACGACTGCTGGAAAAACGTAGCTTTGACTAGATGCACCTTTGTCAGCATAGTGATGTCTCTGCCTGGGAAGGAAGCAAACACAGAGTAAAGAAGTTCAGAGACGTTCACTCAGTTTAGGCAGTTCTGAGTGAGACAGACTTTTTTATGGGACCCACAAGGGAAGATCCAGCAGGAATCTTACTCCAGGGGAAAGAGCGGGGACCTAAGGCAAATGCAGTTTTCTTCCCAGCTTCAGCCATCCAGTGAGTCACTTCCTCTCTTAGGGCACTGTGAGAAAAGGGCAGAAACAGGAGAAAGTGACCCACTAACCAAATTCAGTCCAACTGGAAGCAAACAGCAGAGTTGAGATGAGGCATTTCTTTCTAATATAATCCTTGCACAAGGCTTGCGTCTTTTCCTGGATCATCAGCCATGAGAGGCATCATCCCTTTGTGCCATGATGTGCCATCTGTCCATCCATTCCTCCCTGTCCCCAGCAGTGTCCACAGGTCCTTTCAGAGTAGAGATGAAACCTGCGCATGCTCTGACCACTTTCCCTTCCCTTTTACTTCTTTGCTGCCTGTAATTAACAAGATATACCTGTAGAGGGGCCAATATCCTTCCAACATGGAAAGTAACTCCTGCTCTTGGTCTACAAGCATCTTTTATCTGTGTACCACAGGCAGAAAAACCTAAATAGCCAGTTTCAGGTTTTATAAAGAAAGTCACAATAAACCAGCCAGGGCAGGATGTCTGCAATGCTACACCCCAAATCCTCATGAGGTGCTAACGAGAAGGACAAGGGCTCAGAGCAGAAGTCCCCTGAAGCCCTACATCTCTGTGGACCAGCAGCACCCATCACCAGGAAGCCTGTTAGAAGTCTCCCTCTGACTTACCCTAAGTCAGATACAAAGCTCCAAGCAGGGGAGTGCATGAAGCAATTAAGGAACTCAATGTGGATTGTCCAATTTGAACATTTTCTGAACCTGACCTCACCCTAGGGTAAGACCACCTCCCCGGTCATCCCCAAGTTAAACTATTAATGGGGGCTTTTGCACATAAGCATTTTTTGAACCAAAACCTTCCACACATAGGAAGAAGGTGCTCATCCATTGTTTTGCCAGGCTTAAAATAAAATGAAATAAAACAATAAAATAGAAATTCCTGGTGCTAACCATCTGCTGAACTCAGGTTCTGCCTATGAGGGAGACTATTTTTGCCTATGTTTGTCAGTGAAGAGAATATAGTGGAAATAATATTGGTATCATTACAGTTAAACCACATTCATCAATGATGTATTGACTGATCTCAGTCATATTTAAGTAGAATAATGATGACAAAAAGAGGAAGGTGTTATTTGTTTTTTCTATTAAGTCCAATCAGATAAGCTTGAAAGTAAATCCCATGGATGGAGGAGCCTGGTAGTCTGCAGTCCGTGGGGTCGCTAAGAGTCGGACACGACTGAGCAACTTTACTTTCACTTTTCACTTTCACACATTGGAGAAGGAAGTGGCAACCCACTCCAGTGTTCTTGCCTGGAGAATCCCAGGGACGGGGGAGCCTGGTGGGCTTCCATCTATGGGGTCACACAGAGTTGGACACGACTGAAGTGACTTAGCAGCAGCAGCAGCAGCAGAGAAAATAAAGCTGCTGAATTTACTCAAGTTGTCAAAGAGAACTAGCAATTAATTTAAACAACAACTTGAGCAGTGGCTTCCTCTTTGGTGCTATTTGTTTAACTTTTGCTCTCATGTCATACATCGAATCTTTCTTAGGACCAAACCACTCTGCTCCTGGACTGAGGCACTGTCCTAAAACTTGTACTCGCTAATTATTTGGGAACCATTCTGCATAACATTTTCATTTGAAGTAAAACTTAAGACCAGAGTCTCGTTTACTACAATGATTCCTTTATAGCAGGAATGAACATGGAATTTAAATACACTTCTCTTCTAAAAGCCAAGCTACTTGCTCACACCCAGAAATGTTCACTGAATTTACTGAAATGTCAAAAACAAGACTTTTATGAAATCCTGTAGCTGTGTTTGACATGCCTTGGAAAATTCTCCAATAGAGCAGACAGAGGGTTCCAAGGCTACAATTTAACTCTTTTCCCCAAAGTTTAATTTCCATGACTTGATTTCATAAAAAGCAATTTCACCATGATTTTTAGGTGGTCTTAATTGAAAGACCCCTGAGAGAGTCTCCCTCGATAGCTGTTTCTGACGTTGATACGTCTTGCTCTTGGCCAGAAGCCACCGAAGAGGGGTTCCCCTCATGTTAGATCATTAATTTGTTCTTCTACAGACACACACACACACATACACACAGGTCTGCACACACTCATCTGAGAATCAAGGCAATTATGCACTTAAGTCAAGCAAAAAATGATGCTTGTGCTCCAATGAGCCACAATTTCAGTTGATAATGGCTTTGACTTGACTTGTCCAGATAATTGATTCAAGTTCTCCATGACCCTCCTACAGAATGTGTGGTTCCTTAAGAGAAGGTGTATTTGAGGGGGACAGTGCCACCACCTTCTTAGAAAGAGACGGGGGATGAATACTGATGTCCTTTGTCCAAGTCAAATACAACTGTGTTAGTTTGGGATCCCCCAGAAGCTGACCCTTTCACAAAAACCCAAATGAAATGGTTTATTCTGGAAGTGATTCCAGGAAACATTGGTAGAGGGATGGGAAAGTAAGACCGCAAAGTAAGAGTAAGCAAATAATGAGCTCAGTCCTATAGGGGAGACCTGGGAACCAGCGTAGAACTCTGCTTAGACGCCCACCTGAGGCGGCCACACTGGCTCCCAGTGGTCACTGTAGAGGGTCTATACTGAGGGCCTTAATTCTTTGGCACTTGGGACAAAATTGTCTCTATCCTTAGGGCTCTAAGGCAGAGGTCCCCAAACTTTGGGATCTAATGCCTGATGATCTGAGGTAGAGTTGATAATAATAATTATTATTTTTATTTCTAATAATAGAAATAAAGTGCATGATAATGCACTTGAATCATCCTGAAACCATTCCTCCCCACACCCAGATCCATGGAAAAATTGTCTTCCAATGGTCTTCCTGGTGCCAGAAAGTTTGGAGATCGCTCTAAGGCAAAGAAAGCAAATGCTGGCCTGGGAGGTCTGGCTGGCAGGGGCTGTCGAGATGAATCCCAGAGGGAATGGATGGGGCACCAACTCTACCTCCAGACGTCCTCAAACCAAAAGACCTCAATTTTTGTCATTCCAGATCTGAATTCACTTTACTTCCATTCTCTGCTCTCAGAAAAAAATCTACACGTTTGGACGTGAACTTGACAGTGATCATCCTAGAGACAGTATGTCACTGGCACTATACATAAGTTTTTAGCCTATTTGGAATCTGAAATGTTAGCTGTTTTAACTCTTGAATACCCTTTTTTTTAATTAAAAAAAAAAAAAACTTTGAAATGGAAAGACCCCACTGTACCTGATCTTTGATACATTCTGAATTGTATACATTTCCGCAGTCTTTGCCGCGAGGTCGTATAAATCTGCCCAGACTGTTTCCTTTGGTACACTGCAAACATAGCCAGGGTGAGCCAAATCAACAAGTATTTGTTTAACAGTTAATACGTATTGTGATTTCCTAAGGTAAATACGTCTAAACCACATACTGTGTTGCTTGCTCTAAATCACTTTTCTTCCTCTCCTGTGCTATTATTTGCAAATGCAGGTGGTAAAGAAACAGAGAGAGCTCACGATGGGCCTGTGGGGTGAGACGATCACTTCTTTCTCAGAATTTTGGCTCGAGTAACATTCTTTGAAAACCTGAGTACCCAGAACTCAGGAATTGTCACTATAATTATTTACATAAAGAATTATGAAAGTCTTTATTCTCTCAATTACAACCTCCTTTAAGAATAATTAATAATATTAGACTTATCCAAATGTGATGTGATTCAGGGTAATCCTTTGGCTGTATAAACTGAAGTCCACACGTGCAGAAGAATTTTAAAGGGAGAAGGCAATGGCAAGCCACTCCAATACTCTTGCCTAGAAAATCCCATGGATGGAGGAGCCTGGTAGGCTGCAGTCCGTGGGGTCGCTAAGGGTCGGACTCGACTGAGCGACTTCACTTTCACTTTTCACACATTGGAGAAAGAAATGGCAACCCACTCCAGTGTTCTTGCCTGGAGAATCCCAGGGACGGGGGAGCCTGGTGGGCTTCCGTCTGTGGGGTCACACAGAGTCGGACACGACTGAAGTGACTTAGCAGCAGTAGCAGCAGCCCCTTGTATATCACTCTTATTAACCAGGACATCATTTATTGCAATGTTGAACCCCTCCTATAATACTTTGTGCTTGGAGAACCTTCACTAACCCCTCCGCATAGAGTGAGTTGTTTTTCCAATTCCCTTCTGCCAGCTTGCATGGTGAATTTATTGGAGCAGGAATAGTTTCATTTATTTTTAAATTCTCTCTTTCCTGGAATAGTGACTAGGACTATGGGTGATCAGAAAAGGCTAGCTGAGTTGGCTTGAGGAGAACCTTCCTTATTCTGAAGAATATCTACCAAAAAAATCTGTATCAAATATTATAATTAGTGGTGACGTATTTAAAGTTTTCCTTGTAATGGGGGCCCACACAAGCGTGCCCACTATTATCACTTCCGTTTAATGTCACATTGTATGCCCCAGCCAGTTCAGCACGGGAAGGAAAAAAAGTTTTAAATATTAAAATGAGACAGAAAAAAATATAGCTATCATTAGGAGATAATATCATTGGAAAATAGAAATCTTAAAGAGTTTGTAAATAAACTGTAAGAACTAATAAGTGAATTTATCAAGGTTGCTTAATTTAAAGTCAATATGCAAAAATCAGTTTTATTTCTAGGTATGTGCAACAAATAATTAGAAAATAAAATGAGGGTAATTAGGATGCAATAGTGTCCTGCACATTATATACTTAGGAAAAAAATCTAATGAAAGATGTGCAAAGCAAACTATAAAACATCACTGAAAGAAGTAAGGCTGTGGCCATGTCCTTTCCATGTTTGCCAAAGTACCGATCTTGTCCTAGGACTAAAACACATGGCTAATTGCATATATGGCTATGACCCTATGGAAGCCAAGTCCCCAGCATAGTATAGAAGATCATCAAATGCTAGGTTCCTTTAGATTTCTGTGTGGCCATACCCAGCTGCCAGACCTGAGCAGACCTAGGAGCTGTGGGCAGATTTCTCTCCATGACTTAGCTGTTTTGTACACACAGGCGTTTACTTGTGCCAGGGAAGAGGGCGGAAGAGACCAGGTTCTCAGGCCAGGTTGCTGGCTTCCTAGGTGAAGACCAGACTTCCCAAGAGAGCAAACACTGGAATGTGTCTTGACTCTATGGGAAAGGAAGTTCTTCCCTTCTTGGTTTCCTAATACTTACACAGAGGCAGAAAAGTCTTTGGATGAGGTGAATAAAGGGGGACAGTGCAACTGTTTTCTCACCTGACACTGGAGAAAAGACAAGGGAGAGAAGCATATCACAAGATGAGAGAAGAGAGAAGAATTGGAGATGGAATTTCTAGGGGAAGATTCACCAACTTGGATGAAATATTCTCCAGACTGCTTTTAAAGAACAGTATGGCACCATAAGAAATAATGGTCTTGGCAGTCAGAAACTGTTCATGGGGTTCTCATCACTGGTCCCATCACTTCATGGCAAATAGATGGGGAAACAGTGGAAACAGTGACAGACTTTATTTTTTGGGGCTCCAAAATCACTGCAGATGATGATTGCAGCCATGAAATTAAAAGATGTTTGCTCCTTGGAAGAAAAGTTATGACCAAGACAGCATATTAAAAAGCAGAGACATTACTTTGCCAACAAAGGTCTGTCTAGTCAAAGCTATGGTTTTTCCAGTGGTCATGTATGGATGTGAGAGCTGGACTGTGAAGAAAGCTGATCGCTGAAGAATTGATGCTTTTGAACTGTGGTGCTGGAGAAGACTCTTGAGAGTCCCTTGGACTGCAAGGAGATCCAACCAGTCTATCCTAAAGGAGATCAGTCCTGAATATTCATTGGAAGGACTGATGCTAAAGCTGAAACTCCAATTCTTTGGCCACCTGATGTGAAGAACTGACTCATCGGAATAGACCCTGATGCTGGGAAAGATTGAAGGCAGAAGGAGAAGGTGACAACAGAGAATGAGATGGTTGGATGGCATCACTGACTCCATGGACATGAGTTTGAGTAAACTCCAGGAGTTGGTGATGGACAGGGAGGCCTGGCGTGCTGTAGTCCATGGGGTCGCAAAGAGTTGGACATGACTGAGCGACTGAACTGAACTGAACTGAACAGAGTCCAGAAGCACTGGATTTGATTTCTACTTCCCTGACTCATTAGTTGTCTGTAGATATGTAATGGAATTGTATCTCATTAAAAAATTAAAAATTAATGATAGCCACCAAGAGCATTTTGAGGATTAAATGAAATAATATTTGCAATACCTCTAGAATAGTTACAGTTATAAACACTCTGTGAAGTACCTTCCTCTCTCTAAATTGCCTATATTCATTCTTTCATTTCCATTTCATGGCCTCGCATAGCTAAAATCTTATAGTTTTAGTTGGTATTTTGGTAATTTTGTTTAGAAATGGGGCATAAAATCCACAAAAGAAGACTCACTGAAGTTCTAATATTTGTGTGTGTGTGTGTGTAATAAAACAAACTTGGGAGGTATTTTTGAGTTATTTAGTAATTATGAGTCTATGTCGGGCAGGGGATAGTAGAATGAAGGGAAATGAATTTAATATTTTGTTTGAATTATTGTAAACACTCTTTTGATCTTAAAAAACAAAGAAACACGTAAAGGGAATGCGAATGGATTGATTCCACACAAAGTCAAATACATACATATTTTAATGGATCCCTGATAAACTAGAGAGTAGGGATTATTCTAACCTGATGGCGTTCGATACCTAAGCACATTGTCTGGGTAAGCCTGGCGACTGGACTGACGTCGTCAAGAGGCGCTGTCACGTGTCTCCATGCGGGTGAGGTGCGGTTGAGGGCAGGGCTCTTGTTGCTGCCCTCTCGTTGATCGTATTCTGGATGGACGGTAATTGCAGATGCAGGCTTATAAAGTAAGACTCAGTGATATGCCAGAGTCAGCTTGTACCAGCTCATCAAAGCAGATTGCTCACATTTCTTTCTAACTCCAGGTTCATTGTCATCAATCACTTTAGTAGCTTGAAATCTTGAGCCATGCTGGGAGTATTTACATCACAGAAATTAGCAGGAGCCGCAGGTTGTACTTACTCTTCCCCAAGCAAGGGTGGTCACTAAACATTTACTAACATGCCACTAGACAGACAGATAGATAATGAAGTGAAGCAACGTTCTAACAGCTTCGTTAAAAGGCTAAGAAACTCTTTATACTACATAGTAAAATTTTTGTTTTTGTTTTAAATTGGGAAACATGTACTTGAAGTTAGAGAAAAAAAAAAAAAATTCTCAGTTTAGAACTTACATGCTGAGTCCCAAAGGAGTGGAATGACCACCATCCAATTTAATTAAAAAAAGGAATTTCATTGCTTTTTGGATTCAGTGAAAGGGGGATTTTTTTAAAAAATTGATTTTTGTTTTAAAGTTCAATAAAATTTTATTAATTTAATTAGTTCCTATCAATTTTTAAATAAGCAGTAGCTTAGATTAAATTTGCTCTCTCTTTCTCTTTCCCTATTTAACCCAAACTCCTCCGAGTGTATTATTGGGTCTGGTCTATCATTTTGCAGCTAGAATGGTATTGGTGATTGTAAATCAAGTGAATGTTTTGGATCAGGATCTTGAGATGTTGTCTCTATGAGGATTTTGAGGTGTTTCCATTAGCGTGTATGTTATGGAAAAACAGCATACACATGAGGGGAAAAATTTCTCTGGAAGCAGGAAAGGATTTCTGTTGATGGTGGCCCTTGATCTAAGACAATTGCACTGAGTGTCATGTTCAGAAGGGTGGTTTCAGAGGGGACATGGTATCAGTCGGCATCTGAAGGATGGTCTGGGTTCCCCTTCCAAGTGCCCGGGGGCCTGGGGGGCACTGGAGGAGGAAGGGGCATTGCAGTGTGTGGTCAGGAGAGGACCAGCCTAGGCGAGGCGGGGCCCGCGCCTCACTGTCCTCATGAGGGAGCCGCGACAACTTCCGATCAGGACCGAAACCACAGTCCAGAGGAACTCGGAAAGGAAATGAAGAGGCAACGAGACGGGAGTTAACTTCTGAGGCAAGAGGGTCCCAGCGTGAGAAAGCCTTTTCCAAGTGTTTTCCTGCATCTTCTTGTTCCACGTGGTGATTTCCAAAAACAAGGGTCTGCAGTCAAGTAATTTAGCACCTTAATGGCTGTATACTCTACGCCTCATGGAAATGCACAGTGGGTGCGGTCTGTTTAAAGCTTTGACAGGTCTTGTAGTTAATAAAGGCATTTAGGACTGCTTCACCAAGCACAGAACACATTTTAGCGTCTTGACGTACACTTTCTGAAGAACCATGTCCAATGGAAAATCAGTTTAAGATGTAGTATGGCAGAAAGGGTGTGGACTCCGGCCAGATATTCTCAGACCCAAATTCTGGAGACAGGCTCGGTCAAGAGACGGAGGGAGCACCAGACGCCTCGCAGACCCTCACGCGGTGGCCTGAATTCTCCAGCGGGGAGGCAGGGTGGTTCTGAAAGCGGGGCTGACCTCATAGTGGAGTCAACTGGGTTACTTGCTCTTTGCAAGGTTACCCGTCTGTACTGAGGGAGTGAGAAGATGGAGACAAGTTTTCAGAGTCCATCAACCTGGCCTTGACTTCTGGCTCTCCTACTTTCTCGGGTGCAAACTTGAGTTGATGATTTTGTCATTTTGAGTCCCATCTTCCTCAAGAAGAACTTAACTTTGGCGAATTCATGTCAATGTATGGCAAAACCAACCAATATAATATTGTAAAATAAAAAAAAATACATTAAAAAAATAAAATAAACAAAATACACAAAAACTGTTCAAAAAAAAAAAGAACTTAACTTTGTCAGTGACAGTTCAGGGGCTCATAAAATCAAATGTGGGGCAGATAACGAACGTGCTCACAGGGTCAGCCTCCTGGTTTTGTTGTATCCATTACTGAGCATTTTTCCTTTCAAACAATCTGTAAGGAAAATGTTGTGTCTTCTGGAGGCTCCAAGATCCAATGGGAGAGGATAAAATGAAACATTGTTTGTGCAAACTTGGTGCAAACAGTAGGGCTCTGGGGGCGGGGGACACTGTCTGCCTTGTGATGGTATTCAGGACCTCTTGGGTGGTTTTCTCGGTGTTTCTCCAGGGGTGCAGGTTCCCCCCTACTGCATGTGTGGGAGGGGTACACCATGTGATTTGCATCGAGGAAGTCTTTTCTCAGCTCTCCGATCATTTTGAACGCAACCCAGCGTTGGATGAGTTTCCTATATTCATTTCTGGAACATTTGCTGCATCAGGCCCTGTGCTAGCTGTTGGGATTGCTAAGATGAAAACGGGGCGACCCCCTCCCAGAAATCACTCATGTGCTGGTGCAGGGGAGCAAATGTACATACCAACTGATCATTAACACACAAAGCAGTGAGTGCCAGGAGAATCTAGGAATTGTGCTTAAGATACCGTCTGAGCACACGATAAGGACTCAATACATCTTGATTACTGTTATGATCAATATAATTATTATTATTAAACAGGCAGGCTGCAGGGAACATCAAGGAGTGGGAGGCAGGGGCCTGGGAGGCAGGGGTGCCTCATTTTGCCTGGGAGCCCAGAGAAACCTCACCAAGAGAGAAGGTAAGTTGAGTCATGAAAAGATGAGAATGTGGCCAAGTTCAGTAGAGGGAAGGTGCATCTCTCTGGTGAAAGAGACATGTGCATAAGCCCTGACCTGAAAACGTGTGTATCCAGGCCTGTTGTGATAACAGCAACCATTCCAGCATGGCTCAGACAAGAGGCGTGTGTGTGTGTGTGTGTGTGTCTGCGTGTCAGTGTAGCAAGAGATGCAATGGGAGGGTGAATGGATAAAAGTCAGCCTGAGAAGGTGCTCACTTTTCCTGTGTCCAGTTCGGGATTAAGCCTGCTTGCAATAGGAACATGACTCTCTCTCTTTTTTTTTAAGAAATGTAAATTAAAATAATAAAAAAAAAATTTTTTTTGACCAATTGACCCCAATTCAGGAAGTCTATCCTCATGAAGCAGAATTGTCTACATCAAAACATTGGTAGAAATGTGAGCAAAGAGGAATTGTGGAATACGTTTGAATATGTCCCCATGAGTCCATCTGGTCACTACTGTTATTAAAGAACAGTATTAAATAGCTTGGGGAAATACAAACAGTGTAGCTTCAAGAGAAAAAGTCTACAGATAAAACTGACTGCAAAGAGAGAATGTTAACCCTGTTCCCAACGTGCTTAGCTAGAAGACAAGAAGGCGGTGTCCTGAAAGGTTAAAGTCATTATCTGTGGATGGAGGGTCATGGGAGAATGTTCTTTCCTTTGAGTTTAAAGTATTTATTCCAATCAAGGGGGGAACGGGAATGGTGTCTTGTGCCCCAGTGGAGAACCTGGGTAATCACCCTGCAGGTTGGCGCCTCTCCAAAGCTGCCTGGTTGGTGACACGCCTTCAAGTCTCTGGGGCACTGTTCTGGTCCTTGGAGCTGACAGCAGAGCTGAAAGACAAGGCTCGGTGAGCAAGTGAGCCAGGTGCCATCCCCCACAAATGCTTGGTGGTAACAATAAAGCCAAGCTATCTCCAACAGAGGCTACCCGAGTTCTCAAGGGGAGAGAGCAGGGTGGCCCCGGGGACAGGGGAGGCGTCTTAAAGGGTAAGGCAGGTTAGATGAGTAGAAGGAAGGAAACTTGACCCAAAGTCTCTAGCCCTTTCTAGCTCTCTAATGAGAAGCTTAACCCCCACTCTTGAAGATCTGACCCCCACCGGTGCCCTCTCTCGGATAGCTCTCGGTAAGAAGCATGCTAAATGGAGCCGATGACTGGTTGGATCCATGTCCGTAATCATGGAAGTGGTGACACTGGCGACCAGCTGCTGAGCGCCGCGATGTGCTTCCCCTGCCTGGCTTCTTTGTTAATAACTCACAGGCGTGCTGTGATAAACTGCTGCTTGCACAGACCGGAAAACTGAGGCTTTGAAGGATCCCCCAGGACAGTGCCTAAGTGCTGGGGGTACAAATGCAGTCCAGGCCAAACCCTCTAAGGGGAAGCAGTGGAAGCTGTCCCCTGCATGAGTTCCCTTTTGTTACTATCTTCCTTGCCCTTACCCACTCACTATCTCATCTGTCCTCGTCACACCTGGTGAGAGAATCAGGACCCGTGATGTCCAGGATGCATTATCTGGCTGAGAGCAGCGAGGTACTGGATCCGTTCATTCAGTCAGCAAGCTGGTAAAGAATCCACCTGCAAGGCAGGGGACCCCAGTTCGATTCCTGGGTCAAGCAGATCCACTGGAGAGGGGATAGGCTGCACACTGCAGTATTCTTGGGCTTGTCTGGTGGCTTAGCTGGTAAAGAACCCGCCTGCAATGCCGGAGACCTGGGTTTGATCCTTGGGTTGGGAAGATCCCCTGGAGAAGAGAATGCCTACCCACTTGAATATAGTGGCCTGGAGAATTCCATGGACAGAGGAGCCTGACAGGCTACAGTCCACAGGGTCGCAAAGATTCGGACACACTTTCACTTGAAATAAATATGGTGTGCACAATGCTGAGTGGGGTGAGGTGACGCCAACACCCTTGGGAGCTCTTAGAATGGACCTAATTACACAGACACCCTGGGGTCTGTGAGGGGAGACCGGTGCCTTGCTCCAGAAGCCCTGCGTTAGCTGTCACTGTTAGCGCAGGAGCCTTATCTTAGAGGGCGGCCACCTCGGTGCAGGCTGTGTGACCTCAGACAAACTGCCGCCCGTCTCTGTGCGTCCTTCATTCTTGGAGAAACGACGGGACTGCAGAGTCAGGACCTCGTGGGGGGCTTCATACTCCTTTCTCTGTGGAGCAGCCCGCCCCGGTTCTGAGCGGCTCTCACGCGTGACCCCGCGCAGCTCCTCCTAGCACAGGGGTGGTGAGTCACAGAAACGGCACTCGGACGAGAGGAGCGTCGCCGCGGGCACGGCTCACCCTGCGCGCCGGCCGCCTCAGGCCCGGCCTGCCTGAGGAGCTGTTGCGAAGTCAGGACCCCGGCCCCGCTGGGAGGGCTGCTTCCAGGAGAGTGGGTTCTGCTCCAGACGTGCACGCTTTGTGATGCCTTGTCAACCAGTCCACTCAGGAATCTGGGCTCTTTATGGTTTTGAAGAAAAACTTCAGTTAAAAAAAAAAATGCACGCAGCATCTAAAGAGGTGGTGAGTGGGAAGTGTTCCTGATGGGCATCGGGGCGGGCAGGGGTTCCAGGCTGGCTTTGACGAGAGCAGGTCCCTCCTGAGTAGCAGGGGTCACCGGGGACTACAGCATCCCCTGACCAATGGGTGACGCTGCAGGCGCTGCCTCGTTGCCCTGAAGCCGCCGCCCTGAGCCCAGAGCCTTGCAGGAGCACACTCTCGCCGGCCCTCAACAGGTGGCAGTCTTCCCTCAGCCTCCGCAGGCCCTGCGGCTGCCAGCAGGGGCTGCATTTGCTGCCACAGGGTTAACCAAGATGCTCATCTCCGGGGCGGAGGGGGTGTCTCTCCATTCCCCGGAGCGGGGGTCTTGTGCCAGGGCTCCCCACTCAAATACTCTGCTCCTGCCCTGTCTCCTGGGGTCCCCGGTCTCCCTGGGAGGAGCCCGAGACCGGTGCCCCAGTCCTCTCCTATCTGGAGGAGTGCTCCCAAAGCCCCTCTGCTGGCCTCAGCTGGGGGTGGGGGGTCCCAGGCCTCACTCTGGGGGTGATCCTCGTCCTGTGGAGCAGGCTTCGAACACAAGAGGGAGAATTTCTGAGAACCAGGGTGGACTGCTCCAGCAGAGAAAGAGTATGAATATTTCATTAAGGTGGCTCAAGTTATCAAACAACAGTACAAAACCAAGTGTGTTGGCAGGAATCTGAGAAGCACATTATCACGGGTAAAAATAGTGGGAAAGCAGGCCAGAGAGCGGCACTTTGGGGAGAGTGCCTCGGGGACCCCGAACCGGGGCCAGCCCTTCTGGCTGCAGGGGCCTCCACCACACCTGCACCCCCTTCCAAACATGTCCCCAAAGGGGGGCTCAAAAATAGGGGGGCTCTTCTTCCTCAAGGACTTTGACTCTGGTGTCCGGGTGTTTCTGGAGGATGAGGGACGACTCTCAGTCACCACTTCCCTGGTCCGAGGGGCCCACGGGGCTGGAAGAGGCTTAGAACCCAGACTCACCCCAGGAGGCTGCCCCAAAGTCCCAGGTATCTGAGCTGGGGGATGCTGAGGCTGGACAGATGGGGAGAGCTGTTTGTCACAGTGAGGGTGGCTTCCAGCATGGGTCCTCTGACACCGCTGGACCATGTTCCGGCCTCCCAGGGTGTCTCCCAGGTGGCCCTCTGGCTAAAGGACAAGAACACACAAAGGCCCTTTTGTTTGGCCTCCACCAAAAGCTTTGAGACATCTTTCCTCTGCGTCTTGTGTGTCTCCCCTCCTGCAACTCAAAGCTACTTCTGTAGAGACTATTTCTGTGTTATTTTTGGATAAAATTATAACATAGCAACATATACTGAACTTAGTACTTTGCCTATGTAACTTCTCATAAAGCTGTGAGATAGATACTGTTATTATCCCCATTTTACAGCCTAGGACACTGAGGTTGAGAGGGGTTAGGAAATTACCCAGAGTCATACTGCTAGGAGATATAACAGGAATTTAAGGGTAGGCTCGTTTGAATCCAGAGTCCTGCTTAAGCCATCTTGGTTGGAGAATGTGTCAGAGGCCGCCGGTTCCCCAAGTCCCTGACGAGCCCTGAGAGAGGCGCAGAGGAGGGGAACTCATGACGTCTTAGAATGAGGGCAGGGGAGCAGGAGAAAGCCAGGCCACTGGTGAAGTCGGCCATTGTTCAAGGCACTTCAGCTTCGCTGCCTCGAACCTCCATTTTCTCTGGTTGGTGGGAAAACAAACCAGAGGAAAATCTGTGTCCTGCCAAGCCTGGTGTCTGGCAAGCACTGGTGCTCAGTAAGTGGTGGGACCCTGTTTAACTCCATTCCTCTGTCTGCCCAGCTACACGAGGCACTCTCAGAGCCAGTCCTTCCGCCTGGGAAGCGTCTCCAAATCCGGGTTCCTTGTCAGCTGCATGTCCTCTCCCTGCACCTTGAACTCCTCCTGTCTCAGTGCGAATCACAGTGCCCTGTGGACTGTTCAGTTATCCACATGCCATCCTCATCTGAGGGCTTAACATGGCAGGGAATGGGTCTACCTGGTTCACTGTGGAAAATCAAGGTACCATCCAAGAACCTAAAATGTTAGTGTGCTCAGAAGGTGTCTGTTGAAGTATGGATGGATGCGCGAGGGATGGGTGGATGGAAAGACGGACTGGCGGGTAGCGGGATGAATGGATGGGTGGATGGAAGGAAGATGCGGAGGGATGGATGTTAGGTGTGCGGTGGACGGACCAGTGGGTGAGTGGGATGAGCCATTGGATAGATCGTCAGCTTAGGCACCTTCATTTGAAGCATTCTATTGCGTGTGTGTGCACTGCTACTTTCAGGAACGTTGTCCTGTTTACTATTAACTTTTTGGCTTTTACAATCCTGAGATAGATAAAAGCAATACCTAAGGCTGGCCCTGCCCAAGTAGATAAGGGCTGGTGTCCAGCCCAACACTCACAAACAAACAAAAGCATTTCCTAAGCCTTCTCCTTCTTCACAAGCTCCGGGGGAAAAATTTTTTAAAAATTCTATTTGGCAAGAGTAGGTGTCAAACACTATCACTCATTGCCATGGCCTATCCTCCACTCAGGAAAAGGGGCTGCTTATGATTTCTGGAATCTTAACCGCCCCCCCTCCGCTTTTCTGATGTTGATAGGAAGAAGGGGACTGATAACCACCGATAACCAGGCTGCTAATTGATCTGCTTATCAGAAGATGGCCTTTCTTTGCTCTGTGTGTGTGTGTGTGTGTGTGTGTGTGTGTGTGTGTGTGTGTGTGCGCGCGCGCATGGGGCGTGTGGTTCAAAAGGCAAAGCGTTGCTGGAGTCTGCGGCTTGGCAGTGACGGGGTCCCGGCGGAGAGATCAGGGTTCAGAGAGAAGTGAGGGAGAGCAGGGCCAGGGGAACAGTCTCAGGATAATCTCCTGTTCTTATCGACAGCGCTTTCCCCCAACACACACACTCGATGTACATGAACTTATAACCTTGGGAGGCAGAAGAGCAGCTTCAGTCTGTTGAGCCCCCAGGGGAGTAGATTCTGGTTCTGATTCTGGAGAAGGCCTGACCGGAGGTCCATCCTGGGGTGGGTCTTAGAGACCGGGCTGTCTCCTTCCCCCGTCTCTTTCTACCCCCATGTCACTTGTCCTTCTTCCTCTGAGACATCATTCGAGGGTTCTCTTCATGCCCCCTACACCCCTCCTAAACAGCGTCTCACGGTAAAATGAGGCCCATGGAGACCCATAGAGGCATCAGGGACTGAGAAAGCTCTCAGCTCTACCAGCAGTGGGAATTACACCGTTTCCAGTTGGTATAGTCCGAAGCTCCCTTTGCATTTGACTGAAGAAATGAAGTTCACATCAAAGAATAATAGATTCCCCAATAAAGGAAGGTATGGAAGTGAGCTGTCAAGAACTACTGCCATTCTCCCTGGAGGAGGGAGAAACAGGATAAAAGTGTGGGTGGAAGGGAAGAGGAGCCGAGGAGAAAGGAAAAGAAGGGTATCCGAAAGAATGGGTGAGAAGTAAGAGCAGAATGGTGCAGAATGTTTATGAAGCATCTGGTTGAGTCAGGGACTGAGCCACACAGATGTCTTCACTGATATCCGCAGCAAAGGCGGGATATCTGGCCGGGCAGATTTGTTGACTTAGAGTTAACAGATGAGGAAATGGAGGCCCAGCAAAGTTCATTAATGTTCATAAGGTCACACAGCAATTGGAACTGCAACCTGGGAATCTAACTCTCACAGGTTGCCTTCTGTCTTCCCCTCCTGCTGTGATTAGGTGGGTCGAGCATGGCCCAGTGAGGTTCACCTGGTCTGCAGGGCCAGGACCTTACTGTTAAGGGGTGACCAGAGCCTCCTTCCTGGGCCAACTCCTTCTCCAACTCAGGAGCTGGAACCGTCCGATCTTAGAACCCACTGCCTGGAGACGGAGGTCTGACAGAAGGGAAAGTATTGTCTGGGGACCCACGGCACTTGGAGGCAGGAGCTGGGACTATATCTTTAATCTCCTGAGTCCCAGCGTGGTTGTTTTGGGTCCACTCCAAAGTCCCTGTGCGTTGATATTCCATTATTGTATATAAAGTCACAATTGAGAGCAGAAATAATGTAAGAAAATGAGATGGAGGCTATGAGGCTATAAATCTCTGGCATCTGCCTTCACATAGCTTATCTATGTAATGGGGTTACTATGGGATGGTGTGTCCAGAACCGTCTTGGTTACCTCATCCTTTTAGTGTCTATTAGTGGAGACTGAAGATATTACTAGAAAGCATTCTGAAGATACCAACTATATGCAGTGACCTGTTACTCCAGAAGCAAGTTCACAGGCGTGGTACTTTGCACTCTCTTTATTGAGGTTGGTCAATGGGTAGGTCTGATAGAGATTCCAGGAGTGGAGGCCGATAAGGCGAAGGGAAGAGACACCTGGAGTCAGAACGCTTGGCTTGTGCTCCAGCGTTGACTAAACTTCCTGGTGTCCATCTCTTCATTTTTAAAAACAGATGAAATGAACAAGCTTTCCTCTAGCCTTATTTCACCCGGGGCTCATAGCAGCAGCTCTGAGCAAGTCTCTTGTCTCTTCAGGACCTTCGGGTGGTCCTCGTCATTCTGGTGATAGATCCCCAGACTTCAGAGTGACCTGCGGGGCCTCTTCTGGGAAATCTCACCTCCCTCCTCCTCCCCCTCCTTCTCCTGCTGTCCTCAGGGCCTCCCGCCTGTCACGGGGCTGCCATCCCTGGGATGTCACCCATGCCCACTTGTCCTGCCAGGTCCCCTCCTCCCCCTGCTCCCGTCCCTGTGGGGAAAGCACTTAATGACCTTCACAGGCTTGTCCCCTTCTGGGCGTGTCTTCTTCACCACACCACTCTTACAGTCACACTTTTGTGTTTATTTGTGAATTGGTCTTTAAAGAAAGATGAATGATGAACTCCACGAGGTCTAGGATCATGTTGGGTTGTGCTGGTCATTTTATTCCTAAACTGAGAGTATGTGATAAAGTCAAACATTTGAATGATGGAAAGAAGTGATGAAGGGAGGGATTGAGAGAGAGGTGGAGGGAGGAGGGCGTGACGATCCCGGGATGCAGCCGACTTTTCTCTGAAAAGGCGTCTCTGCTGCTGCTGCTGCTGCTAAGTCACTTCAGTCGTGTCCGACTCTGTGTGACCCCATAGACGGAAGCCCACCAGGCTCCCCTGTCCCTGGGATTCTCCAGGCAAGAACACTGGAGTGGGTTGCCATTTCCTTCTCCAATGTGTGAAAGTGGAAAGTGAAAAGTGAAAGTGAAGTCGCTCAGTCGTGTCCAACCCTTAGCGACCCCACGGACTGCAGCCTACCAGGCTCCTCCATCCATGGGATTTTCTAGGCAATAGTACTGGAGTGGCTTGCCATTGCCTTCTCCGGAAAAGGCGTCTCTAGTCAGTCACTAATCGGTGGAAGCAATCTGAAGCCCTTCCAATTCCCCAAGGCCGAATCCTCATGGAAGCCCCATTCTGGTACTTGAATCCTAAAAGAAGATTCCATACTCTCCGAGCTCTGGCCACCAGACCATGTACGTTATTTATTGCTTAGGACTGGGGGCTTGTTCAGCACTCAGGCCTCACTCTTTTAGGACATACTTTCTTGATCAAACTGTAAACCAGCAGAGAATGCTTAGCAATCATTAACAGCTGTTCTTGGAAAAGGACTAGATCACATAATTGTACCTTTTACAACGTGCACCCTGATCACTGTTCCAGCTCTGTGGCCATGCATGTCCTCTGGAGCTGGAAGCATCACAAACAAGTCAGGAGCAAGAAGGTGGGGAGGAAGACCCAGAAAACAATTGACTCATTATAAAGTTGCTGAGAAGCTTAGGGCTGCGGCATTCCGGTTGGCTGCTAAGTGAATATGTAACTACTTTATATATTTCAACAAAATTAAACTTAAACCTACAGAATTAGGTTTATTAATTTCTGTCAGGGCTCAATGGGGGAATAAGAATGGCCATTCATTATGGACACACAATTACTGGAGACAAAAATGAAGCCCAGCACTATTAAGTATAATAAAAATGTTGAACACTGAGGAAATTTTCATTAAATATAATCTATTCTTTATATTACTACACTTAATCCTTGCTGTCTGCTTCTCTGTTTTTCTCCAACCTATTTAATTTTATTACTTAACTTTTTATAAATGTTTCTTAATATAATTATGATTAAATATTTGGGAGGAGAATGTTAGTCTCTTAAAAAAGAGAAAGAAAGAAGTCTCCTTCCATGTCCTCTTCTCTTCACTCCTAAGATGGTGAAAAATAATGTTTTTTTGGAAAAAGCAAGTGCTAAGTGGGATTTTATTGTTGGGGCAAGGCCGGAGCATGAGAGAAGGGAAGGCAATAAATAAGAAAGAAGCTCCGATCAGCAGTTGTAGGAGAGCTCTTTATATTACACATTTAAATAAAAGTCCATTGCCTTACTAAAAATGTCTGCGAATATTTGCATGGCCAAACCATGTAATTAAAAGATGGGCCCAGCTAATGTTATTACTTGCACTACAAGAAAACATTTGTGATCCTAGTGTTTATTTATTTATTTTTTGAGTCACGATGTGTTCTTGTGTGAATTGCTCTCTTTTATGAGGTGCTGGGGTGGATAGTGGGAAACTAAATGGGGAATTTCATTTTCTTTGCCAAAATATGTCACCATGTCTCCAAGCTGCTTCTTGGAGCTATCATGATCTTATGTATTTTTCTTAGCACAGCTCAATCAAGAAGCAGCCATCAATACAAGCGTGGGAAATAGGGGTTATTGAAATAAAACCAGGACTCAACCTTCATCCACTCACAACTGCTTTAATGGCTGTGTTCAGAACAGAAGCGTCTTGGTTCCACAGCCGTGCCATTTGGGGAGATCAGTTCTGGGCACCATATGTTTGGTTTTAAGACTAGTCCATTTTCTGTTTTCTTCCAGCTAAGTAAGATGAAAGTCGAGTTTTTGTTCATAGCAACCACACAACCTCATCCGACTTTCAGGGCCTACTACATATATTCTTATTTCCCAGACCCATCCTCCCAATAAGCTGTGTGTAACTTTGCTCAGCCAGATATTTGACAGTTACGGGGTAGTGACTGTGCAAACCCGTCTCAGAGCCGGGGCCTGATATCCAGTATGCTGCCTTTTTCACTCAGGGCTTTGTTTCTTTGGAGGCTGACAGTGCTTGTCATCGTTGTTGGTGCTAATATTATTAGTTTGCACAGTTCACGACATAATCGGTCTTCCCCCATCCTTCTCACCGCCGGTGTAAATCCTCGCAAACTAGGATATTCTGTCAATATCATTCTCTTGGAAACCGCCCTCTAAGCGTTCTGACCTGGCCCAGCCTGTCTTGGGGCTCGCGTGACGGCTCCCAGCTGCGGTCTTGGGACCTCCTTTAACCACTCTCCTGGGCGTCCTTTCTGCCTCTTGCTCCGTGGCTCTGTTTGCTGAGCCCTGTGGCCTCCTCCTGATTGCTCCCCATGTTTTGCAGAGCATGCGTGCCTGAGTGCTAAGTCACTTCTGTCCTATCTGACTCTGTAACCTTGTGGACTGTAGCCTGCCAGACTCCTCTGTCCATGGGATTCTCCAGGCAAGAATACTGGAGTGGGTTGCCGTGCCCTTCTCCGGGGGATCTTCCAACCCAGGGATCGAACCTGCATCTCCCGTGTCTCCTGCATTGCAGGCGGATTCTTTAGTGCTGAGCCCCCAGGGAAGCCCTGTTTTGTAGAGCACATCTTCTTGTAACTTTCAAAGATGGAAAGCATGGGAACTAAAGTCCGGGAACTTGGCTGTTAGAGAAGTCTTCTCTCCCAACACTACCCCCGTTTCTCTCTAGAACCTCAGCTTATCTTAGTGCTTTGCGTAGTCTTTCTGTGCATCAACAGTTGACAGTCTTCATTCTTACTTACTGGCTTACATTAGCTGTTGGCATCCCCCGTAAGAAAGTAAGGTCATGAGCAGTGGGACTTCATCTGTTTTGCTCACTGCTGAGTCTCAGTGCCAAGAACAATAACAGATCTATTAGACACTCAATAAATGTTCATTGGATAAAGGAATTGATGAATTTATTAGCTTGCTTAAACACACGAATCTACACAGAACAGGAGGTGCTGGAAAAGGCTAGCCCTCACTTGAGATAGCTCATCGTTAGGCAGAGGGCTGAAGTGATTCTCTGTGTAAACAAGAACATACACCAGCCTTAGAAACAAAGTCTCCATTGGAGCCTTCCGTGGGGGCCCCCTGCTGCTGGCACCTCCAGCGCATGGCTTCCCTTTGAGCAACAACACAGAAAACCTGGACTTTAGGCACTTGCTGGAGGGGTCTGCCATTGTCCTCCTGCCAAGAGTGCAGAGAGCCAAAGTCCAGAGAGGCAGGCGAAGGGGTGTGCTCCCCAAGGACTCAGTATTCCAGATGAGAGTCCTTGCGCTCTTCTGAGTGTATATGTGTGTGTGCACAGATATGTAGACATGGTATACATACATACTGATTTTTTTAAGTTTCTTTTAGAGTATTGTAGTAATATATGATGGGACTTCCCAGACGGTGAAGTGGTAAAGAACCTGCCTGCAATGCAGGCATCACAGGAGATGCACGTTCGATCCCTGGGTGGGGAAGATCCCCTGGAATAGGAAATTGCCAACCCACTCCAGTATTCTTGCTTGGAGAATTCCGTGGACAGAGAAGCCTGGCGGGCTACAGTCCACGGGGTCCCAAAGATTTGGACACGACTGACTGACTGTGCACACACGCGCACTAATATACTATGGCCAGTATACAATGAGTGAAAAACCGATTTTAAACAGAGAAGAAATAAAAGATAATTTGGGGGACAGAATCTTTAATGGTTTTTTTTTTGTATACTCTATTGGGTTACTTTCTTTTCAAAGACCCTAAGAGTTGGACACTACTGAGCGACTGAACTGAACGTAGATCAGTATTTGCCAGACTGCAGTGTGCTGAGAAACCATCTGGATGGCTTCTTAGAAATGTAGATTTCCAGGCTCCGATCACAGGGTGACTCATTAGGATGTGTGACTCTGCCCCCAAGCCCTGCAGTTGTTCTGCTCTCTGTAGGTCAAAGACTCCATCCTCCTAAACACTCTGGGCCCTGCTTCCTTATTTGGGCAGATTCAAGCAAAGCCAGTATTGAAACCATGTTACTTTAGCTTCTATTTGAAGTCCCTTCACAGAGGCACAAAATAGTAGGGAGGGGCTGTCAATTAGCAACAATGAAAGGACAATGACCTTCCATTTCTGCATCTCTCATTAAATAGCATCAGCGCCTTCCACGCCTTCCACGTGGGTATTGATGTCCCGTAAGTTACACGTTCTTCAGATTTGGCGTTAAGCACTGCTACTGCGGTTGGTGGTGTTTTTACTTAACAATGGTTCAGTAATACTGACAGCTCTCTAGTTTGGGTCCTGGTTTTGCACCTCGTTCACTGCCAATCACGTTCCCTCTCTTTAGTGCTCATAAGAAAGAGCATTACGAGGGAGGTAACATTATCCCTGTTTTATAGATGTAGAAACTGAGGCCTGGAGAAGCAATGACTCAGTCAGTCCTGCCATCACACAAGGCGAAGCAAACGAAAATGGAAACCAAAGCCTCTTGACTCTAGGCGTGCAAAGTAATATGTTAAAACTTAGAGAAGTGAAGAATCACAGAGCAAGGAAGTAGTGGGTAGCTTGGGATCTGGGGCCTCCTGACTCTCTCCCTAAGACAAGCTGCTTCGCTTCCCAACTGGTCACGACAGAGCTCTTTAGTCCCTTGCTCTGTTTTTCTTCTGCTCAGCTTCCCATGATCACCTTTGATAGGCAGTGGGCTACACAGAAGACAATCTGAATACCATCACAAGTGGTGGTGTCCAGTATGCCGCCAACGCACGGGACCCCAGTGCTCTGCTGCGGTGACTCAGCAGTACCCCGTTTTGCTAGGAAACCCTCCACGTTCTGAGCCTCAGGGATGACTTCCTGCTCAGCCAGCATCCACACACCCATTGCTCCATCCGTGTGCTTGGCACCAGTTAAGCAAAGCAGGCGGATGCCAAGCAGCGTTCTCTCTTTTCATCCGATGTTTTGGCACTGTGTGTACATGGCCTCTGGGGGCGTTTTGATGGATGCTTTTCTCCCCTCCATCACAGTAATATTAACCTCGTTTAATAATCCATTAACAAAGAGGATAAAGGTCTTATTAACATTTACATGCTTTCCTTGACTCTAAAGTAACACTGTCTTTTTGTGTATTCTAAAGGCTGATTTTTATTTTTCAGTGACAGAGGGTTGATGGATGTGGTGGAAAGGGCACTGGTAGAAAGACAGTAGTCACCTGATTCAGACCCCAGTCTGCCATTTACTCCATGTGTGACCCTGGTGAGGTCACTTAGCCGCTCTGAGCCTCCGTTTCCTCATTTGTTAAAGGGGGACATTTGAATCTATAGCCACTGTTACTCTGCAGGTTCGAGAATGCTTATAACTTGGGTTACAGAAGTCACTAATCAATACGAATATTATTACCATTTCCAATGTCATTCAGCTCGATTTGTGATTAAGGGGAGCAAAAGGCTCCTCCCATCTGGGCTGCTACAGAAGCAGACATCCCTTCTCCTGGCCCCCACACCACATTATCATAACCAACGGCCATCACCTCCCAGCTGCCTCCTCCAGCACACCCAGAAGCCCGGGACATTTAGCCTCAGTTACAAACATCTTTTGTCATGTCTGCGATGCCAACAACATTAATAAACTTTTTTTTCCTCCCTCTTTGGAGAATTTGATTAAAGTGTCTTGTGGATGGGGAAAAAAAACAACAATAAAAACCCATTTATCTACTTCTCTTTCATTCCCATGTTGTGTCACCGAACAGCAGAAACACCTGAACTTTCAGGTCCCTGGAGCAGGCAGATATCAGTCTGTCCTCCAAGGCTCTTTCACAATCCTAGGGAGGTTTTCGTTTAACCTGATACATTGACCCTTTCAGCCAAAGCCTCCTATGCACTCGGGGCCGCGGGGAGTTCTCGGAAGAAGAAGGAGCCAGCTCGGCAGAAAGTGCAGGGCCCCGTGGCGCCAAGGGGGGCGGGCTGGGCTCAAAGGTGTGGGGAGGACAGCACGTGGCCAAGGGGGGCGGGGGTCGTGAACGTGACCCGACGCAGGTGTTTTTTCCTGCAGGGGCTGCAGTTTCCAGCTCATGTGGTGCATGTGTCCATGGTTCCAGTCCAGCCGGTCCCCAGGGCCCGGAGCTTTTCCCAATGGCAGTGGAGTTGTCGGGAGAAGGATAGGGGCTCCAGGTGAGACAGAATTGGGATTGAGTCCTGGCTCTGTCCTCAAGCCCCTTGGTTCAGACCAGCCCCTGGGTCTCAGCCTCTGGTTCAGTTCAGTTCAGTTCAGTCTCTCAGTCGTGTCCGACTCTTTGCGACCCCATGAATCACAGCATGCCAGGCCTCCCTGTCCATCACCAACTCCTGGAGTTCACTCAAACTCACATCCACAGAGTCGGTGATGCCATCCAGCCATCTCATTCTCTGTCGTCCCCTTCTTCTCCTGCCCCCAATCCTTCCCAGCATCAGAGTCTTTTCCAGTGAGTCAACTCTTCGCATGAGGTGGCCAAAGTATTGGAGTTTCAGCTTCAGCATCAGTCCCTCCAATGAACACCCAGGATTGATCTCCTTTAGAATGGACTGGTTGGATCTCCTTGCAGTCCAAGGGACTCTCAAGAGTCTTCTCCAACACCACAGTTCAAAAGCATCAATTTTTCGGCGCTCAGCTTTCTTCACAGCCTTTGGTAGAGAGGCACAAAGTCCTGAGGATGCTGTTAACACCTTGGCGAGAAGGACTCCACACTGTTGCCTCTTGTCACTGCTGAAGGGTGACCCTCATGATGTGTGAGACCCATCATCACTGACAGGAACTCTGGAGCCGGTTCTGGATGCCCCCGCTAGGTCAGGCTTTAACCCTTTAGTTGCTGGAGTGTGGAGAAAGTTAGGATAGCCATGTTGGGGGATGGCGAGGGATACTTAGCCCTCACAGAAGTATTCCAGTTTTCCAACAACTGGACTTAGCTGTATTAGTCCAAACACCTTGGCACTGCAGTTGCTCATGGAGTGGCCTGCTTCCTGCCAGCCCTCTGCGCAGGCTGGGCAAAATGACCCCATGGAGGGGGCTGTAAACCCAGGGGCTCATGATGCAGAGGATCCTGGTGAGACCCCCTGGCCAACTCCTGTGTGCTGAGCATCTTCTGTGTACAAAGCACCTGGTTAAACACCAAGTGACAGAGGCAGACCGGAAATGCCTCCATCCTCAGGGAACACGTGGACAAAGGGAGGAGACACGCGTGTAAACAGATAACCACAAGAACACTCAAACAACGCAAAGCATGCAGACAGAACAGTCAGATAATCCAAAAGCACACGGGCACCAGAGAAACAGATTCTGCCAGAGGGACAGAGGAAGCTTCAAAAACATTTGGGCTGTTAGGAAAACGATTACATTTTAGTTGTTCAGATAATACATGTATCACCTGTAAGATATCACCTGTAAAAAACTGAAAGTTTAGAGATAACTTTCAGGACAAGTGCCCCTCCATCCCTAAGCCCACAGGGAAGCGCAGTTATTAGTTGGATGTGAATCTCTGAGTCTGTGGCTCTGGGAGAGAGTGACCATGTGTCTGTATGCTTGTGTGTGTCAGTGGATGTTTACACGCATTATGTCAGACTATGCATATCAATTTTCTGCTTGCATTTTTTATTTCTCACCAATATGTCCAGAGGGCTCTCCAGTGAGTGCTCAGAGAACCAGCCGATCTTCTGACATTGACAGCATGTTCATAATTGGTAGCGTTGTTCTCCTGCTGACGGGTATTTGTGTAATTTTTGATTTTTCACGCTGTAACCAGTATTACACTAAATGTCCTGCTTCAGTCTTCTTGTTAATAACTATGAATGTTTGATGGGAAAGATATAGAAATATGCATTTGTTAAGTCATTAACTATATAGCAATTTCGCCCCACCCACCCACAGCCCAAGTGGCTATATACACACAAGTATCTCCCCACCAGTTGGCTATAGAAATACCAGCTTTCTCCACCTCTGCCATCTGTATGGTACTATCAATCTTTTCCCCCACCATTATCTTACGGAAGAAAACATTAATCATTTTCCAACAGGATGTATGGGTATCACATTTGAGTTGATCTTCCCCTGAGCATTGTTTTAAAAGTACACCAGCCATTTGTGTTTCTTTGGGTTTGGATTTGGAAGATGATTAAGGCTCTACCGGACAAGTATGTTTACTCTGGAAGAGAAAGCAGTCAGGGTGCAGGTGGCAAGCATTATCAGAGGTCTGCAGGTTGGGGGACTGTGTTGTGGGTGACATAGTAGGCGCCAAGGCAGGGGGGTATGGATGCGGCTGGTATGTATCCTGGGACTGGAGGTGTGGGGTTCCGGGCTGCACTTAGGAGTCTGCCTTTCCTCCTGTTGCCAGTGAAGATGTATCCAGCAGGGCCTAAGGAAAGGTCCTAAAGTTCAAGGTAAAGTTTGTATTGCAACAAGATGCTTTCGGTCACCTTGCAGAAGAAAGGCTGAACACAAAGTAGTGTAAGAGTAAATGGAGAGACCCAGGACCTATTTCAGAGGTAATATTGACAGGGCTTGCAGCCCCCAAAGTTGGTTTGTTTTTTTTCTGTAGCCTTCCAGCTGGGTGCAGATGAACACGTAGAAAGATTCTGCTCAAAGTGTGGTCCAGGGACCGGCAGCATGAGGATCGCCTGGGACCTCATCCAAAATGCAGATTCCTGGTCTCAGCTCAGATCCTCTGAGAGAGGATTTCGCACACTAAAATCTGAGAGGCGCTGATGTCCAAGATTCCATCCAAGTTTCCAGATGTGAGGAATTGGGACCCCGGTCACTATTTGGAGGAGCGCCACTCAGGAGAGCCAGCTCACCAGGATCACCCGCACTGGAGCTTATGCAAGGGAAAACAGAACACTTCCCTGGTAAGGCCAGTGAGATCACTGCTGTTTGTTACAGCACTCAGCCTGGTCTCCAGTGACCGATACATGGAGCATTGAAACGAGGCTTGAGACTTCTACTCAGGGCCTCTCCTAGCAGACATTTGCAACCCCGGCTTTGAGAGAAGCTGTTTTCATAATCAGCGCTCAGGTTTGCAGCTTCCAGGTGGCCACAGGGGTATAGGGCTTGGACAGTGTCGTAGCCCTCCTGTGTGTGGGGGGGTGGGGGCGCAGGACCAGCACGGGTCAGTCGTCTTCTTGGTCACTGATGAAACACTTTTAAAGACCAATTTCCTCCTTCCTTGTTCCGGCCTGACCTTCTTCAGATTGAGAAGGGACCATAGAGATTTCTTCACTGGGAAGGAGGCCTGGAGAGTAAAAAACGGGGCAAAAAAAAATCTCTCTTCTCACATTCTCATTTCCCATTCCCTACCCAAGACCCCCTTAACCATAGCTGCGCCAAAGACCAAACACTGGCGTCAGAGCTAGCCAGGTGCCATCAGCCAAGGATCCTGTGTCCTGCTATCTAGGAAAAGGGGGAAAAAAGAAAAGGAAAGAAAGGGATTTGATGGCAGTCTGGCTTCACCGCGTATGCCTGCGTCACACTGTCTGCCTAGGCCACCGGGTTGCGAAAGACGCTGAGGCTTTGCTGTCACAGCGGGAGGCGGCGCCGTCAGTGTGTCAGTTAATCGCTTCTCCTTGCTGCCTGTCACCAGCTCTGCCCTGGTTCAGGCCCTGCTCGGCATTTCTGCCAGCCTCCTCCTCACGCCCCATGCACTTTCTGCTCCATCTGCAGAGTGAAAATGCCCTCGGGGGTCTTGGCATCCTCTCCTGGGCTCCTTCAGGATTCCAGCCAGGAGCCCCTGTGTTCTGTGGAAATTCCGCCTTGGTCTCTCAGAGGGTGGGTGTCTCAGGCAGAAGGTACAAGAGAGAAGTGACACCTACCAGCTACTGTACATCACAGACAGCAGTTGTGGTTCCACAGAGCATCCTGGGGTTTGGGTGCATCCGAGGCCATTCGACCTAGCGCCCTCTGTACCAGGAGTCAGCAAACTACAGCCTGTGGGCCAGGCCTGGCACAACACCTACTTCTGTGCAGCTCACAAGCTGAGAACAGGTTTCATATTTTTAAGTGAAAGAAGAAAAATCAAAAGAAGGAAATTCAGTGACGCATAAAAATGTTGAATGACACGTATAGTGAGAAGTTACCTGAAATTCAGATTTCGTTGTCCATACATGAGACTTTCTGGGACTCAGCCCCGCAGACTTGTTCACATATCCTCTGTGGTTGCTTTTGCACCACCATGGCGGGGCTGACTGCTCTGAGATGGAGGCCCCTGTGACCCACAAAGCCTAAAACGTTTGCCATCTGGGCTTTCCCAGAAAACGTGAGCCGATCCCAGTCTGTACAGCTGGGGAGCTGGAGGCTTGTAACTTTTTCCCACGCTGTCACACAGATTTCCTGGATAGACAGGGCCTCCGATGATTGGGAGGCATGGGGTAGTTGAGAGGGTTTTCCAATTTGAAAATTAGGCTTCGGGCAGGGCGTGGAGTCAGATGACGTCTTGCCTGAAGCTCCTGGGGAACCAAACAGGTGTGAAACAACCTGCCTGATTGGCAGTGGCTTTCACCACAGGGAGGGAGAGCGAAGCTTTCATGGTGAAGCCTTTGCTTTCACAGCTGCTGTTCTTTTTAATTAGGGTGTGGGCCGGTGAGGCCAGCTCCACCCCAGAGGCCTCATGGGAAGGGGGTGGGCTCCATCAGATAGCAGACTGAAGTGGCTTTGGGTGAGAGCTTCTCACCGCTGGCACATACATAACCGTGGGGCTCATCGCTCCCAGTCGGAGCTCGGGAAATCAAGATGCGATTCAAGACGGCGTTTCCCACCTCCCCCGGAAATGAGGGGAAATCAGTTTTATTTATTAATCCCATCTTGCCGGCTCCCGATTTGGTGTGAACAGTTATGTTTTGCAGCCCGTTTCCACCTTGCAACTAGCAGAGTTAATTTAATGAAATGAGTAGTCTTGTGATGACCTGAAGGGGAAAAACACATTAATCTGGAAACTATCAAAGCCGTCTGACATGTATTATTGTAGGACTCAGAAAAAATAAACAGTTTATGGAGAAGATTAAGTGGCAGTGTGGATTTGTTTTTGACATATCTTGTCTCCAAATCTAAGTTGGGGATTTATTATCGCGCTATCATGTCACAGCTATCTCATTTATATGATAACACATCTGTAATGTTTTACAAGTGCAGCACTACTTGTTCGAAATGGGGCTTTTTTAAGTCCTAAATTATAGTACCTGGAGAGGCATGCATAATTATAGTGCGTGTTAGCAAATGAGAGGGTGAATTTTCCACCCTCACTCAGCATTAATCGTCAGCACAGTGGGTGCAATAAAATCATAATTGCTTCTTCCAAACTTCTCAGCTGAGCTGTACAGGTTAAAGTAGGTGGTTCGGGGAAGAGATGGCTACTGTCATGCCTACTCCCCTCTTCTCTGGGAACCCCTGAATTGTACGGCTGGAGCCAACTGTGTTCAGACAGAGAGCTAGACCCCATGGGGGCTGCACAGGGAGGTCCCTTGATCTCAATTATACTCGCAAATCAGTACATCAGTATATTCTCCAGAATGGTATAATTATGGGCCCAGGTGTTTGGAATTGGCTTTGGATTCTAGCTCTGCTTTTCAGTTTTGGACAAATTGTCTTACCTGTCTGAACAATTGCTTCCTCATCTGCAAATGAAAGATGGGAGTCCTTAACTCAAAGTGTTCTTAAGGAAATTAACAATGTTTATAAAGCACCAAATAGCCCACCGGAGTGAGAAAGTTAGATGTTATTACAAATCTCTCCGAAAGATCGTTGCCTGAGTCTTTGCTGTCCAATACGGCAGTCACTGGCCATGTATGACTATGGAGTTCTTGAAACATGCCTGGCCCAAGTGAGAAGGGCCGTAAATACAAATTACACTCCGATTTTTGAAGACTAATTATGGGAAAGGATATAAGATACATCAATAATGGCTTATATTGATTATATTTTGAAGTGATAATATCTTGGCTACACTGACTTATATTAATGTAACTTCCAACTTTTTTTTTCACTTTTTTTATTGTGACTAGAACATTTAAAACTTTACAAAAGGCTCACATTATAATTTTATTGGATGGCACTGGTCTAAACAGATGAATGCTAACCAAAATGTTATGTATGTGTTTTGAGTTGCAACTCATGGTTCGTGGTATTAATATTATTGTTATCATTGATTTATACTTAGCATACTTTGGAAAAATATTTTAAATGGTTTCTGGATGAAAATGGAGATGAGTTGGTGATTGCTGTGGGCCATCTCATTTAACTTCAAGCTCCCTGGCAGTAAAGGCAAAAAAAGAAAAAAAAGAGCACAAATTTGGATCCTATTTTGTTGTCGTGGAAGTTAAAGTGTTAGTTGCTCGGTTGTGTCTGACTCTTTGTGACACCATGGACTATAGCCCACCATGGAATTCTCCTGGCAAGAGTATAGGAGTCATTCCCTTCTCCAGGGGATCTTCCCAACCCAGGGATCAAACCCAGATCTCCTACATTGCAGGCAGATTCTTAACGTCTGAGCAACCGTTGTTCAGTCGCTAAGTGAAGTCCAACTCTTTGCCAACCCATGGACTGCAGCACGCCAGGCTCCTCTGCCCTCCACTATCTCCAGAGTTTGCTCAAATTCACACTCATTGAGTTGGTGACGCGATCCAACCATCTCATCCTCTGCTGCCCCCTTTTCCTTTTGCCTTCAATCTTTCCTAGCATCAGGGTCTTTTCCAGTGTGGGTCAGCTATGTGGGTCCTTTTAAATGGTCAAGGAGTCACATAAGTTCTTTTGGAAAGAAAGGCTTTCTCCAGGTAGGGAATTCTCCAAGGACCATTCCTGGTGCAGCCCTGAAGCTGCAGATATGCCTGCACCTCTCCGCCCTCCCTAGCCAAGGCTTTTGTGCACTTAGAATGCTGTGAGTCATACCAATGCACTGACAATTACACCTCCCTTCGTTTATGCAAATAGTCTGATTTGATCCTCGCAGCAGCCTTGCAGGATGGGCGGCGCAGGGACCATTGTTCTTTTCTTATGGGTCAGGAACCTGAGGATCAGGTAGGGTTCCAGGAACTTGTTCCAGTTTTCCTAACCAGTACACGGCGAGGCCAAGGCCGGAGCCCTCGGTGACCAAGGGAAACGCCCTCTGCTTTTGGCAGCCATGTAGTCTCTAGCATGAAATAAAACTCAGAGGAGTGACTGATGGGAGAAAGCAGAGCATGTCCTGCCAAGAAAGGGGACACCCATGCAGCTGGGAGGCTGATTGCTCCAAAGACACACTTTGCTTCAGCCAGAGAGAAGAAATCCATGTTTATACACACGCGTTCCATTATCTTAGGAACCGCGGCACACCCAACTCAAGGCCGCCTATGCCGGGGCCTCAAGGGACAACTGACCCAAGATTGTATTAGCTTGCTTCTTCTCAGATCAGCTCTCCTGGGATCTTCGTGCACACACCCATCATTTAGGACCCCGTCACAGTGCAGATTTCATCCAGAGGCCTGGACGAGGGAGCTGGACACCTGCTTTTCTCCCGAGTTCCTAGGTAATGTCCGGGCTGTCGGTCTGGAAGTTGAGTAGCAAACTCTAACATGCTTGTCTTCTGCTTTTCCCCCAAACCACCTCAACCATAGTGCTTTACACAAGGAACAGAGGACTGATCGTCAGCCTGAGCTATAAATGAAAACCTCCTTGGGGGCTTTTGAGCAAATCCCATGCCTGAGATATATGTACCCTGCATTAATTAATTTAAACAGCTCCTGCGAGTGGGGCTCCAGGTTTGGCGAGCTTCACTTTTCCCTGTATGTCCTGAACTGTCCTTGTGTTAGGAGACTACATTTGTGAACCATGGGAGCATGTAGCTTAGATATTTTCTCCCACCTTGGAATTGCCCCAATACCCCAAATCTGAACACTGGCTTCCCAGAGTTTTTTTCTTTTTTCTTTACCCTTTCACCACTTAAACCAAGGTGTATTAAATCACCTCATCCTTCATTCTTGAATTCATCTATTGACGACCAAGAGCCAGCAAAGCACGGACCTCGCCATGGGTGCAACTTGGATGCAGCAGGCAAGGTCCCAGCCTTCTCTGGGTTTACATCCGACTGGGTTAAATTGCTGATGTAGGTATGACCAAGAAGAGTGACAGAGCATTTCAGGTGGTGATAAGGGCCATGAAAGAAATAAAACGGGGAGAGGCTGTTAGAGAGACACTAACGAGCGTGATGGGGAGGGGTCTCTGCAGTGACCTCAGTTCATCGAAATGCTGAGTGTAAAAGGTTGTGTAAAGAAAGACCAGGCTCTTTGGCAAGGAGGTGGCACTCAGGAGTGGCTTTTCTTTACCCTGTCCTATTAGATGCACTTCCTTGATTCTGAGACCAAAACGCTACTGTCAGCAGCAGTTGGTGTCCATGGTGTGGCCAAGGAAGTTGCTGAGGGGAGCTGGGAGAACGGGGACCAGCCCAGGAGAAGCAGAGGAAGGGGCACCATTCTGCTGGCTACCAGGAGACCCATGGGGGACCTCACATGTTTTCATCCCAGGGCAGGTTTTAGAAACATTGGCAGGGAATTTTTAAAAATCTGGATTCCTATGTCCACCTCCAGGCTGGTTCATCAAAGCAGGGTGAGGTGTGGCTGTTAGAAGCAACTCAGACGACTCTGAGGCAAACCCCAGGCTGAGCCTCAATCCAGACTGTGAGGAACACTGACATTAACCACAAATAAAAGGTATGTTGTCAAACCTTCTCTCCACGAGACAAAGAGCTCGCATATCTTCTTGAAAGTATAGGCACAGACGTCAAAGCTGCCTGCAGAATCCCCAGATCACTCCCTTTCTTTTCCTTTCGAATAAACAGCTGGCGAACGTGACATCAATTTAACTGTAATGACTGCTTTTAATTTTCATTTTAAATCTATACCATGACTATATATTGGGATCCTGGCTGGTGCCAACTGCTCCGGCCACACGTCTGGTTTTCATTTCGTTTCTGAGCTCCTTTTGGGTACTCGTGTTCAGAGGCCTGGTTTAATGCATAACCCTAATTGCAATGTGGAATTAAGTTGGTGCTGACTATAGCATTTTTAGTCTTAGAATCAAGGAAAGCATCTAATAGGAGGGGGAAAGAAAAACCTCTCCAAAGTTACCCCGCTTGCCAGTACCTTATCTTTATAAATTTTTTACATTCAACGTTTTTTTTAATTGAGTGCATAATATGGCTATAAAACAGCAGTTTAGATAATGTGGTCAGCCTGCTGGTTTATATGTGTCTCTTCTCAGTTTCAAAATGTCCCCTTCTTTTCTTCTTCGCCTGACACTGGCCTCATTTCTCATTAAAAATGCTGGCATCTTGGAAGTCAGGCTAGTAAAGCAGGCTGAGTTCCTTCTCCCAAGTTCTGTGCAGCCCTGAGTCCCTCCTGGAACCCTCAAAGCTTTTGAGGGAAGCTAGGTTGCCAGCTGATAGTCATTTCCAACAATTGTTGGCCTGAGATCTCCTATGTAAAGGATTAAATGTAATAATTTCACATCCAATGTATAAGGAAAAAAAAAAAAGACTTTCTCTGTGATGTCCAGCACCTCTTGATAAACTAGGATGTGGCCACCATGGCAAAAATTTACCCAAGGTTTTAGTCCACGGGAAACTGTAGATAAAAGGAGATACTGCATGGAGCTTGAGAAGTGAATGGAAAAGGAGCTAAGTTGATCAGGCTATATGGGGGTGGGATGGGAAGGATACCCCAGAAGCAGTAACAGTGCCCAGGCCTGTGCCTGATGCATAATTCTCACCACAAATATTTGCTGAATGAAAGCTAGTCAGTAACATAGATTGGCTCATCCTCCTCCAACATAGTTCCCTTGCGTTGGTTTCTCTTCTATTTGTTTCTTCATGCACTCATTCAGCATGCTGTTTATTGAGTAATTGCTGGAGTAGGTGTTGGGGGCCATGGGAAACCCTGGAGATAGCACATGAGGAAGAAGGCCGTGTCCCTGCCCTCCCGGACCTTCTAGTCTAGTGATAAATGGGGATAAAAATGTGCAATAAGAAATCTGTCCCAGGTGGTTTTGTCAGGGGCGGGGAGTCATGCTGTTGAGCACCAGCAAATGACCCAGGGTGAAGTGACTCAGTCCCTGCTCAAACCATCAGAAAACCGGTATTCTTATAGCACTGTCCTGGGGAGAAGCCTGAGGCCCAACGTGGAGGCCGATGTAGGATGATCACTTGAGAACTTTGTATTGACCACAATGATATTGTTAAAGATTCTGAGTCTCTCACAGTTTATTTTTAGGTGGGTCCACAGCAGAGATTTCTTTTTGGCCTACATAGCAGGAAACTCTGTACTTTCCTTAGTTTGGTGTATCTTCAGACAGTGCAAACCTTGTCCCTGAACTTGTGGGTTTCCCTTGAGAGCTGAATAACTGTGGTCACACTGCACCTTACCCTTTTGGAAATCACCCTACTTATTCAACTCATATGCAGAGTATATTATGTGAAATGCCGGACTGGATGAAGCACAAACTGGAATCAAGACTGCCGGGAGAAATATCAATAACCTCGGCTATGCAGATGACCCCACCCTTATGGCAGAAAGCAAGGAAGAACTAAAGAGCCTCTTGATGAAAGTGAAAGAAGAGAGTGAAAAAGTTGACTTAAAACTCAGTGTTCAGAAAACTAAGATCATGGCATCTGGTCCTATCACTTCATGGAAAATAGATGGGAAAACAATGGAAATGGTGAAAGACTATTTTGGGGGGCTCCAAATTCACTGCAGATGGTGACTGCAGCCATGAAATTAAAAGTCGCTTGCTCCTTGGAAGAAAAGCTGTGACCAACCTAGACATTATATTAAAAAGCAGAGACATTATTTTGCCAGCAAAGGTCCGTCTAGTCAAGGGTGTGGTTTTTCCAGTTGTCATGTATGGATGTGAGAGGTGAACTATAAAGAAAGCTGAGCACCGAAGAATTGATGCTTTTGAACTGTGGTGTTGGAGAAGACTCTTGAGAGTCCCTTGGACTGCAAGGAGATCAAACTGGTCAATTCTAAAAGAAATTAGTCCTAAATATTCATTGAAAGGACTGATGCTGAAGCTAAAGCTCTAATACTTTGGCCACCTGATGCAAAGAACTGACTCATTGGAAAAGATCCTGATGCTGGGAAAGATTGAAGGCAGAAAGATAAGGGGATGAGAGAGGATGAGACGGTTGGATGGTATCACTGACTCAGTGGACATGAGTTTGAGCAAGCTCTGGGAGTTGGTGAAGGACAGGGAGGCCTGGCGCGCTGCAGGCCATGGGGTCGCAGAGTAGGCCACGACTGAGCGATGGGACAGGATCATAAAGTGAGCTGTTTATAAGTTATTATTACCAATGTTAGTATTTCTCTACACTTATTTTCTCATTTTATCCCATTCCTGTATTTATTTTATTATTTTGGGTTTCATCCATATTTTTGGAAACTGCCTCAAATCCTCCAGCAGGAACAAGGAAAACAAAGGAGGGATGGCAGAACTTTGCTTCCGTTGAGAACTTCCAAGCTAGTCTAGGAGCACATTTGGTGTCAGTGAAATCATTTGAGAAAATCAGCAACTTGCAGTAGGCCAAGGTCATCAGAGCAGAGAGAAAGGAGAAATGGGAAGGGGGTGGGGCTTCAAAGTCAGGTCTGAATTGCGAGATGATTCAAGATAATTAAGTTAAAAGACAAAAAGGAAAACAAGACCGAATCCTTCTAGTTTCTCTGAATCCTGGACATTTGACACCCAGCCAATGTCAATATTAGCTAAAGAGGTTTGGCCCCTGTTCAGTCTGATCAAAAATAAATTAGGAGGATGCTTATAAACAGGGCTGAAAGGAGGGATACACACACACACACACACACACACACACACATGTATGTACACCCCACAAGTAAGGATAATAATTACAGGCTTTTAATAAATGCTAATTTAGTGATAACAACTTTACAGAGAGTTGTTTATGCCAAGATCTGACATTAGCTGATTTGGGGTTTTAGCCATTGGCCTAGAAGCCAACTAACTGGTGTGTTTCACGCCACGTCCCCTGCCTCCCCTCTCATCTGCCTCCTCCTCCCCCACCTCCGCCACTGACCTGCCGCGTGCTTGCTTCTCAGCTTGATCCAGGCTTAGCTCAGGGTGACTCCCGTGGTGGGGCCTGATGTGCATTGCTGCACCTTGACCCCCTCAGTATTCACCAGACTGAGTTTCTTCAGTCATCTGTGAAGGAAACGTTGAATATCTAGCATGGAAGTTCTGGTCCTTAAGAGTCCAGATTTTCTTTCCTCTTTTGCTTTCCTTCTGGTAGATCTTGGTTGTGGATACTTCCAGGTCACAAAAGAGAAACAATTTTTTTTTTTTTTTTTTACCTCTGCAAAAGATGCACTGTGAGTAGCAGGGAGAGAGAACTAAGATTCCAGCCAGCGACTCTGGCAGGCGACCGAGCGTGTGGAAAAAAGCTGCACACTAGGTATCCACTTGGTCCCACCCAAGCTGGGACGGTCTTTGTACAGTGACTTATTATCGAAAGCATGCCTTTTAGTTCAATGGATCTGGGTCTGAACTTGGGTCCCCTATCTGCTAATTACGTCACGTGAAGCCCACCTCAATCTCCTGAATTGTTTCCTCATTTGTAAAAGAGCAGGAATTTAACCACTTTACGATATTATTCTGAAGATCCAAGGTGGTGGTGAATAGAGTTCAAGTTCTGTGGGAGTGCCTCCTGTATCGTAGATGCCCAGTTAATCACAGCTAACGTTTCTCTCGGGTGATTACATACCAGGCACTGTACTCAACAATTTGTGTGTAGTTTTTATTATTACCTTTATTGTAATCTTGCCCTGTGCAAGCTCCAAGAGAAGTTTTCGGAGGGCATAGTAGATAATATATTCTTGTTAAATGAGAGACCAGTTCCATTTAATCCTCTGAAGAACCCCTGTTCAGTTAGTACCGTATGTATCCCCCATTTGTCAGATGGGGAAACAGGCACGGGCAGATTAAATAACAAATACAAAGCTGTGCTTGGCTAATAAATGCCAGAGTGAGCATGTGAAGGCAGGCACCTCAATTTGCAGCAACATGGATGGACCTTGAGGTTATCATACTAAGCAAAGTCAATTTGACAGGGAAAGACAAACGCCATATGATACCACTCATATGTGGAATCCCAAAAAAATGAGACAAATAAGCTTATTTACAAAACAGAGATAGACTCACGGATACACACACACATACACACGTACGTATATATAACTGAATCACTTTGTTTTGTGCCGGAAACTAACATTGCAGATCAACTAGCTTTCAATAAAAAAAATTTAAATAAATAGATGCAGGCACCCCTAGATATCCACCACACTGGACCAGCTCTGTGAGTATTTTATGGTGGAGGAGCAGTTCCCATGGTCTTCTCCCAGTCTCCTCTTGGCTCTGCCAAATGGTAGTGTGCACACCAGCCCTGGGGGATGTCCTGCTCGGGGTCTTGCTGTCAGTAAGGCAGCGCCTGGATTCAGAGCCTGTGGGTGGGCACAGGGGACACGGACAGCACACACTCCTTGAAGCCCCAGGAATGACTCCACGGACACCAAAGCCATACAGACCAGGAAGCCCCGAGCCTCTTGGTGGACCTAAGCTTACTGCCTGTGAGTTGTTTGTGAGCCTCCATCCACAGCTTGTTCATGGAGGCTCCGCGCCAAGGCTCCACTAGGAAGGGAAACCTCTCCCTGAGACTGTGGTCTTGGGCCCTTGGGGCTGCGTGAATGGCTGGATGGGAGGGAGGTGATGGTGGGGCCGGAGGCCAGGGTGAAGAACAGAAGGACTTGCTGCTGCAGGGGCTGGATTTTTCTGCTGCCCCGCCGCGGCTTTCTCTGTCCCCTCCCGTCCGCAGCAACCTGCCCTGTCCCCTCCTTTCTTCCTCTTTTTCTTCCCTTCTTTCTTGCTGGTTTCTTTGTCACTTCTGCCTCCACCGATCTGTGTTTCTCACCTTCATTTCCTTTCTCTCTAAAAATGATTTTCTTGTTTCTCTGTCCCTGCACTTCCCTCTCCACCTTCATCCTTCTGTCGGTGCCTCCTCCCTCTCCACCCCTCTGTCTCCTTTCCATGTCCTTCTCTCTCCATCTCTGCTCTCAGCTCACTTCTCCCCATCCCTCCTTCCCTTTCTTTTTTCTCAGAGTCCTTGAAGTCCAGGCGGAGAGTTAGAGAGATCAACAGCTAACTGTCAGAGACTGAGACCCCCCAAGACAGCACAGAGTTGAGAAAGAAGCAGCTGTTTGGTCACCCTGCCCTACAACTGATTTATATCAGGGGAGAAATACACTAAGGTCTGAGTTAGAGAGAAAGATCTCCAGCTGGATTGATTGATTAGAAGTGAGACCAAGGCTGGGAGAGGAGTGGGTGGGAGCAGACTGCAGCCAGTCCTGATATCTAAGGTTCACTTAGGAAGACATTGTTTGGATGTTGGATGTCACTCATGGAGACCTAATAGCATTTGGGACAGTGGTGATCTGCCTTAGGATCTAGATCCCAGTTGCACATTTATCTTTCCATCACTTGTTTGCTGAACACAGAACACGATGACAAACATCACTGTAGTCACCTGCCCTGGGCTCACAGTCTGGTCCAGCCCATCAAGGGGATTTCTCCAGTGCGGGAGTCATGGGAACAAGTAACACTCAGAGGCTCAAGTTAAACACAAAGAAGAGCTGGATTATGGCTTGAATTTGGGCTATGGGTCAAAACTATCTCCAGGCAAAGCATGAAAAATGACTATTTCTCATGAATCTTCTGTGCTGAGCTAGGCACCTTATTTACAGTATCTATTGAACACTATGCTGCTGCTGTTTAGTCGCTGGGTCGGGTCTGACTCTTTGCGACCCCATGGGCTGTAGCCCGCCAGGCTCCTCTGCCCGTGGGACTCTCCAGGCAAGAACACTGGAATGGGCTGTCATTCCTTCTCTAGGGCCCTGAGCCGAGGACCAAAGCCACGCCCCCTGCATTGGCAGGCCGATTCTCCACCGCTGAGCGTGTAGGATGTAGCTGGCGGCGCTGTCACACAGAGGAGACTTATACCGATGGTGCGGGCTCCTGCTATTAGCCCCGTTTACAGGTGAGGGAACTTAAAGAGCGCCGTGGAAGGGGCACAGGAGTAAATCGGGGCGCTCTGGCGTGGGCTGTGTGTGGTGACTTCCGAAGAGCTGAGGGTGGACGGAGGGGTGGCGGAGAACAAGGTGATCCAGGGCCGTGTCTCCAGCGATGTCCTGTTGACAGCTGATATTCCTGATTTCACACGATGAAAATGGCACTTTTCCCCTGTGGCTGTCTTCCCCCAAACCCATAATCCCAGGACAGTCACGAAGGAAAGAAAAGCAGAGAAATCCCACTGAGGGATGTTCTGTGAAGCATCACGGCCAAACCCTGTTGGCTGGTTCCAGGGCACTGTCTCAGCAGGCAGACTGGATCAAGCCTCGTGCTCCTTAAGACGACACTAGTAGACACAGTTGTGGAGGGGATCAACAGCTGGCACCGCAACAAACACCCATTGTCTGTCCACGGGTTCACCAAGAGGTGGTACAGGAAGTCAAGAGCCAAGGATTCCGGTAACAGGTCAGGAAATGGAATGACTGTTGATTCAGGACCAAGCTCTCAAACAAAAAATAATCATATTTTCCCTTGGGTTCTTATTGGTTGCTGGATCTCATTGTGGGAAAGTTCATTTGGGGAAAAGGCAGAGGACTAGGTTGACGCCAGCCTGTGAAACAGGCATCTCTGATCACCCGGTGTCATGAGAAGGGCAGAATTTCCACCACCATTCACTTTCCCGTCCAAGCTGCCTTGAGATGCCTTTTCTGTGGTTCTTTCAGCAGCAACCTGTTTGTTCACTGAAAACATCAGCCATCCTTAAGGGCTCTTTAGAAAGAGGATTGAACACCACTGAGTGCTTTGTCCATTACCCTATTCTAATGAAATGTGTTCTTTGAAAGAATTATTTAAGTCTATGAAAACTGGTCAATGTGAGAAGATGTGATTGGAGTGGGGGCCAGAAGAGTTGAGCTGGGTGATAAAAATAGGGAGTTTTGTCTCCCTTGGGACTGATTTTGAAAAGGTTTTTAACCATTGCAACTGAATCCTTTTCAGAACCCTCCTTTTTTCTTTCTTTCTTTCCTTTTTTTTTTTTTCACCCAAGTTACTATGAGAACATGAATCATCTCTTTAGCACAATGACAGCAAGTGTAGCATTTAGGAGCGGACCCTGATTTTTCACTGTTTGTTCTTTGCTCTCAACAAGATAAGCTGTTGTTATTTCTTTCTTCTTGAACAAGCGCACCATGATTGCTGAAGTGGGAAGAATAATTGGACCAAATAGTCATGCGATTAATGCAAACAGAGAGAACTCATCTGTTTCAAGTACAGTAAATGCACTTCTGAAGACGCGAGGAGAGCTTGCTTTCTCTGTTTATTCTTGGGCTGGGGAAAATGTTGCTGAGTTCACTGCCACAGATTCCTGTGTTTCTTCCGTGGGGCGGAGACCTTAAATGAACCGAGTGCAGGGAGGAATCCGCTCTATCTGGGAAGTGGCTGGGCTTGGGGAGTCGGGCTCGGTGGCACCCCTTGGGGTGAACAGTATACACAGGGAAGGCTGCCCCGCCCCAGCTTGACACTCCCCACAACTCCATGGCGGGGGCGGGGGGTGTAAGGTGACTTCTGCTTTCTTAATGATACATTTTAATTACAAGATGAAGTGACCCATTGAAACAGAAGGAGAATTAGCTTTGATGAGAGTCTTCACAGAGCCCTAGCTCTGAGCTCAGCATTTCTGTCATTTGGATGCTTTAGGCATGAGGAGGGTTCCATTATCACCACTGGACAGATAAGGAAACTGAGATCCATACTCACAAACAAGGTGTGATGGAGCTCTGGGTTTGAATTGGGGTCTTCTGGCTAGTTGTGGTGAAGGCAGGACTCAGGTGGGGAGGGGGGAGTTTGGGGGATTGGGGGGAGCAGTCAGACTGCCCGCTTTTGAAATCTGATTCCACCACATCGTAACTGGATGACCTTGAAGAAGTGACTTCACCACTCAAGACCTCAGTTTTCGCCATCAGTGGAAAAACTGGGAATGGTCATGCTATCTCCTGTTTTAGGATGAAGTGAGTTCCAGCAGGAGCAGAACATAGAGTTGTGCCCAGCAGAGGGAAGGGCCCTCGGTGCCCCGAGCCACTCTGATGACTCAGTGCGCGGGTGCTCTCTACTACAGAGGGTGACTCTCAGCACACGGGCGGTCCGCTGCAGCGTTCATTCATCCACCTGGGCACACCCTAGCCAGGGGAATAGTCTAAATTCCCACTTCTCAGGCCCCTTGAGAGCTGTGGCAGCTGCCCATTGCCCATAGGGATGAAGCTTGCAGATTCCCCCCTTGACTGGCTGTGCTCCATCTTCCCCAACTCTGGAAGTGTTCCCCCCACACACCGCTCAACTCACACCCCTGGCTCTCAGCTCACTCCCGCTTCGATCAGCAGTCTTTCTATATCCTGGGCACTTCTCACCTTCTCCAGCCAACGTTTCTTCTCTTGGAAATGTCCCCTGCAACATGGGCTCACCGATACCTCAGCCGCTCTCAGGTCCCCAGAGCCCGTCCTTACGGGGGGCCCTCAACCTGTGCCTTTTATTCACTGACCAGTGCCACCCCCATGAACCCCTGTTTCTCTTAATGACCGATGTGAAGGAGGGGAACAGGGTGATCACAGAGCATGTTGGCTGTTGATTTCTTTTCTCCAGTGATAAGAGAGGGAACTGTGGCTCTGGATGCCTAGGAGACTAGAAAGGTCCCTGCAGCAGGAGAAGTCAGAGTCTTGAAGGACCAGGTAAAGTCTGGCACATAGGAGAGGAGACGAAGGACTGCTGGGGAGAGGCAAGAACTGTGCAGAAGGAGGCAGGGAATCCTTGCAGATGCGGACGCCTGAGCTTTCCCCAGTGATGGAGAGGCTGCACAGGCTGAGTCCTCAGTGACTGGGGGGCAGACGTGCTTCTTCTCCACGGCTGACTCCCACCTTTGCCCTTCACTGCTCCTCCAGAATCTGTTTCAGCCCTGAGCTCGGTTCTTTCAGTTTGATAAACGGTTCCTCCCTTTTGCTTAATTGTTTCCTTCTAGTATCCACTAAGCAGAATGAAGATTAAATCCAATTAAATAAATAAAGCACCCTGCACCTCTTTTGGCCTGGAGAGCCTCATCCGTTTGTGTTTGTTTGAAGTGAAGAATCCACTGGGTGCTCATTCGCCGTAGATGGGCGCCCTGTCTTGGGCGGGAGAAGGTGGGGGGCACCCGGCCTCCTCCTGGGCCCTTTCTCTTGGTTAGCACACCTCCGTATCTTTCAGGGGATCCGATTTCTCCCCTGCCTTCAGCACACATCTTTAGTTCCAGGAAGGGTTTCTGGCCTGTGGTTCTGGCCAGTTAGCTCATGACATTCCCAGTCACTGTGACTGGTTTGGTGATGAGAACCGGATCCAGACTACAGACAGCAGGGCCCTTGCCGGGTATCCTGGGGAAGAGCAGTGAACCTGGAGAGGAGCAAACCTTCCCCTCTGAAACGAAGCAGAGGAAGAGAAGTAAGGAAATTGGCAAAGAAGAATCGAGTCTGGGAGTCACTGTGTGGTCTCCTTGGTTAAGCCAGGGCTGAACCTAGGCATATTCCAGGAATTTTCATTTAAAGGAGCCCAAATATTCCATTTTTGTTTAAACAAGTTTGGGTTGGGCTTTCCATCTTCTTGCAAACCAGAATTATCTAACTAATTTATGGAAGAGCCCCTGGAGAAGCAAATGGCAACCCACTCCAATATTCTTGCCTGGAGAATTCCAAGGACAGTGGAGCCTGGCAGGCTACAGTCCATGCGGTCCCAAAGAGTCAGACACGACTGGAGTGACTATTACTTTCACTTTTCAATTTATGGATTTAAGGATTTCACTGAGAGTACATACCATGTTATACCCATATTGAGCCTTATAAAGCACCAGACTTCTCTTTGACTCAGCAAATAGGAAAAATGGGCTCCCAAAATGAGTGAGTAGAGTTGGTAACTTTCTTAGCATCCTTCATTTCGCCCCTCCCACAAATCCTATCCTTCCCTGCCCATAACTGGGCACCTTCCCGGCTCCAAACAGAGAGAAAACCGACTCAAATGGCACTTTCTATCTTAAACAGTAGGCATTTATTATGACCATAGAATGATTTCCTAGAGACTTCAGCCAGGTATGAGGCCTTTGTGTTCTAAATTTACCAATCGGTGGCAATTTGCTAAAATAATCATCTTCACATTTGCTGTTAATAATCTTGCTTCAGGCTGTTACAACCAAATGGTTGGTCACTTCCAGTAATGGCCAATTTTTCAGGGATTATTGCTAAAGTGATTAGGTGCTTGTGATTTCCCAGGGCACATGCTTTGGAGTTGATCCATTAACAAATAAAAAGGCTTCGGGGCTGATCTGGAAAGTGGGGAATGCTTATCTGAAAAGGTAAATATATGTCATCATGTCTATTTTTCTTTCCTTGGCCGACTCCTGGCTGTCCCTTTTTCCCCCTGCCCATTATTGGTTCATTATTTAGTCACTAGGCAGTGTGCTCGCTCTCAGCCCTTCATTGGAGCTGATGGGCCTGGCAAACCTTCTACAGCAAACGAGATGAACCAATTAATCCCCTTTTAGGAAGCATCCGTTCCAGAAGTCTTGGATGAGCCAGGCACTGGCCTGGACGTCCTGCACAGTATCTCCCCACATATACGTGGATCTGTAACTGCAGTCTCTGCTGTGTGTCACTGATTCACCTGTTCATCTTGTATCAGTAACTACACTGCTGCAACCATCATCCATTCAGGATAAGTCTTGATAGAGAGTAAGGCCTCCAACTTTGTTTTTCCTCAGGATTGGCCTGGCTATTTTTGGTCTTTTGCATTTCCATATTTATTTTAGAGTCAGCTTGTCAATCTCAACAAACGACCTGTTGGGATTTTGATTGGAAATACATTGCATTTATGGATCAGTTCAGGGAGAATTAATATCTTACCAATATTGTTTTCATCCTTTTGCTTTCAATGTTTAATGACTCTTCATGTTGCAAATACATCTCTTGTAAGTAATACAAAATTTTTTCAGGTCATCAATCTTTGTATTTTAATTTAGATGCCTCAGTATCTACTCCATTTATAGTGAATGTAATTTGTTGTTGTTCAGTCAGCAAGTCGTGTCCAACTCTTTGCGACCCCATGGACTGCAGCACGCCAGGCCTCCCTGTCCCTCACCATCTCCCAGAGTCTGCCCAAGTTCATGTCCATTGCATCAGGGACGCCATCCAATCATCTCACCCTCTGTCCCCTTCCCCTCCTGCCCTCAATCTTTCCCAGCATCAGGGTCTTTTCCAATGAGTCAGCTCTTCGCATCAGGTGGCCAAAGTATTAGAGGTTCAGCTTCAGCATCAGTCCTTCCAATGAGTATTCAGGGTTGATCTCCTTTGAGATTGACTGGTTTGATCTCCTTGCTGTCCGCTGTAATTACTGACATGTAATTTCATTGCATGTATATTTGAGTTTTAATCTGCCTTTCTGCTGGTGGTGTTCTGTCCTTCCCACCTGTTTATGCTCTTCACCTCCCCCCATTCTTCACTTATTTTGGGTTAATCAAGCATTTCTCATTTATTTATTGTTGGCTGTACTGGGTCTTTGCTACTGCTGGGCAGGCTTTCTCTAGCTGCAGTGAGTGCGGTGCACAGGCTCTAAATGTACAGGTTTCAGTCCTTGCAGTGCACGGGCTCAGTAGCTGTGGCATGTGGGCTTAGCTGCTCCACAGCATGTGGAATTTTCCCAGACCAGGGATCAAACCCATGTCCCCTGCATTAGCAGGCAGATTCTTATCCACTGTAACACCACGGAAGTCCTCAAGCACTTCTCAATTACCCAGTCCCATAAGATTGTCAGGTATATATCACTCTTTTTTAAAATTTTTTACTTTACTGGACACATGAGAGATCAAACCAAATATCATTGACTGATTAGAGTCTAATATAAATAAGTACCTTTACCAATTCTCAGAAAACATTACTAAGTTAAGACACTTTAACTCCATTTAATCCCTCATATCTGATGTATCATGGTTTTCATGTGTGTTAATTGACCCACACCACTATTGTCATTTTATACAGTTAATATTATTTTAGAATTATCCATATACTTTCCCTTTCCATTGTTTTCATTCCCTCATGCATTTCTGATTTTACATCTAGGATCCTACTTCTTCCACCTAAAGCACTCCTTGGAATGATTATGTTAGTGTGGTTCTGTGGGGGTGATTTTCTTAGTTTATTTTTTCTGGAAATGTCTGTTTTCCCCCTGCATTTTAAAGGGATTTTTTTGTTTGGGATAGAATTCCAGTTTGGTCATTATTTTCTTGCTGCTTTTTAATGGTGCCATTCCAGAACCTTTTGGACTCATCTTTTCAGTGGAGAAGTCAGCTATCATCTGTATTGCCATTGCTCTCTGATGGGAATGTGCTTTTTTTGCTCTTCAGGCTTTTAAGATTTTCTCTTTATCTTTGGTGATGTTGTGAATGGAATTGTTTCCTTAATATCATCTTCAGCTTGTTCATTGGCAGTGTTTAAGAGTACAATGACTGTTTTATGTTGATTTTATATCCTGCGTATTTTCTGAAATTGTTAGCTCTAATAATTGTATGTGTGTATTCTTTAGGATTTTCTGTATATAAGATAACATCATCTGCAAATACAGATAGTTTTATGTCTTCCTTTCAAATTTGGATGCCTTTTTTTCTTGCCTATTTTGCTGGTTAGAACTTCTGGTACAATACTGACTAGAAACGGTGAGAGCAGAGTTCCTTGTTTCTGATTTTAGGGGAAAAGCTTTCAGTCTTTTTTTAAGTATGATGGTAGCTGTGAGTTTGTCATAGATGCCCTTTATCAGGTTGAAGAAATTTATGTCTATTCTTGGTTTGCTGAGTGTTTTTATAATGAATGTGTGTTGGATTTTGTCAAATGCTTTTTCCCTATCAACTGAGATGATAATGAAATTTTCCTTCATTTTATTAATATACTGTGTTACATGGGTTGATTTTCATTGCTGAAACACCTTGTCTTCTTGAGATAAATCCCGCTTTGGTCATGATATGGTATCCTTTTAATATACTGCTGGATTTAATTTGGTAGTCTTTTATTGAGGTATCATTATAGTAGCTTTAATATGATACCCCTAATTGTGTTTTTCTTTGTCCTTCTCTTCCTTGAAGTTTTGATGTTTTTAATATTCCCTTGAAGTCTTTCATCACTTTTGGAAAATTCTTAGCTATTGTCTCTTCACGTATTTTCCTTTAGGCCCTTTCTTGGTGAAGCCTCAAGTACAGTCACAGTAAACCTGTGACTCTTTCCTCCTTCCCTGGACCCACCTGCCTGTCCAACCTGGCCCCCCATTCTTATTTTTCAGCTCAAAGGCTCCTGCTGCACATTCTTGCTCTTTCTTCCCAGAGCATTTTCTGTAAGACTCTTGCAATCTGGTTGCGCTTCCCAGGTGGCTCAGTGGTGAAGAATCCACCTGCCAGTGCAAAGAGACACAGGAGATGGGGGTTTGATCCCTGGGTCGGGAAGATCCCCTGGAGGAGGAAATGGCAACTCACTCCAGTATTCTTGCCTGAGAAATCCCATGGACAGAGGAGCCTGGTGGGCTACAGACCATAGGGTCACAAAGAGGCGGACGCACTGAATGAACGAGCATGCTTCAGTCTAGTTCAGTGAAGCTGTCTTTTATTCAAAAGGCTGAATCAGGGCAACGGTGACAGAGAGGTTTGGTAGCTCTGGGGTCCTCCTGCCTAACAGTGAAGAATCTGCCTCCCTTTTAATCCAGCTATTGTATTTCAGAGCTGGACATTCTCATGGAAGTGACTTGGCTACTTTGTGCATCATTTTCCTCATTTACAAAATAAAATAACTATTATGTGTGCCAGAGTTGTTTGGAATATTAAATGACTTGCATGCAACAGTCTTAAGAAGTTGTCTGGCACAGAGTAAGAGCTAAATAAGCTACCGTGGAGAAGAGTTTCTTTTCTGATATATAAAGGTTGACAAGAGCATGGAGGAGTGACATTTGGACTGGAACATGAACTGACCGGCTCTTAGGATTTGCATGAGAACAGTCTTGGTGGAAGGATGGGCTAAACAAAGATCCCTTGTCTGTTTCCTGAGCCTCTTCTCCCTTTCTCCCCCGCATGCCTGCTGGGCTAGAAATGCAGGGAACAGCTCACCTTCCTTGGAATACCGGACCGCTATAGCTCATGAAAGCATCTCTCCTGGCTTGTATTACCTGGGCTTCCTCACACCATGTTTTGGGGTGTTTGCCCTGACTCATGGCTGAAATCACCCCTTCTTTTTTCTGCCTTGTTACAGAACTAGTCCTTCTATTTTAGATCTTATCATGTTCTGTTATAATTATGGCTGTATGTGGTGGGTTTCACCTCCTTGTTGAACTGATTTTCTCTTTATTTGCCGTGGAGAGGTGCCCATCTTTGTTTTCTCAGCGTTTGAGTCATGGTGAGAGTTCAGTGGTTGTTGGCTGGATGTGTAATTGCACAAAGAATAGGTAAACAAATGAAGGGACAAGTGGATAAAATGTTTCCAACTAAATAACAGCCCAAGGCACAGGGAAGATACTGTAACACAGGGCATGTTCCTCAGAATGTGCTCCAGGGACCAGTCGCATCTGCCTTTCCCGGACGCTTGTTAGAAATGGAGAATCCCAGGCCTGGCCTCAGACCTGCTGAATCGGAATCTGCATTTTAGCAAGACTCCTGGGTGATTCACGTGCACTCGACAGGTCAAGACGACTGGTCTAGCGGTTGACAGAGAGAGCCCTGGAGACTGAGTTCCGATTCTAGATGTGCCTCTTATCCAGCTTTGTGGACGTGATCAAATCACTTACTCCCACTGGGCCTTAGTTTCCACATCTGTCAAATGGACTTAATGGTATAGCCGCTTCGTAGTCTTTTTGTGAGGATTAAATGTGTTAACAGTTGTCAAGAGCCTTGTGCAACGCCCGCAAACAGTAAGGGCTCAAAATATCAGTGAGTATGGTTATTTTTATTATCCACGTTCTGACTGCCCACAAGCCAGTGAGGGGAGGATTAAAACTCACTGAAAATCTAGGTCGCTGTGCCCTTGTGTTTCCTCTCCGCACCTGGGCACTGGGTGGCGGTGGCCGCGGTCCCTTCCTGTGTGGGGCTCCCTCCGAGGGGTACTGCTGACGTGTGTGGCGTGGCCTTCCTCTCGGCGGCCACGCCACAAGCCCGCAGCTTCCTGGAGCTGAGGACACCAGCCAGACAGGGAGAACCACCCTTCCCCGGCGCTGAGTCACGCTCTCTATTCAGACGGGGATCAGGGCAGGTGGGGAGCTCCAGGGGCCTGGCGGAGGTGCCCGGGGCGCGGGATTGGATGACTCACACTGTCGTGAGTCATCCTTCTTACATAAGGGCAGATCAAGCGCATTCAAATGCCACACAAGCCCAAATCTGTCCCCGCAGACTGGGGAGGGGGAGTGGGTCAGGGGGAGACTTGCCCAGAGACACGTCTTGGAATCTCTGAACCAAGTTGGCCCCACTCGTCATGGCTGTCTTCTCACACATGTGCCCAAGGACAATGTCATCATCACTGCTGTGGTTATCGTTTGAAACAGACAGGAAAATTACCTCTCAGGGCCAGGGAGGAGCTGTAGGTAACTTAGGTTAACTTAAACAGGTAGAGATGAATTAGCACCCAAAGACTGGGAACAGGGGGAAAGCATTAAGTTTTTCTTAATAGCTATCTAAAGAAAAAAAAATGTGGAGTTAGATTAAAAACCTGCTCCACAAGGGGAGATACTTTATTAAGCAAATGAAGGAATAAAGATTTATACCATTTAATTTATGAAAATTTAAATGTTGAGAATGTTAGGAGAAATGGATGCCTATACTCTTATCTACATTCTGTCACAGGGTGATAGAAGATCAGTGGATTATATCTAGTAGCAAATTTGCCTTAGACCCCTAGGTTCATGCTAAGGAGGCAATCTGAAACAAAAAGATATCTGTAAAGAAGGGAATGGCAAACCACTTCAGTATTCTTGCCTTGAGAACCCCATGAACAGTGAGAAAAGAGTTTACTAAATTAGTACTTGTAATGCAGGAATGTTGAAAAACCCTTTTGATCTTCCCAGATGGCTCAGTGGTAAAGAAACCACTTGCCAACACAGGAGATTTGGGTTCAGTCCCTGGGTTCCCTGGGTCAGGAAGATGCCCTGGAGAAGGAAATGGCAACCCACTCCAGTATTCTTGCCTGGAGAATCCCATGGTCAGAGGAGCCTAGCGGGCTATAGTCCAGGTATCCATAAATATTAAAACTACTAGCCATGCGCCTATCAGAAAGGCCTTTGAAAAGTCTTCCACACTATAGAATATGCTATCTCTCAAATACTAAGCAAAATAAAAATTCAGAAAGCAAGATTGTTTTTAAGCTTGAGAATCAAAGTTGTATTAATAACGACAAAGTTTGCCCGACTTTGAAAAAAAATCAAAATGGGACAATCTAAAATGAAACATTAAAAACTGACTAATTGTTATCAAGATCCAGTAAACATTTTGTCCACCTTGAGTAACTTTTCAAAAATTTACATTTTTATAATTTAAATATGTATATATGTAATTTAATATATATGTTTGTACATAACACATATGCATATATAATATAGCGGCTGTGTATAGCATCTATAACAAATATGATATAGAACATGCAGGAAGCTATAAAATTAAACTTGAAGGAAAGAGTATCTATGAAAAGTTAAAGTGTAGTCACTCAGTCGTGTCCAACTCTGCAATCCTATGGATTGTCTGTAGCCCGCCAGGCTCCTCTGACTGTGGGATTCTCCAAGCAAGAATACTGGAGTGGGTTGCCATTTCCTTCTCCAGGGGACCTTCCCAACCCAGGGATTGAACCTGGGTCTCCCGCGTTGCAGGCAAATGCTTTACCCTCTGAGCCACCAGGGAAGCTATTAATCCCTGTGGGTTAGCCATTTCTGGATAGAGAACTCTGGATTGGTTTCCTGGTGGCTGGCAGACCAGATCCCAGCTTTGACTTGTGGGAGTTACAGGCCTTTCAGCTTCACTGTAGGTAAACCAGATGGCACCTGAGTGGTACCTGCTCTCTTTCATCCTCTCCCTTACTCTTTCAATAAATGATAACAACCTGGGTTTTTCTGGGCCATCGGTATCAGTGTCATGGCCAAGGGGCAAGTTCACCGGCATCCCCTACCCAAACACAGTTGTGGAAACTCCAGAACTCCCTGCATATAAATGGGCTCTGGCCCTACACCCCAAAATGTGATAGAGTCTCATGCCCTATATGAAAAGAACGTTAGCTGAACCAGATATCTCCCTCCTGTAAGCAGAGGGACTTCTAAACACACTTGCTACTAATTGTGAGGTATAAAGTTCTTTCCAAGCCTTATCCACTGTGCAAACAGTTGGCATTTCCACTTTACAAGGGCCGTCCTCTAACCAGAGCTCACACACTGCAGCCTGGGGGCCAGAGCCAGCCAACTGCCTGGGCTTTGTTTTGCTTTATAGCCCTTGAGCTGAGAGTGACTTTTCTTTATTTTTAATACAATGGTCTTGAATGCTTACTTAAATAGGTAGCTATTAAGTCTGCCTTTTGCCTCAATTTTGCCTAAAATATTTACTCTCTGGGTCCTTAAGGAAGCATTTCCTGAAGGTTTCCTTTGCTGCCACCCGGCTCAAGCTATTGTTTCCTGTTGGAGTTACTGCAGTGACCCTTAGTGGTATCTCTGCCCACTTAGGTCCCCCGGCCCCACCCCTCCACTGCCCATTTCTTTCTGCAGACAGCAGCCAGAATTCAAACCAGAGTACAATTTTCCCCTTGCTTAGAGCCTCCCAACAGCTTGTCTGTTGTTCTTAAATAAAATCCATACTCCCTACCCTGTTCCCCAAGCCTGGAGCCCCTGCCTACTTCCTCTCTCCTCACCAGCCACCCATCCCCTCACTGGGTTCCAGTTGCCTTAACCTTCCCGGTCTTTCTCATGTCAAGCCTTTGAATATAAGCTTCGTGGAGGTATGGACCTGGTCTTGCTGACATCGTCCTCTCCAGAATGCTATCTGGCACAAAATAAGTACTCAGTAAATATTTATTGACTAAATAAAGACATTTAAATCTTTAAAGCATCCCTGTAAAGCAGGATTTTATATTTTAAGTCTCCATTTATCAGATGAATAGAAAGAGGTTCAGGAAGGAGGGGAAATTTAGTAGATAGTAGAATTGGGATTAAGGACTTTCTGACTCCCTTCCCCACTATGTTAGGTTCCCTTCATTCACGCATGTGAATGCGTGAACTAAACTGAACTAAACTATGGCCTCCATGAACACATGACTTTCTCCTAAAGGAAGTGTCTTTCTCCTTGGATCAGAATCGTCTGCTCAACATGCCCTGGTCCTGGCTGCTTTGTGGTACTAAACTATGCAAATTGAAGCTTGCCTGTAATCCCCTAAAGCCAGAGTCTGGCTTTGAGCTGCGGAGCCTTGTTTTTATGCTGGGATGTTCCCATGTAACTACTGCCTAGTAGAGAACTTAAAATATTGCCTGTTCACCTTCTCCTCTCATGACCAGGAAGCATGAGCCAACCCTCTGATCAGAAGTCTGGGCTCCTGTGGTTTTTGCTGATGCTCAGATAACTCTTTATCTATAGTTAGAGTGGGGATTTGGTGGGGGTTGGGGGGGGGTGTCTGATGCATTATCGCAGCCTTTTTTGCAGACAGTGGGCCTTTTGTTGGATCTCCATCATCAGCCATCAGTTCAGTTCAGTTCAGCTGCTCAGTCGTGTCCAACTCTTTGCCACCCCACGGACCGTAGCACGCCAGGCTTCCCTGTCCATCACTAACTCCTGGACCTTGCTTAAACTCATGTCCATCGAGTCGGTGATGCCATCCAACCATCTCAACCTCTGTCGTCCCCTTCTCCTCCTACCTTCTATCTTTCCCAGCATCAGGGTCTTTTCCAATGAGTCAGTTCTTCGTGTCAGGTGGCCAAAGTATTGGAGTTTCAGCCTCAGTATCAGTCCTTCCAATGAATGTTCAGGACTGATCATCATCATCAACCACAGTCTTTCTCAAACTTTGGTCATGCTGTTGCTACTCTCCTGTTGTGTGCTCTATTTTCCTATTTTTTTTTTTTAATTTGTTATTTTGAGATAATTACCAAAAAGTTGTGGGAATTCACATATATATTTCATGTAAATTCTCTGAATGATAATATTTTATTGAATTTGGTTTATTATTCTTTTTCATATAAAAATGAAAGAAAAAATTATATATGTATAAATTTTCTGATTTTTATCTTCATATGTATGCAAAAACATATATATGTGTGGATATAATGTATGCATGGACTTCCCTGGTATCTCAGCTGGTAAAGAATCTGCCTGCAGTGCAGGAGACCCTAATTTGATTCCTAGGTCAGGAAGATCCCCTGGAGAAGGTTTAGGCTACCCACTCCAGTATTCTTGGGCTTCCCTGGTAGCTCAGATGGTAAAGAATCTGCGTGCAATGCTGGAGACCTGGGTTCAATCCTTGGGTTGGGAAGATCCCCTGGAGGAGGGCATGCAACCCACTCCAGTATTCTTGCCTGGAGAATCCCATGGACAGAGGAGCCTGGCAGACAACAGTCCATGGGGTCGCAAAGAATTGGACCTGACTAAGCAACTAAGCATATAAGTTAAATAAGCAGGGTGACAATATACAACCTTGACGTACTCCTTTTCCTATTTGGAACCAGTCTGTTGTTCCATGTCCAGTTCTAACTGTTGCTTCCTGACTTGCATACAGGTTTCTCAAGAGGCAAGTCAGGTGGTCTGGTATTCCCATCTCTTTCAGAATTTTCCACAGTTTATTGTGACCCACACAGTCAAAGGCTTTGGCATAGTCAATGAAGCAGAAATAGATGTTTTTCTGGAACTCTCTTGCTTTTTCCATGATCCAGCGGATGTTGGCAATTTGATCTCTGGTGCCTCTGCCTTTTCTAAAACCTACTGAACATCTGGATGTTCACGGTTCACGTATTGCTGAAGCCTGGCTTGGAGAATTTTGAGCATGACTTTACTAACGTGTGAGATGAGTGCAATTGTGCGGTAGTTTGAGCATTCTTTGGCATTGGGAAAAGGAGTATGTCAAGGTTGTGTATTGTCACCCTGCTTATTTAACTTATATGCAGTGTACATCATGAGGAACGCTGGGCTGGAAGAAGCACAAGCTGGAATCAAGATTGCCGGGAGAAATATCAATAACCTCAGATATGCAGATGACACCACCCTTATGGCAGAAAGTGAAGAGGAACTCAAAAACCTCTTGATGAAAGTGAAAGAGAGTGAAAAAGTTGGCCTGAAGCTCAACATTCAGAAAGCAAAGATCATGGCATCTGGTCCCATCACTTCATGGGAAATAGATGGAGAAACAGTGAAAACAGTGTCAGACTTAATTTTTTTGGGCTCCAAAATCACTACGGATGCTGATTGCAGCCATGAAATTAAAAGACACTTACTCCTTGAAAGGAAAGTTATGACCAACTTAGACAGCATATTAAAAAGCAGAGACATTACTTTGCCAACCAAGGTCCGTCTAGTCAAGGCTATGGTTTTTCCAGTGGTCATGTATGGATGTGAGAGTTGGACTGTGAAGAAAGCTGATCACCGAAGAATTGATGCTTTTGAACTGTGGTGCTGGAGAAGACTCTTGAGAGTCCCTTGGACTGCAAGGAGATCCAAGCAGTCCATTCTAAAGGAGGTCAGTCCTGGGTGTTCATTGGAAGGACTGATGCTGAAGCTGAAACTCCAATACTTTGTCCAGCTCATGTGAAGAGTTGACTCACTCGAAAAGACTCTGAGTCTGGGAGGGATTGGGGGGCGGGAGGAGAAGGGGACAACAGCGAATGTGAGATGGCTGGATGGCATCACCGACTCGATGGACATGAGTTTGAGTGAACTCCGGGAGTTGGTGATGGACAGGGAGGCCTGGTGTGCTGTGATTCATGGGGTCGCAAGGAGTCAGACACTACTGAGCGACTGAACTGAACTGAAGTGATTAAGCACAGCACAGGATATAATATATGCATATGTATAACTTATACATAAATATATATAGATATAATTTCTGAACTGTAGGGGAACATGTTATGGATATGAGTATGTGTTCCTTAAAATGAAGGACATTCTCACATAACCAGAATACAGTGATCAAAATTAGGATGAACTCTTCCAGGCTTTCTATTAGACTTTCCTAGTCCCTGCTCTGGGATCAGTCATTTCTCCAAGGAGCCCTGGATTCTTTGAGACAATGATGACATTTAGAAACTGGTTTCTGGGCCCAGACCCTCCCATTTAGCAGAGCTACAAAATACATGTATGACACTTGGGTGTATGTATGTACACATACACACCCATGCCCATCTTCATCTAACTGTATCTTTGCCTATCTATCGTGTAAATCAAACACCCGCTGAATTCCAATCCAGAACACAGGATTCATGCTGATCTCGCCTTTCCCATGTTTATTTCCTCCTTCTTTGACTGTTAAGTGAGCATGAGTGCATGCTAAGTCACTTCAATCGTGCTGACTCTTTGTGACCCCATGGACGGTAGCCCACTAGGCTCCACTGTCTATAGGCTCCTCCAGTCAAGAATACTAGAGTGGGTTGCCATGCCCTCCTCCAGGGGATCTTCCTGACCCAGGGAATGAACCCATGTCTCATGTCTCAGGATTGGCTGGAGTTCTTTACCACTGAGCCATCAGGGAAGAAACCACAATTCCACTCTCCACAATTATTTACTTATTTCATCAACCCTAGAATACACAGAGAGTGGTTTTAGAATTGCTAATCCATATAACAATGAAGAACAAACCTACTAACTAGATTTCAATATTTGCATGGTTATTTTTTTCTGTATTGTGAGGAGTATCAACCAGATACTGTGTGTAGGTTATTTGGGTTGATTTTTATTTTTTCAGTTTTGTCATGTGATTCATTTGAAACAGAGTTAGCTCATTTGTCACTATTTGTATTGCATTTCAGCATTTGTCCCCGATTTTTTAAAAATATGAAACACGGACATCCTTCCAAATGTCACCACACTACAACAAGTCCTCGGAGAAGAACCCCTCCCAGAGCCCACACCCACCTCTCTAGCCTTTTCAGTTCCTTTTGGTCCTTTTCTACTCATTCCTGGAAATAACCAAGCTCATTAGTTTCTGACTTATCCCACCTGTATTTCTTTTTGCATAAGTTAGGAGATGCAAGTACATCTTCTTGTTTACCTTTACTCCTTACACAAGAAGCAGCGTATTATAGAAACTCTCTGTACTTTGATTTTTCTCACTTAGCGGTAATTCCTGGAAATCACTCCTATCAGTTAGTAGAATTGAAACTGAAAGTGAAAGTCGCTCAGTTGTGTTCAACTCTTTGCGATCCCATGTGAAGAAGGAATTCATAGGGCCTGGACTCCATCTTAGGCCTGTTCATGCTGGTCATGCTCGGCCACCTCTCCAATGGACTCTGAACTCTGTGCTTAGTGCCTATGGAAACTACAATAGAAGGATAAGACCCCCTCTGGATAGGGGAATCTTGAAGATCACATCCAGGTCACTCATCACCTAAGAGAAAACATACTCTAATCACCCCTGCCTCCGGACAGATCATAAATTCTTTCTGTACCTTTCAGAGTGTAACCGCAGGCTTATTGATTATTAACTATTTGAACACCTAACACATGAATGATGGGGTTATTGTGATTGTATTTACCCTTCCTTTGTTTATGTAAGACTCAAGGAATTTGGGGTGGTGGGTTCGGACACGTACACATGGGGTATAAAAGATTTTCACAAATGCTGGTCGGGGTCCTTGGCTAAGAGGAGACTCTGCCTTGGGCCCGCCGGTGTAATAAACTGCACTCCACTATCTGCATCGTCCTTCTGAGTGAGTTTGTTTCCCGGAATGCGTGGCTATAACACATGGACTAAACAGTCCATGGAATTCTCCAGGCCAGAATACTGGAGTGGGTAGCTGTTCCCTTCTCTAGCGGATCTTCCCAACCCAGAGATCAAACCCAGGTCTCCCACATTGCCGGCGGATTCTTGACTGTCTGAGCCACCAGGGAAGCCCAAGTTTGTAGAACCCATTCTCATTATCCTCCACGACATTGTTCTCTACTGTGTGTGGATGTCCCAGAGCTGATTCACCATCCTCTGTGTACGGGCATTTAAGTTGTTTCCAATGTTTGCAATTGCAAACAATGCTAGATGAATAAACTTATGCACACTTTATGGTGGGAGCTGTATCTCCAGGGTAAATTCCTACAAGTGAAACTGTTGGGTCAAAAATTAAAGGCATGCTAATTTGCTACCGTCAAATTCTTCACCACAAGGGTTGTACAGCTGTTTCTACCAGCAATGTGTGAGAGTGCCTCAGGCAGTTCACTTTTTACAAACTTACACAGACTTTGAAAATAACATGATTGAACTCAATCACTGTTCAGAAAAAGATGATAATCTGGGAAATAAATGCTGTGTCAACAAAAGATGAAATATATTATAGCACTGTTGGACTGACTGCCAACGCCCTGTGCCTGGGGTCCTATAACTGTATGCAAAAAGGAAAACATAAGTGCTCAAGAAACGTTGATCAACCAGGGTCAAGGTGAGACTTCTTAGTAACATAGCCAGAAGGTTTAAGTGCGGGTTGAAAGGGCAGAAATACTGTCTCTGGGATCCAGGGTTGGTGAGTGCTTGGTCAGTGGACCTTACTGTAGAATCTGACACCTTCTACTCCCTTCAGAGCTGGGATAGTCCAGTCTGTGAACACCAGGCCAGACTCCTTGGAGCTTCCTCACTATGTGCTTGGTCCACAGCTTAGCCACATCTCTCTCTGTTCCCCACACCTCACTAGATTTTCTTGTAACTGGAATCTTATCACAGCCTCTGACTGAAGCTTTGGCCAAGCGCTTACCTCCTTCCAGGCTCCCATGCGCCTCATTTAGTTAATCCTTCCAACAAGACAAACACTTGCCAAGATCTCACAGAGACAAAGCAGGGCAGAGCGTGGGTGGAAATCCTGGTGTTGTGCCTTTTTCCAAGTCCAAAGCAATGACTTTTCTCTCTCGGCCAGGGTCCTTCAGATATAAGCCCAAGAAAGAGCGGGAATTTGACACTTTCGCTCCTTTTCTAAAACTGCCCTTAAGGCTGGGGCCTGGAGGGGCCACTTTCAAGCTTGATATCTGTGTCATGGAGTGCAGGTCTCAAGCTTCGTTGTGTTGGCCAGAAGAGAAAAAATTATATATATATATTTAAGATGTTTTCATGAAGAGATAAAAAAGCAGGCATGCACAAGTCTACTTCCAAGTCAGCAACAAAGAAAAGGGTCTCGTTTATTTATTTTTTAACCTGGTGCAAACTCTTATTTATCCAGAAAAACGCATTTATTTGCTTCTTTTATTTCCCCATTGAGACAGGTTCCCAAGGCCAGGAAATGAAAAGGGCTGCAAGACGTAAGCCATCGGTAAGCCGGCCTGCCATTCAGTATCTTTTCTTATACAACAGTTATTTGTAAACTAATCAATAAACTTTTCTTATTCTGTGCGCTCCTTTGGAACTCTTAGCAGCCGCCTGCTGAACCATGAAGAAACTTCGAATAGTGGTGATCTCCCTTCCGCGCTGTTTCTTTCCCCGCATAGAACCCACAAGCCAGTCTGTGGTGTTTATACTTGAGGCCCTATGAAGCTAATCTGTATGGAAATAAAGGATAGAAATATTCAGATTGAGTTTTACTAAGTGAACCTGAGTTTTTCTGTTCAGCAAAATAGGCCAGGTAAATGCGTTTCTGATACAGAATAAATCACTCATATGAAGACCTATATTTCCCTTTTTGTCATTTTGCTTAGAAGTGAGGAATTCACAGCCTTCGGCATGGACTGTGAAAAGCCCAAGTCCCTCCCTGCAAGGTAGCTCCCCGAGCTGGACTCATTTTTCTCTGAGGGTCACACTCCCCTGGCTTGAGCTGCCAGGGCTCCTCACAAGTCACCAAGAAGAGAGAGGAAAGGATGAGAGTCAGGGACACATTCATAGAGCACCTTACAAGCCAGAGCCCAGGTCCTCCACTGGGGAATCGTGAGTGTGAAAAGGACAGTGTCTGGCTTTGCGTGTGGAGGTATCGTAGGGGAACAGAGGAGAGCATGCCTAGCAGAGAGGCCTGTGGCCAAGGCAACCTTTCTGAAGCTCTTGATTCTAAACTAGGTCTTTTCATTCATTCCTTTATCTAGTTGTTATTCAACCAATGCCTATTGAATGCAGTAGCTTTTTAGGAAGATGGCAACGGACAGGACAGACAAGGTCCTCTCTGTCACCTAGCAATAGTCTTAGAGTGTCCTAAAGAATTGCTCCAGAGGTGGGGAGAACAAAGTGGAGAAGAAAGGTATTTCAGGTGGAGGGAAAGAGGGAACGGCAGGAGCAAACTCATGGCGTCAAGAAGTAGCCCAGTGCTTTTTGCCACTTCCCTGATACCTGAGGCTGGAATAACCAGCTGGAATAACCTGGAGATAACCACGGCGAGGGCCATGTCATGAGTTTGTCTGCTAGGCAGTGTGGAAAAACTAGAATCTCCTTTGTTATAACTTTCCCATGTGCTTCTTCTATACCTCAGGCAGGGAAGAACATAAATCGTATTTTATTTTAGGGCAAATCCTCAAGCAGATCTTTCAGAGACAGCTCTTCGGTTCTGTATGGCTGACATACTTCCGTCTGTCTAGCAGCATAATTAACGCCACAGGGCAGAGGTACTGACTTGGTCTTGAGGGGAGACTGTTGGCCAAGGCCACCCACCTGTGGCAAAGTGGTTACAGACTCGGGGCCAGAGCTTATGTAGACGTGACTGAGCCTGCTTAGTCCATTTTGAGAATCCAGTTGAAGGGGAAGCTTCTGAAGGCACTCTGGTGTATGAATCCTGAGCCATGAATAGCCCTTCCTGAGTCATCAGAATCCTGCCAGGAGTAAAATCAGCTCCTATTAACTGACATTATAAGTTAACCACATGAAACTGTCAAAAGAGCAAAAATGGCATCTTCATATGGTTTAATAGTATGTTGTAGGAACAGTGTGGGACTCTTGATATTTATCATCTCCCCAGATCTCACATCCCTCGTTTGTGGTATATACTATGTTGATACCCATTCCATAGCTGAAGGAACTGTGGCTCAGAAAAGTGACATAAATTCCCCAGAGTCACCCAACCAGAGGAATCAAGACACGGACTTAAGTCTGGCTGACGTCAAAGTCCGACCCTGACTGAGGTACAGGAGGTCCGTTCTCTATTTATGGGTACCTCAGGGGCCATGGGTGGGCCCAGCGGGGCCTTTTCTACTCTGCAAATCAACCTCTGCGCCCCATGCTCCAAGGCCAGCCTGAGGGTGGCTGTCCCGGTTCCCTGCTTGGTTGGAACCACAAGGAGCTGGAGGACAAAGACACAGATGTTCTGCCTGAAACTTGGCTTCTGGTGACAGGGAAAGGCCAGTCAGGGTTCTGGAAGTGTCTCAGAGATGACTCAGTCTCTACCGGGGTTTCCCGTAACGACCGTCTCAGCACCTGTTTCTCCCGCCTCACCGCAGACCCTGTTTTGTCAAGACAGCTCCATGACTGAATTGTTAATATCAGAGCTGACAGCCCTTCTCCAGACCCTGAGTCCCCCGAGGGTGAGAGCAGTCAGGGTGGGCAAGAGCAAGCTGGGGCCCCAACACCCTGCAACCCTCAGCCTCGACATAGTCAGAGCTTCTCGCTGGGTCTCTCTCTTTCTCTTTCACACCCCATCTCCAGCAAGGGCCAGCTGGGAGTCACACAGGCCCCTGGCCGAAGGAGGCTTCCTTTCAGCATGTGCTGCTACCATCCTCTTGGTGTAGGGCGGGCACATATCCAGTGGTGCCCTGGCTCTCACAGCTTCCACAGAGAGCATAGGGGACTTACATCGCCTATGCTCACATTGCACGGGCCAAACCAAGTCACTCATCATACCTACCCTAGAAGGGGCTGGGGAAGTGCAATCTGACTATGTGTCTGTGGGACACAGCCCCAGACGTGTTTGTTGAGGGTGTCACTGACTTCTGCAAGCTGCTCAGCATAGTGAAGAGGCAAAGGGGCTCATCCTTTGGCCGTTAGACACGGCTCTGCCAGACACAGAAGCTCAGGAAAGCTAGTTCAGTAGGACAAGAAGCTGAGCCAAACAAACTCCAACAACCACAGACATCACGAGGGCGCCTCTGTGCGCAGTCCCACACTGAGTGTGGCTGTTGTGGTAAGAGGCTAGCATCCAGTGAGTGCAGAGCGTTTGCTTTCCAGCACGTCTCCATCTTGCTAAGGCCTCCCTCTCTTTTCCCCTGGTCTCCTACCCCAAGTAAGCCTAGGCCCGGAAAGGAGCCCTACTTGAATAAGCGATAATAAAACTTAGACATCACATCCAAATAATCCTTCTAGACAAAAGTCAGTGGTAGTTTTGTGGGGGACTAAGCCAAAATACCATTCCAGGATCCCTGTCTGAGTGAGTCAAGACAAACATTCTGAGAGCTTGCTTTAGACAGATGTCAGTCACCGGGATGAATTGCACACTGTAAATTGATGACATTTAATGTTCATATCAAATATATTAAATCCATTTATACATAGTTTATGTCTTTATGTAATAGAAGACACTGATGAGTTCTTACAAATTCTGACCTGTCTGATGTGAGTGAAGTGAGCTTATAGGCATTACTAGGAGAAAAGTGAAGAGGAGCTAAAGAGCCTCTTGATGAGGGTGAAAGAGAAGAGTGAAAAGCTGGCAGAAAACCCAACATGAAAATAACCAAGATTGTGGCATCTGGTCCCATCACTTCATGGCAAATAGAAGGGGGGAAAGTGGAAACAGTGACAGATTTTGTTTTCTTGGACTCCAAAATAATGGCAGACAGTGATGGCAGTCATTAAATTAAAAGACACTTGCTCCTTGGAAGGAAAGCTATAACAAATCTAGACAGCATATTAAAAAGCAGAGATGTCACTTTGCTGACAAAAGTCCATATAGTCAAAGCTATGGTTTTCCCAGTAGTCTAGCACAGATGTGAGAGTTGGACCACAAAGAAGGCTGAACGCCGAAGAACTGATGCTTTTGAATTGTGGTGCTGGTTCAGAAGACTCCTGAGAGTCCCTTGGACTACAGGGAGATCCAACCAGTCAATCCTAAACGAAGTCAACCACAAATGTTCATTGGAAGGACTGATGCTGAAGCTCCAATACTTTGGCCACTTGAATTGAAGAGCCGACTTGTTAGAAAAGACCCTGATGCTGGAAAAGATTGAAGGCAGGAGGAGGAGAGGGAGACGGTAGATGAGATGGTTGCATGGCATCACTGACTCAATGGACATGAATTTGAGCAAATTCTGGGACACAGTGGAGGACAGAGGAGCCTGGCGTGCTGCAGTCCATGGGGTGAAAAAGAGTCAGACATGACTTAGCGACTAAACAACAACAATGAGGAAAGAAGACAAAGCTACTGATTTACTAAACATCAGGACATTACGTAGGTCTACTTCATTTTCTTAAACTCCATCTAAATCTGGAGGAGGTGGAGCTGGTGGGTGGAGATTTACATAAAGTGTTTATGCCAACACAAGCTGTCTTTTCTTGCTTCTTTTCTTATTTAAACCAAATGATCATGCCTAGTGTAAATGCAAAAGTGCGACAATGCTAAGAGCATGTTGCAATTGTTACTATCTCTACCACTAACATCATTTATTAAAGAAGTGTTTCTTTAGTGTCTACCATGTGCTGTACATGGAATACTGAATGAGGTGCATAAAGTCCTTGATCTCATGCAAATTATATTCTGGTGGAGACATGGACAGCGATTGAGGAAACAAACACTTGTATAATGGAACTTCAGGTAACAGGACTCTCTTAAAGAAAAACAATGCAAGGAATGAGGTTGATGAATGGCATGCTGGCTCTAGGGAGGTAGTCAGAGATACTTCTCTGAAGAGGTAATATTGGGCCAAGAAATGAATGAAATGAGTGATGAGTCATTGAAAAGTTTGGGAGAAGGGTTGCAGGTAGAGGGAACCACAAATACAAGGGCTCTGACATGGGAATGAATCCAATGTGTCTGTAAGCACCAAGGCCGATACAGTGGAAGAGAGCCAGTGAGGCAGAGTGTGCGAGGTGAGTCTAGAGAGACAGGGAGAGGTAAGATCATGACAGCCAAGGCAAAGAGTCTGGATTGCATTTACTGTGTGATACAGAATCATTGGAGCTTTATGAAAAAAGAAGTGACATGACCCAATTTATGTGTACCTTGGCCAAGCTCACTCTGGCTGCTGTGTGAAGAATTGACTTTGGGGACAAGATTAGAAGAAAGGAGATCTGTTAGGGTATTTCACAGGTCTAGCTTAGAAATCTTGGTGGCCATACAGGTGTTCAGAAGAGTCAAGTTTTGATATATCTTAAAGGAATAGCCAACAGGACTTACTGGTGGATTGGATGTAAGGATGATGGAAAGAAAGCAAGGACGGCTGTTTAGTTTTTTCTTTTTATTGAGCAGCTAAGTACAAAGCAGAACCTTTTACCAAAAGGGTAAGGAATGAGTTTGAGGAGGGAAATCATGGATTCTAGTTTGCATCTCTAATGTTTGAGATGTTTATTCATCATCCATGTGGATAAGTCGACTATGCAGATGAATATGAGTCTGGATTTCCGGGGAGACATCAGAACTAGATATAAATTTAGAAGTCACCAGCAAAGGGTTGGTATTTAAAGCCAAGAGGCCATATGAGGTCATCTTGAGAACGAGTTGTAGATATGGGAAAGAAGAACCCTAAGGTCAAAATCCTTGAATGAACCAACATTAAAGATTGGGAAAAGACCAAAGAATTAGATGGGCCAATGATGCTGGAGGAAAACAAAGGAAGTGTAATGACTGAAAAGCTAAGGTTAAAAAAAAAATGCTTTAAGAAGAAATACCCTGACCAAGTATACCAAATGGCACTGAGAATTCAAAGACAATGCAGTCTAAGATACGGGAATTGGGTTGAGGAGATGAAAACCATGTGGGGTTTCACAAGAGCTGTTTCAGTAGAGCAGTGGTGAGGTAAGCTTTGAAGTTTGCTGAAAGGGTGGCAAAGAAATGGGTTGAGTTAGAAAGACATAAAAAGTTGTGAGGTCAAGAGAAAGTTTCTTCATTTGTCAGAAGGACATCTTTTGGCATGTTCAAATGCCAATGGTAATGATTCACTCAATTGATGACACAGGCTATGGAAAAGTAACTTTATGAAAAAAGTCCTTGAATGGATAAGGGAGGGTAGGTTGAGAGAGCAATGGAAATGTTTGAGTCATCATAACAGCAGAGAAGAAAAGACTGAGTCTATATGTAGAGATGCAGGTAGAATAGAGAAACTGCTCTTCTGATTGATAAAGTAAGAATCAAGGTCACCTATTGACAATGAGTATTGGCTGCTTTAGGAGTCAGAAGACATGCCAGTGGTCATCTGGATAAATGGGAGGAGGTTTTGACTGGGGATATAATGGTCATCTGAGTTAAATTCACCCATTCCAGTCCGTTTTAATTCACTGATTCCTAGAATGTTGACGTTCACTCTTGCCATCTCCTGTTTGACCACTTCCAATTTGCCTTGATTCATGGACCTAACATTCCAGGTTCCTATGCAATATTGCTCTTTACAGCACCGGACCTTGCTTCTATCACCAGTCACATCCACAGCTGGGTGCTGTTTTTGCTTTGGCTCCATCCCTTCATTCTTTCTGGATTTATTTCTCCACTGATCTCCAGTAGCATACTGGGTATCTACCGACCTGGGGAATTCCTCATTCAGTATCCTATCATGATACTGTTCATGGGGTTCTCAAGGCAAGTATACTGAAGTGGTTTGCCATTCCCTTCTCCAGTGGACCACATTCTGTCAGACCTCTCCACCATGACCCGCCCATCTTGGGTGGCCCCACACGGCATGGCTCAGTTTCATTGAGTTATACAAGGCTGTGGTCGGTGTGATCAGATCGACTAGTTTTCTGTGATTATGATTTCAGTGTGTCTGCCCTCTGATGCCTTCTTGCAATACCTACCATCTTACTTGGGTTTCTCTTACCTTGGTCATGGGGTATCTCTCCATGGCTGCTCCAGCAAAGTGCAGCCGCTGCTCCTTACCTTGGATGAGGGGTATATCCTCATGGCTGCCCCTCCTGACCTTGAACATGGAGTAGCTCCTCTAGGCCCTCCTGAGCCCATGCAGCCGCCGCTACTTGGACGTGGGGTTGCTCCCTTATGGCAGAAAGTGAAGAGGAACTAAAGAGCCTCTTGATGGAAGTGAAAGAGGAGAGTGAAAAAGTTGACTTAAAGCTCAACATTCAGAAAACAAAGATCATGGCATCTGGCCCCATCACTTCATGGGAAATAGATGGGGAAACAGTGGAAACAGTGTCAGACTTTATTTTTTTGGGCTCCAAAATCACTGCGGATGCTGATTGCAGCCATGAAATTAAAAGACGCTTCCTCCTTGGAAGGAAAGTTATGACCAACCCGATAGCATATTAAAAAGCAGAGACATTACTTTGCCAACAAAGGTCCGTCTGGTCAAGGCTATGGTTTTTCCAGTGGTCATGTATGGATGTGAGAGTTGGACTGTGAAGAAAGCTGATCACCGAAGAATTAATGCTTTTAAACTGTGGTGTTGGAGAAGACTCTTGAGAGTCCCTTGGACATCAAGAAGATCCAACCAGTCCATCCTAAAGGAGATCAATCCTGGGTGTTCATTGGAAGGACTGATGCTAAAGCTGAAACTCCAATACTTTGGCCACCTCATGTGATGAGTTGACTCACTGAAAAAGACTCTGATGCTGGGAGGGATTGGTGGCAGGAGGAGAAGGGGACGACAGAGGATGAGATGGCTGGATGGCATCACCGACTCTATGGACATGAGGTTGAGTGAACTCCGGGAGTTGGTGATGGACAGGGAGGCCTGGCGTGCTGTGATTCATGGGGTCGCGGAGAGTCGGACACGACTGAGCGACTGAACTGAACTGAACTGAACTGAACTTTGACTGGGGAATTGTGTTTAGCTTTTCAGATGGTGCTTATGACCCACTTGTGATATGTGGTCATACATCTAAGTGAGGCCCATAAGCATGGGCATTTTCCTCCAGTCACATTTAGCTTCAGGCATGGAGGTCCTGGCATGGAGCAAGAAGAGAGATGAGTTCTAACAGGGGTGAGGTTTACCATTGCAACAACGGAGACATGGGGCTGAAACTGAGAAGGAAAGAGTGTTATTGTAGGGATGGACTGTGGAATCCAAACTGGAGAAAGATGGGTGATAGTGTGTGAAGCTAGGATTGGGCTCTTTGTGGGGGGTAGGCACTGTTTGTTGGGGAGTGTTGATTAGAAGAAGTCATTTGTTCCTGGCTGAAATGTCTGATGGTTATCACCTAGATATAGAAAATACTGTGGCTGTTAACAACATACAGATTTGAGGTGTAACTTTGGAAGAGGATGGCTGATGTGTGCTAGAGAAAAATCACTAGAACATCACCATCCAGAGAGAAGAAAATATAACAAGAAAATATTGATATGTTATTTTTAGACTGAAGCTACTGAAAAGAAAAAAGGTGGGGTGGGAATGGATTCCTAACTTGAAAAAATTATTTTGACTAGTGATTCCTACCCAAATGCATTGTCTCTTTTCCTAGAAGTTTAGAGGTCTGTCCACATAATTTGTTGCTGATAATGAAGTGTTAGCAGTGAGATAAATGACATTTTTTTTAAAGGAAGACAAGACACGGCTAATCTTAATAATAATCTGACAGCATATGACTCACGTTGACTATTTTTTCTTGAATGTGAGAGAAGAGACGAATTTAGAACAGGGTGGGAAATGCTATGGATTCCACAGTCTCTCTTGGCAATAATGCAAACTGCAGGGAGCGACCTTGAACTGATGTGCCATTAATAGTTGTGGTGATGGTGAATGTTTGTGGTATTGTGTAATTCCCATGTAATCTGTGGGGTTCGCAAACATCTGGACACCCCACGGGGGCATGTTAGTCATGTGAATGACATCCAGTGTGCGAGTCTTTGTGGAGACATGAGGGAGGGGGCATTGCGTGCTAAGCTGTAGGCAGACAATGTAGTCTCTTGTGGAACTGGCCCCAGTGAATCCCACTTGCTGTGCACATACTCCTTCACAATGGGCCTTCACTCCTCTTTCCACCTAGAAATAGTACTCATTTCTCATGATTTGTTCCAAGTTGACCTGTGGCTTGTTTTGAAAAACAAAGCGTGGTCAAAAAGACATGGTGTGACTTGTGAGCATAGCCCTCAAGAGGCCATGCAACTTCTGCTCTTGTTTTTCTGGAACGTGGACTCCTCCACAGAGAAGTCCAGGCTAGCGCTTCGAAGGGTGAGAGGCCCTACAGACAGCCGGCCCTGACAGCTGGACTTGTAAAGGAGGCTGCCCCTGTTAAGTCACTAACTGACTGCTGCCATATCCATGACCCAAACCAAGGCCAGTAGAACAGCCACCCTGCTGAGCTCAGCCCAAACTGCAACCCCTGGAGCTATGAGCTGGGGAGTGGACTATTGTTTTATGCCATTAAGTTCTTTGGTTGTTACAAAACAATAGATAGTTGATGTAACCCATAAGAGTTACTAACAGCAGAAGCAAAGGGAGGGGGAGATGTAATATTTATTGAGTACCTACATGGCTGTTAAGTATCTCCTGAGAATATTATCTTGATTTTTGCCTGACAACACCTCTGTAAGGAGGGATCACAGTTTTCCCCAGGGAAGATACTTAGTAATTGGTCCAAAGTTGCATGTCTAATGAGTAATAGAGCTTAGATAAAACATGCCCAAATCTCACCCTTGAAATGTATCAGTTTCACATCTTCAACTCATAAAACATCTTCATAAATTTTGGCATGCCTTTATACTATCTAAACTGCTATTTATTTAAGGGTATATTTTCTAATTGGCTCACATGAATAAGTAAACACACAAATATATTTAAACAGAAACACTTTGTTACTAGGACAAATGGCCATGGCTAATATTAATTGCATGCTTTCCCCAGGTAAGCTCCCTCCTGATTACTTTGTATGAATTAATTGCTTTCATCCTCAAAGCAACTCATTGAGGTTGGAGCTTCTGTCTTCATCATCCCCTTTATACACATGAGGAAAATGAGGCATGGGATTAGAGTTGCTCAGTGTCACTAAAGAAGTAAGTGGCAAAGGCATGTTTTGTGCTACCATCATCTAGTAGGTGGAGACCAGGGATGCCATGCTAAACATCCAGTGATGCATAGTACAGCCTCCCCACCCCAACAAAACATTATCCAGCCCAAGTGTCAACAACGTCAAGGTTAACAAACCCTGTTTCTGCCTTTCTAAATGGTACACAGAAGCAAGTATCACTTGCAGTGACTAGAAATTCTGCAAAAACCAAACAAGACTGAAGATTCTCTGTAGAAGCTATTGCTTGTCAAGGCTAAGAGCCTTGGGATCTCTCTTTTTGTTGAAAAAGTCATTAGCAAAATGTTAGAGGGAAGGTAAAGGCTAGCACCCTACAGAGACTTTCTCCTTGATATAATCAGAGGATTATAAGAGACTTAAATTGGAATGAAATCTCCTCATGTGTTTCTAAGTTATTTACACTGTGTCTGTGTACCTATCAAATCATGCCACAATCCGCTGGCACAAAGGCCATCTTGGGAAATGTTATGCTAGTGGGTAAACTCTTATCCAGATCATCATCTGTTTTGTAGATAAAGTTTTATTGGAGCATAGTCACACTCATTCAGAGAAGGCAATGGCAACCCACTCCAGTATTCTTGTCTGGAAAATCCCATGGGCGGAGGAGCCTGGTAGGCTGCAGTCCATGGGGTCGCGAAGAGCCGGACATGACTGAGCGTCTTCACTTTCACTTTTCACTTTCATGCAGTGGAGAAGGAAATGGCAACCCACTCCAGTTGTTCTTGCCTGGAGAATCCCAGGGACGGCGGAGCCTGGTGGGCTTCTGTCTATGGGGTCGCGCAGAGTCAAACACGACTGAAGTGACTTAGCAGCAGCAGCAGCAGTCACACTCATTCACTTATGTATTGTGTATGGGTGCTTTTGTGCTACAAACAAGGGTGGCTTAATGGCTGGGGAAGCCATTGGCCTTCAAAGCCTAAAATATTTCCTCTCGGACCATTGACAGGAAAACCTTGCTGCCTTGCCTAGAACTATGCTTGATTCATAGTAGGCACTCAGTAAATATTTGTCTCATCAGTCAAGCCCAGGGAGACACCATCTGGGGCTAAAATCCTCTTTTTCCATTTCTCTTTTCTCCCTTTCCAGCAGCATTTCCCTTCATTATCTGTTAGTTTGTTTATTTCCTTTTGCATTTCCGTGTTACTCATCACCAACGACAGCTCCATTCTTTAGAGCAAACACTTTGTAGCTGAAACCGCGAGCTGCTCCATTGTAGGGCTCAGAGATATAAATGGGTCTCCCTCCGAGGCAATGGTGATGGATCACCGGCATCTAGGAGTCTGAGCCCTTCCCGTTCTCCTTGTAGCTGTTGGCATTCACTGCACTCTCTCAGCTCCAGCGCTAAGGGATGTATAATAGACATGGGAAGACCTATAAAAGTAACATCTGAAACTGCCGCAGAGCTGAGTATTGATTTATTCATTACTATAAATTTTTTGTCATTACTATGCAATTGCTCTATCTCAGGAAGAATTGATAGATGTGGTTGGAAGCTGCAACCCACTGTGCAAAAACTTTTCCCCCCTTCTATAATTTCCCGTAACTCTTCTAAAGAATCATTATTCCTTATTACATGGCTCTGGCATGCCACCTATTTAGATAAATGTGTGAACAAGTGTGCAGTAAATATTCATAGTGGCCCATGTGTCAACGATATATGTCACTAATTAGATAATTTAGTGGTTCAAATAAATAAATAAGAAAATAGAAGCACACCCAGGAAAATAGTGAAATAAAACACAGACTCCTTGTAGGAATCTGGGGAAAAGGACAGCTTTGGGGGCTCTAGTATCATCTTCTGTGCTGGAGGCCAGTCAAAAGGTCACAGAAGGATTGAATGAGGCTCTTGACACATGGGAGAAAGCCCGGCCAAGGGCATAATCTGGTTGGGTCTTGTCAGCAAGTCACATACTCGTTACCTAGACTTGTCCACCCTGGAAGTTCTCGGGGGCTCAGTGGCTGTTTGTCTCTTCCATCCTGTTTGTTCTGTTGAGTCTGCTCCTAATGATTCCATTAGTACAAAGAGAACTAGTCTCAGAGTCTGAAGATGATGAGTTCAAGTCCGACTCTAGTGGGAAGTGGGTAAGTTCCTTATTCAACTCAGGCCTCAGTGTTCTTATCTGTAGAATGGAGATACTTATAATTTTGATGATAATAACAGTGATGGTGATGCACACATGAGGTAATTGACATGGAAGCCCTTTGCAGAGTTCAGAGTTTCAAACAAACCTCAAAACAGGTTTTGTTGTTGTTTTTTTTAAGTAAATTATCTCAGAGAAAGTGGAACAGGCAGACCAAACAGCTATTCAGGGATTCAGGAAATGAGGAGCTACTGTTTATTGGGGCTTCTTTGTATCAGGCACTGAACTAGACCCCTTCCATGGGTTATCCACTAAAATCCAACTCTAAAGTAATGGGTGTTTTTCACATTTTGCAGATGGGGAAAATGAGGGTGAGAGACATTCCACGTACTTTGCCCAGGACCACAGACCTAGTGAGTGATGCTTGACCCCGGCTCTCTCCCCATGTCCCCTGTACCACTCCTAATGACATGCTGTGTTGCCTCCAGGTTCAAATTTAAATGACTTATTAGATTAAGGGCTTCTGTGGAGACCTCATGAGGCTGTGTTAAACAAAAGTAATTGCATCTACTGAATTCTGCAGTCTGGCTGACTAGCTCCTAATCCATGAATCTAGCTTCAGCCCTTTCCAGTGGGGTGTTAGACTCTGAGGGAGAAGGAGTCACTCCATGAAACAACTAAAGCCAAGACTTGCAGACATGTCTAAACTAGTCATGGCCTTGTCTGGGCATATTAATTGCTTAAGTGTAGATAGAATGAATCTTGCACATTGCCATTAAGCAATCATACAGAAAGTGAACGTACTCATCTCAGCCCTAGGGCTGGCCAGATTATCTGATCAAGGGGCCACCTTTCTGGTCTGGGTTTATCTAGTCATAACTGAGAACACTCATTCATTTAGCAAGTATTTAATTTGCACTTGCTGGGTGTTAGTAGCTATGGAAGAGACTGGGAATGCAAGGATAAATTAAACTTACGTGATTATACCTACTCATGGAATGCTGGTTAAGAGCCCCTGCTGTAATTGTCGAACAATAAAAATGTAGACAGATGGATGGGTAAATGGAAGTGTCTTAATCATCTTGGCATTTTAAAGCTTCCTTCTGACCCTCAAGAAGGTTCTGAACCATTTATTAATATCACAATGACTGACTTTAGTACCAGAAGGACTCTCCAATTCCAGACTCTTGTCTCTTGCTGACTTTCTGTCTCGTAGCCAAGTCCTTCCCAACTGTTATTTTGGTTGCACTGTATGCATGAAATAGAATCAGGGTTCATCTCTACTTGACTCTCTGAACCTCCTTGAGATCCACCCAGTAACCAATTGAGGGCCCACAGGGGTGGAATTCTACAAATTGGATAAATGAATAGATGCCAGTCAATGGGAGACTGGTGAGCGGATAGGGGAACAGGAATCATATTGTTCATCCTTGTTCTTCCAACATTAAAATTGTACCTGATATATAATAGGTTATTATAGGTTTACAATGAGAAGGGGGCTTCCCTGCTGGCTCAGAGGGTAAAGTGTTTGCCTGCAATGTGGGGGACCTGGGTTCAATGCCCAGGTTGGGAAGAGCCCCTGGAGAAGGGAATGAGAAGGTGGTTAGGTGATTGGATAAACAAGCACTTGGGTGACTGAGGAAGTGGCACATGGAGGGATGCACCTATGCCTGGTAAATGGCTACCTTACTGGATTGGTTATTGGGTCAATGGGCGCATAAATGGAGGACCTGATACATAGTTGAGAGATTAAACAGGGAATATGGGGGGATGCCTGCATCAGTAAGGGCGAGGGACGAAGAGCTGAATGGATGAGCGACTGTATGGATGTATAGTTGCCTGGATGCAACTTGGGAGGATCAAGGGGTAAGTGTGAATAGAAACATGGATGGTGGGAGGAATGCCTGGATTGTAGCGTTAAAGCCTGTTGGACGCTGAGAGAGGACAGGCTGAGACTTAATCTCTGTCCCGATTATGGCCAAAGTAAACAATCCTCCTGGTTTAGGGGAATGAGGATGCTGGCTTTGGGAAGATTAAGGGCATCACACACAAGGGCATGGAAAGTCTGACTGGCTGGCCAGAAGAGTGATAATGACTCGTGGTTTCCAAGCACTGTTTATAAAACAACCAAAGAGGCAATGAGTGTGTTTCTTGGGTTCCTTGAGGCCACAGTCAGGAGGGAGGTAACCTCAGCAGGGACAGCCTCATGTGAAAGGCTGGCCAGCACAGAGTGCATGACCGCCAGCCTGGAGGCTGCAGGCCCGCCGTGGCCACACAGCCTCCTTCTTACCTGCTTGCCTTTTTCTTTCTCGCTTCCTTCCTCTTTCTCCTCCCTCCCTCCGTCTTTCCCTCCTTCTTTCCTTCCTTCCTTGCTTTCTCAATACCAGACGTGGATGACCCGGGGCCAGGAAGAACCTTTTGGAAACTGCCCCATGCTTTGCCTTGAAGTGTGGAACTTCACCCAGGAGGCCCATCTAGACTTCTGGCTGAGCAAGCTGGATGCTCCCCCTGCTCAGGGTGATTTACCTCATTTGTGTTCAGACTGACTGAGAGGAACTGTGCTACAGCAGGGTGAGGAAAGAGCTTGGAGCCAAACAGAAATTATTGTCTAGTGACCTTGGAGAGTTAATAAACTCTCTGACTCTGCTTTATCTGATAAACACAATGGAGAAAGAGTGTAAAACTAAAAACACTTGCCTCATATGGTTATTACAAGAATTAAAAGAGATAATGTGAAAAAAAACAGTGCTTTATTGACACATTCTAGGTGTCTTATAAAAGTTATCCATTCTTTTTTGTTGTTAATTGCTTGATCTCTCTTCTGTAGTTAGGGCACACCTGCCCCTATGAGACCTGGGTATAGGTGGGCTCACTCATCTGGTCTCTTGAAGACTTACAGGAAACAATTTGGCAGCTTCTCAAAAAGTTAAACGTGGGATTACTATATGACTCAGCAATTCCACCCTTAGGTATATCCCCCAAAGAGCTGGAAGCCAGAACTCAAACAGAAACTTTTACACCAGTGTTTTATAGCAGCTTGTTCACACTAGCAAAGAGGTGGAAATAGCACAAACATCCATGGACAGATGAATGAATAAACAAAATGCTGTCTATCCAAACGATGGAATATTACTCAGCCTTGAAAAATAGCAAAATTCTGTGTTGCACGCCCTGTATCACACAGCAAATTCCCACTAGCTATCTATTTTACATATGGAAGTGTACTCTCTCAAGTCGTCCCGCCCTCTCCTTCCCACACTGTGTCCCCAGGTCTGTTCTATAAGAGGGAGGGGTCGTGAATACATGTGGCTGATTCATGTTAATGTATGGCAGAAACCAGCACAATATTATAAAGCAATTATCCTCCAATAAAATTTTTTTTTAAAGTGGTGAAATTCTGATAACACTATACAACATAGATGAACCTTGGAAACAGTATCCTAAATGAAATAAGCCAGGCACCAAAGGACAATTATTGGATGATGCACTTGTATATGGTGAATCGTAGAGACAGAAAGTAGACTAGAGGTTACTACGGACTAGAGGTTGCCCGGGAGAAGGAGGAGTTACTGTTTCTCGGGTGCCCAAGCTCTGTTTGAGATTATGAAACATTTTGGTAATAGATAGTAGTGTGAGTTGCACACATTGTGAATGCAAGTATACAACTGTATGCTTACAAATCATTAAAACGGCCAGTTTTGTTGTGTATATTTTAATCTAATTAAAAATCACTCCCCACCCCCACCCAAGAAAATCCTTAAAAAATAAAGCAACAACCATACCTGTGCCTATAAGCTACAAAGGTGAAGACTCTGGTGCACCTCCATTCATGGGTCGGAGAGCCAGCTAAGGTAGTTAATCTCAAAATATAGTTAAGCTGTTCTAGCACAGGTTGGCTTTCCAGGATGGTAGGCAGGGGTGATCAGCATTAGTGGTCCTTTTTCTCATGTTCCTATAGGCACTGCTGTCTTATCGTTAATCTCATTGGCTTCAATGAGATAATTAATTATTAACTGTCCCTTGGACCACCAAGCCCATCAAGGGCAGGATCCTGCCAGGTCCCAAGATGAGTTGGTTCTTGAGACATGTCCTGGTTATGCTCCGAGCTTTGCCTTACGTAGCACTTGCATGTTATATAGTTATTGCTTGTGCAGTATCTCTCCTCCCCCGTAGACATCACCATCTGTAAGGAAAGACGGCGTGGAGACTCATTCACTGTTGGATGCCAGTAACACACACAGGAGAGACTCCAGATAAAATGGTTAAGAAAATGAATGCTAAACTTGGTCTTACTCAAAAAAAGTCCAGGGAGAGGTTTTGTTCACCATTCAATCCCCAGCTGCTAACACGATGTCTGGAAGGAGAGGATTTAGTTGGGGTTCTTTGACTGTAAGCAACGGAAGCCAACCCGGATGATCTGAAGCATAAAATGTGAGATGTGTTGAAAGACACTGGGCCGGTCACAGATTACAGGGAAGAGATGGACCAGCAAGACTTGGAAAGGCCAGTGGCCTCGAATTCACAACCAGCCTCTTCAGCACAAAGACACTTTGCTTTTGGACTGAGTGAGTGTGGTCAAGGTTTACATTTTGGAAAGTGAAAGGATGACTTCACTAAGGTCTTAGCAGAAGGAGGAGAATGCGCTCTGGACAGAAAAAGCAAAAGGTATGACCTGTGGTCAGGAGATTGCCAAGGAAAGAAAATGCAAAAACCAAACTTGGAAACGTCCCGTCCAGTGATGATGGAAGGGATAATGTTAGGACTGTCCTCACCCCCGCCCCCCACCATCATCTCCGAGACGCCTCGAAGACCATCTTACCCCATCACCCTTCCTGTTCCCAGATACTTAGGAGCTTTGAAAAAGTGCCTGCGTCAGGCTGAGGAGGCCACAGTTGAACCAAGCAAGACTTTTCTGGCCCAAACATAGAATGGCATACGTGGAAAACCCGAGCCCTGCTGGAATCCTGTTACAATATGTGAAGAGCCAGAGCCTCAATTATGGGTACTCTGAGGGCAGAATTTCAGACTTTGCTCTGGCTTTTGTCAGCTTAAGACTCTTAAGGTAGTTTACACAGAGATTTGTATGTCTGAATTTTTCCCTGGCAGGTTCTCATTATAACCTAGATAACACAAACCCCAAATATTTGTGGTTGGCAACAATGAGGAATGTTCAAGCTGTCTAACATCTTCTAACCGTGTAGATCACCTCCCAGGATCAGCAGTCAGCCCTGAGACAAAGAGAGACAGACGGATGGTGCGGAATCTTTCCATGGTTTGTGCAGAGTCTGAGTTTAAACTCCTCTAACACCTTTGATCTCTCTTTCTCTCTGTCTCATGTAAGCCACACACACACCCACACCCCATACACCCCAAACCTTTTTGCCCTCCAAGGGGTTCTCTCAGAGCTAAGAAAGGACAATGTTGCTGTCTGATCACCTAACCTTGCGTCGCTAACTAATGCCTTCCAACACTACAGGAGTGGGACCGGCCATTTCGGTTTGCTTTTTGCATTTTTTTTTCCTTGGCAGTCTCCAGGCCATGGGTTATACCCTTTGCTTCCACAGCAAGCTGGTTTCAGATCTTCCAGAGTTGAGCAGAGCCACCAGACCACGTCGGTAAACAGAAGACTGTTTACATAAAAAATATAGATTTCCTTTAAGCACTTGGCTTAAGCCTTTAGTCAGTCGTATTTATGTTATTATTGTTTATGTTCCCAGAAGTCAGCAGGAGGATGGCCTTGCTGCAGTTTATGCGGTTTCATGATTCACACTTGATGAGGCAGCTATCTTGCAGGGCGGGGATGAGGCGGGGGTTGGGGCAGAGTCAGGGAAGCGCAGAGAAGATTAGAACAAGCTCTCTTGTGGGATCCATGGCCTTAACATGATGGTCCAGCCAAGGGCCCGGATATTTCTGAGTCAGTCTTTCAAATTCCCAGACATGTTTATCAGTTTTGAGTTTCAAAACGGGCCCACCCAGAATCAAGCTCTGTTTGCACCTGAGGTTTCATTTTGGCTGCATTTTGGGGGATTCTCCCCGATTTCCAAGCTCCTTCCCCAGCTGTCAACCCAACACTGTGCTTGGTTCCTCCACCGTCTCCTGGGTCCTTTAAGCACCTGGCAGTGACCTGTGGGGCCAGCCTGCAGGTGGCCACTGGCTGAGTACCTTCTCCGCACAAGAACTGCCCATTCTGACATGTCTCTGGACTTCAGTGGGGGAGGGTGTTGGAGAAGGGGCACCTGATCCCCAGGGCCATAGGTTGGCCAGCATGAAAACTTGGTGGGTCATCCCCATGAGCTTTCACCCATGGCATGTCCAGCTCAGGGCCGCATTAACGAGTTCAGAGCCAGATTTCCACGACAGGATGAGCCCTAGTAAGAAAGAGGGTGCACTCTCCATTATGAGCTTTGAACAGAGTGGACAAGAACCTGCATTTAGGAGACGTTCAGATCTTTTTTGTTTGCTTGATTCTTTGTTGTTTGTTTTGTTTTTAAGAGCTCACTCTGCTTCCTGTTAGCCCTGTGGCTTTGGGTAAATTTCTTAACCTCTTTGTGCCTTGATTTCCTCGTCTGTAGTTGAGAGGGACTCTGAGCCTCATAGGCTTCTGAGAGGATTAGACGAGATGATGGGTGGAGAGCACTTGGCAGAGCAAGTGGTGTACAGTAAACTCAGAATGCCTAGCAGCAAGACAGAATAGTATTCTCATTACTCAAGGCAGGTAGCAGGAAAACAGAGGGAACACAGAGGCTTCTGAACCAGGCGGAGAATAAGTCAGGAGGAATTTCCCGGGCCATGTTGCCCATGGAGGCGCGCGCGCGCGCGCGCGTGTGTGTGTTGTTATGGCTTTCGTGTGAGATGCTGGGAATATTTCAAGGAACTTCAAGTTGCCAACTCTCCTAGGAGCAGTTTGAGAACCAGAATGCTTAGGGTTTATGTCCAATTATGGATGCCTTGTCCTTTCAGATCATAGAACCATCCTTTAACCAATTGTTCTGGGCCTCACATGCCCTGGACCCTTGATATTTTGACTTGGAAGCTTCCTCTGATTAAATATCTGGTCAGATGTGGCAACTAGATTTGAATTAGTGTTTGGGGGCAATGTCGAGTATCAAAGTCGGCTAACTCTAACCACCAGATCTCTCCTCTGAAGCTAAACCATTTGTTCCATGATTCCTTTATTACAAATATTTGTTGAGTGCCTACTATGTACCAGGCTTCATACTTAGAGCTGAGGATATTATGGTGAGTAAAACACACAAAACTTTATCATCATGAACATAGATTCTAGTAAAGGAGAGAATTATAAATAATCATAAAAAGAAATACAGAGTACAGCTTGTTGTCAGCACCATGCAGGAGAAGTATACATTTCTACAAGAACACATGGGAAGGTGCCTCAGCATCCGGGGTGAGGGTTGTCAGGAAGGTTTCTCTGTGGGAAGGATGTTTCAGTTGAAAAATGAGAAGGAGTTAGCAAGGCTAAATGGGCTGGAGGGAGACTGAGAAGAGCCCGAGGGGGTTCTGGTTGCCGCCTGCTGTGTAACAAATCACCCCGAAATGATAGTGGCTTCTCACAAGCACTTTATGATTGCCTCTCCCAGTGCTGTGGTTGGCTGGGCTCAGCTGGGTGGAATTTTGCTCGGGTTGCACCCGGGTGTTGACTGGGACTGGACTGGACATCCAAGGTGGCCGCTCAGAGAAGTGGCAACTGATGCTGGTTGTGGGTTAGGAGCTCAACTAGACTTGTTGAATAGAGCATCTCCATGTGGTCTCTGGGCTTCCCAGAGCATGGTGTCTGGTATCAGAGCAGGAGCATCCTGTGAGAGGTATCTGAGGGGTCCAGGTAGAACCGGCAAGACTCTGTATGACCTGGCTTCAGTAATTCCAGAATGTTACTCCTTTCATTCTGAAGCAGTTCGAGAGAGTTGCCAAAGCCAGCCCAAACTCAAGGACAAAAGGGAATCAGATTATACTTCCTGGTGGCAGGAAGGCATCAACATACAGGGAGGAAGGAACTCACTGGAGCCACCTTGGGAACAAGTTATCACATGTGGATTTGCCCTTGCTGTTTGTTCTGTCTGAAATGATCCTTCCCAAATATTCACATGATCTGCATTGTTTAGATCTCAGTTCAAAATATCTCCTCATTTGAAAATAGCTCCTCCTGAAAGAGGGCTTCTCTGACCTTTGTATCCAATCACTTTCTCTACCATGACCCTGTTTAATTATTTTCATAGTATTTATACGGCAAAAGTATACCTTCATTGGGTCACTTGCTTCAGTCTTCTCACAGTGATCCTTATCCTCATACACCCATGAAGCATAAGCTCCATGAGGTCACAGTCACCAGTGTGTCCGCTACCAAAGTGCCTGACACTTTTGAGGGGCTCTATTGAGTGAAAGATGAAGACCCAAAGCAAGAAGAAATGGCACATTCAGGGATCCTGAGGCAGAAAGGAAGCACATGATCCAAGGCAATGGATAAAGCCACACACATTGGCACACAGTGGCAAACAAGCAGCCACTTGCCAAGGGGCTCAGAGCAGGACTTGCTTGTCCACATCCAAACTGATTCAGCCCTAACCCTGGCCACGATTTCTGAAATGCAAAAAGTGTACTTACTTTCTGATATGTAAGCACTCCCGTTTGAATGTATCTGTGTGGCCAAAATTATTTATTCCATGGATATTTGGAATCCACTGAATTTGGGCTATTTCTTACTCTGTCCAGATATAACCAAAAGAACAAAACAAAAACCAAACAGACAACTGAGTGTTGGCCTGCTTATGTTTTGAAAAGTTTTGTCCTTTTCCAGGTAGATACCAGGACTTTGTTTCATTTATTTCTTACAACACGTCTATGAGGCTCAAGTTTTAAATCCCTCATTTTAGGGCAAAGATGACCCTAAGAACCCAGGAAAGTTGCTCGAGGTGCTCCAGCCTGATCCTGGTAGAAGCTGGGTTCAAACAGAGGTCTGCTTTACGTCAGAGCCCTGCAAAGTTTTGGGTAATGGCCCAAGATGGAAGGAGAAAGAAATCAGGGAGATGAATGTCTAAACCAAACCCCAGAATGATATATTTCCCTGTGGCATTGAATTAACTTGCTGAGCCGTGTGATAAGTGGCCAGCTCTGATTATAAGGCAAGGATCTGATCCCTGCCTCAGTTATGACTGAATGACCACTAGTTAGGAATCATGAAAAAGTCCAGATGAAGGCATGGGATGAGGAGAAGGCTGCTGGCTGCCAGAGATGGAGGCAGAGGCCATCAGAAGTGACGGCACTTCAGTCAAACCCAAACCGAAGCCACCAGAACATCATGTACACAACCAGGGTGAGGGGAGGGAAAGTGTGCTTGGGAAGCGTGTTGGCGATCCATCTGCGTTCACAGGCACCACTCCTGGTGAACAGAAGCGGGTGTGTAAGTCACACTGGAGGGCTTCCAGCTGTTTGTCACTTCCTCTCCAGCTCCAGGGCTCTCCCTACTAAACCTGTCTGAACCATGGTCATTTCCGTAATTTTGTGTGCTTGAATAGCCTCTCACTTGATACCTCAGTCCATTCTTGAGCTATTTTCCTCTTTATTTTTGCTCCATATAGGGAAAACTTAAATACATTTTTAAAAAGGAGACAGCTATAAAAACTTTCCTTAAGCCAGACCATCTGTGTTGGTGGAAACTTTAGCCTTTTGTCTGGGAAAGGAAATTTCTTTTTCTTCTTTTCTCCTGTTCTTTGGGAAATCCATGGAATGGAAAAAAAAATATACCTGCAAAGGAGAAAAAAAATTTCAAAGGAGATCTGAAAATAAGAGAAATTAAGATACCTAAACGGTAACCCACTCCAGTATTCTTGCCTGGAGAATCCCATGGACGGAGAAGCCTGGTAGGCTACAGTCCACGGGACACGACTGAGCGACGGAACGGACGGACGGACGGACGGAATGAACATTTCAACTCAAATATAAAGGGGGATACATTGAAGAATTCATATTGGGCTTGGAGACTCACTTCTTACCTAGGTCGTGTGTGGCTAAAGCCAAGATCAACTCTCAGAATAAATTCTAGGTAGGTTTGGACATTGAGAAGAAAAGAGGAAAAAAGTGGGGGGTGGGAGGGGAGAATGGGTCCAGCTAATGCTGCCCGCCATTGGAACTGGTGTTCTTGGCTTCTGCCTGTCACTGTGACGCCCTTTGCGGTAGCTAGCTGTGACCTCAGCTGAGCCCCCACCTGACAGATGGTACTCAGAGCCTTTAACCCCAACTCTTGCCGGCCCCAGATCCCCCTCTGGCTCTTTCTTGCTCCCATCTTTGGCACGAAGGCTCACTCTGTGAATGAATCTACTAAGAATGGACTGCTGAGGTAACAAGAACCTCCCCACCCATGGGACCGATGAGTTGACAGCTGACGAAAGTCCAGTGGCTGCTCTCAGTGGTGATACTTCTGAACTCAGGCATGGATGGGAATTGAAGTGTCTCATTTTCTCGCATCTGTTTAAAGCAAGCTATAGGTGGGCTTCTCAGGTACGCTAGTGGTAAAGAACCTGCCTACCAATGCAGAAGATTTAAGAGGCACAGGTTCAATCCCCGGGTCAGGAAGATCCCCTGGAGGAGGGCATGGCAACACACTCCAGTATTCTTTCCTGGAGAATCCCATGGACAGAGGAGCCTGGTGGGTTATGGCCCACAGGGTCACAAAAAGTGGGATATGACCGAAGCAACTTGGCATGCAACTTGGCACGCACGCATGGGCAAGGTGCGGTGATATTATGCCTGTTTTATAGAAGAGAAAATTGAGACTCAGGACTATTAACCTGTCTAAGGCCACCTGGTTCTTAAGTGGAAATGTGATTCTAGTCAAGGCCTCTCTGACTTCAGGGACTGAGTCCGTCAGTCACTTAAAATTGACCATAATGAACATCTAGCTGGAGGGAAGATATAGCTTTATTCACTCATTCATCCATTCACTGTGGACTTATTTGAGAATTGCGCGCGAGGCTCACCAGCTGACTTCCAGGCCCCAGGCTGAAGAAATAACAGAATAATAACAGAAAATACAAATAATAAAAAATAACAAATAATAACCTCTACCCTCATGGAACTCGTGGTCCACCTGAGTCTTTGCCACTCAAACAGTGGTCCACAGATCTTCATCCCTGAGTGCTTTTTAGAAATGTGGGGTCTCAAGGCTCACCCCAGAGTCCAAAATTAGAATGTTCATTTTAAGCTTGTCTCCAGGCCATTTGAGAATTCTAAAATTTGAGAAGATGAATAAAACCTAAGAGCAAGGCAGATGGAGCAGTGAAAAATGGAAAGTGGCCATCCAGGCAGTGGGCAGGCTGTGCACAAAGCGTGAGCTGTCTGAGCATGGTCAGGAAAAGTGGGTGATAAACCAGAGCAGGACAGGAAGAGCAGGGAGAGAAATATTTGAATCCGGGCCAGACAGCTTGGGTATGTGGGCATGTCTGCCTCTCACTGGCTGCCAGACCTCATCCAGCCTCAGTTTCCTCAACTGTACAATGGGGATAATATTAGTATCTGTTTCACAAAGTTGTAGTAAAGAATGAGCCAGTCTCTGTAAAGTGTGTCATAGAGAACTTGGCATATGGCAAGTCCTAGGTGTGTTGCTTATTGTTGTCATTATTATTCCTGTAAACTGGCTGCTCTGAGGACTTCCTGGGTGGGACCCGTTGCCCCCTCGAGGACCCTGCAGCCAAGTAAAAGATGAAACAAACACATTAGCTGTACTGTTGAGACTGAAGGCAAATGCCCAAGATACTGTCTAAATCGTCCTCAGAAAGGAGCCTAAGCGTCACCTCCTCATAAAACATTCCATGTATTTATTCTCACACTTTTATTAGTGTTAACAATGTCACATCTAATTACATAAGTAACTATAGACACTGTCAGGAAAGAAACTAGCCAGTGTTTGCTGTACACCTATCACGTGCACACTGTTCCGTGTAGAGCCCTTTGCAAGCGCTGCACGTTGTATGCTCAGTCACTCAGTCGTGCCCGACTCTTTGAGACCCCACGGGCTCTGACCTCTCAGGCTCCTCTGTCCGTGGAGCTCTCCAGGCAAGAATACTGGAATGGGTTGCTATTTCCTACTTCAGGGAATCTTCCCAACGCAGGGATCAAATCTGCAACTCTTGCACTTCCTGCACTAGCAGGCAGATTCTTTAGCACTAGCATCACCTGGGAAGCCCACCTCAATTTAATTCTCTCAAATCCCTATGAATAATCTTACCTCCAACTTCACAAATGGGGAAATTGAGACTTGGCAGATAGAAAGGAAGTCCATCTGTTGATGTTGTCATATGGTGGCGGCACAGAGAGGGTGCCACAGGGGCAAACATAGGCCGTCAAATACACAGCCCTCCCCAGCTTCTCTCCATCACCCACATCTCAGTCGCCGGTCACCTCCTGTGCCCAATTTTATCTCTGTAGTGAACCAGCTTCTAAAGATATCCCCCGCAAAAGATTCTCACCCCGATCATTTACTAAAATGCTAATCTAGGAACTGCTGTGAAGAGGTTTTGCAGATATAATTAGAGTCCCAAGTCACCATAACATAAGGATTACATAAGGAGATTATCCACTTGGGCCTGACCCCATCAGATGAGCCCTTTGAAAGCAGAGAGTTTTCTCTGGTTATCGGCAGAAGGGGAGTCAAAAAGTTTTAAAGCACCAGGAGGACTTGACATGCCGTAACAGGCTTTGAAGATGAAAGAGGCCACGTGATGAAGATCCCAGAGAGGCTTCTAGAAGCTGAGAGTGGTCCTACTAATGGCCACGAAGGAAGCTACCTCTTAGTCCTGCAACAGAGAAGAACTGGATTCCGCCAATAAACAGAATGAATTTGGAAGGAGACTCCTCCCCCAAACCTCAGCGCCCCACTGGACCGACACCTTGACTCTCGCCTTGTGAGACCCGAAGCAGGAACTCCATTGAGCCCACCTGGACTTCTGACCAGTGGAAACTGTCAGGTACGAAGAGGGTGTCATTTTAAGCTGCTAAATTTGGGGAAGTTTGTTATAGCCATAGCAGATGAACACAATCTCCATCCATGAACACGTCACAGTATATCACACTGTTGGGTTTTCACTCCGCAGCTCTTTCGGGTGTGAAATCAAAGGACATTGTTTCACTTTCCTCTCAAACAAGTAAACATTAAAGTGATCAAAACATATCTCTTGAAAGAAAGACTGGCTGGGGGCATAGGTTTTTCTTCTTTTGACATCATGCTTCCCTGACCTTGAGTTTTTCAATCAGTCTTTCCAGGCCTCACTCTTTCATCCATAGAACTGGGATAATCATAGGGTTGTTAGGAGGATTAAGTGATATAATACTCATAAAGTGTTTGATTCACTGCCCAGCACACAGTGATCACTGGATAAGTGTTATCTGTACATGGGATCTTTACCTGGGTGGGTTAATGAATAAATACATCCATGAAGAAGGAGATAAGACCATTAACATCATCACCATTAACACAGCTCTCAAGTTTTGCAATCCAGGCCATGTTTTATACTAGGTCAGATCAACACATATTCCCGGATCTGTAAACCTGATGGATGATTCTCACAACAGATCCTGGGATACCTTAGAGCCAGATCCTAAAAAAAGATGGACAGCCCAACTGGAGACCCAGAGAGCCACATGGCTCATCTGGGATGCCTCTGCAGGTGCTGGAACCACTAAACCTTCAGTGATCCAAACTGCTACCCCGGGGAGTAGGCTACCCACAGAGGGTCCACTGAATCACAAGATTGTCCCATTCCTTCACACTGGTTGAGCCAGCAGCTGTAGGTGGACAAAGTCAGATTTAACTCTCGCTTCGTTCCCGGCATCTATTCATTTCAAGCCTCTCCAAGGAGCCAAAGGTAGAAATCTACAAACGTATTTCTGTTTTAACTGTGTGTCACTCCATCTTTTTAATTTTTCTAAAGGACAGGTTATCTGGACCAACGTTGGTATGGACTGTCATTGTTGTTTTATTTTATTTTATTTTTTTTTTATGCTTTATTTATTTATTTTTTTTTCATTCCACCTTCACCCTCTCCCACAGAGTCCCAAAGACTGTTCTAAATGCCTATGTCTCTTTTGCAGTCTCTTATACAGGGTTCAGGTTACCATTTTTCTAAATTCCATATATATGCGTTAATATACAGTATTGATGTTCTTCTTTCTGGCTTACTTCACTCTGTATAATTGGCTCCAATTTCATCCACCTCATTAAAACTGATTCAAATGCATTCTTTTTGATGGCTGAGAAATACTCCATTGTGTATATGTACCAAAGCTTTCTTATCCATTCATCTGCAGATGGACATCTAGGTTGCTTCCATGTCCTGGCTATTATAAACAGTGCTGCAATGAACATTGGAGTACATGTGTCTCTTTCAATTCTGGTTTCCTTGGTGTGTATGCCCAGGAGTGCGATTGCTGGATCATATGGCAGTTCTATTTCCAGTTTTCTGAGGAATCTCCACACTGTTCTCCATAGTGGCTGTACCAGTTTGCATTCCCACCAACAGTGTAAGAGGGTTCCCTTCTCTCCACACCCTCTCCAGCATTTATTGCATGTAGACTTTTGGATAGCAGCCATTCTGACTGGTGTGAAATGGTATCTCATTGTGGTTTTGATTTGCATTTCTCTGATGATGAGGGATGTTGAGCATTTTTTCATGTGTTTGTTAGCCATCTTTATGTCTTCTTTGGAGAAATGTCTGTTTAGTTCTTTGGCCCATTTTTTGATTGGGTCACTTAGTTTTCTGGAATTAAGCTGCAGGAGCTGCTTGTATAATTTGGAGATTAATCCTTTATCAGTTGCTTCATTTGCTATTATTTTCTCCCATTCTGAAGGCTGTCTTCTCACCTTGCTTAGAGTTTCCTTTGCTGTGCAGAAGCTTTTGATTTTAATTAGGTCCCATTTGTTTATTTTTGCTTTTATTTCCAATATTCTGGGAGGTGGGTCTTGGAGGATCCTGCTGTGATTTATGTCGGAGAGTGTTTTGCCTACGTTCTCCTCTAGGAGTTTTATAGTTTCTGGTCTTACATTTAGATCTTTAATCCATTTTGAGTTTATTTTGGTGTATGGTGTTAGGAAGTGTTCTAGTTTCATTCTTTTACAAGTGGCTGACCAGTTTTCCCAGCACCACTTGTTAAAGAGACTGTCTTTTCTCCATTTTATATTCTTGCCTCCTTTGTCGAAGATAAGGTGTCCATAGGAGCGTGGGTTTATCTCTGGGCTTTCTATTTTGTTCCATTGATCTATATTTCTGTCTTTATGCCAGTACCATACTGTCTTGATGACTGTGGCTTTGTAATAGAGCCTGACGTCTGGCAGGTTAATTCCCCCAGTTCCATTCTTCTTCCTCAAAATTGCTTTAGCTATTCGAGGTTTTTTGTATTTCCATACAAATTGTGAGATTATTTGTTCTAGTCATTGTTGTTTTAAAATCTACTGTGCTTTGTCAAAGAAACATGCATCTTGAAAGAAAGCAGTTTGTCACCGGAAGAAAAAAGAAATATTTCAGGTCAAACCCCAACCCAGCCCACAATGGTAACTGGATTTTATTAGAGCTGGGTATAAGCTGACATTCTAAAATAAGCCACATAGGGAAAGAGGGAGGGTTTACTCCACACCCAGACAATGACTAGAGTCTCTCTGGCAATTTCCCCCCACCCAGCTCTTATTTTCAGAGACCCTCATGAAGGTACCTCTTTCTACCTTTCTTCCCCCACATCCCTATTCTGTAATGTTGGCAAGTTAGGAAAGATCGTGGCACGCTGTGGAGGAGGAAGCTGGAACACTTGTAAATAACCGGCGGATGCAAAGATCCAATTCAGCTGAAGGGAAAAGGAAGAATGCAGGGTGCGCGTGGCCCCTGCATGGGTGTGCATTCAGGGTCTGGAGCACAGAGGGGAGAAAAGCAGAGAGGGCTGGTCAGAACAATGGGCCGCCACAAATGCCACGTTATGTAACTGGGTTATTTGAATTCACAATTGTGAAGGCCACAATTGTAGGAGAAGGCCTGTCCCCCCGGCCCTGTGGTGGGAGGGAAGCAGGCTCCTATGCCCCCACCCAGGTGCCTCGGGAGCCAGCTCTGACCCTCCCTGTTAGGTCAGTGGCCGCCACTCAGGACAGAAGGGCAGGGCTACTCCTGACAGCACGGAGGTGCCGAGTCACTGTGAAGTAGTACCTTTGGACGTTGGCAACAGAAAAAGGCAATGAGCCCATCGTACACCTTCCCCCAAGCAGCAATGGGCCATTTTGAATGACCTGATTCTTTCCATTTGGTGTACACTCCTTGAGCTCAAATGGTGTTCTCTAGAGAGTGCCATTCCACAGCAGGGTCAAGGTGTATAGACATGGATTTGCAGAAATTCATAGCATTTCAGGGAGGCCATGGAAGCTTCTTGGGAGAGCTGAGCTTTAAAGACATCCAGGGTCACTTTTTGAAGGGTGCTCTCCATTTTGGTGACTCGTGTGGAAAGCACCTGATGAAATGGGCAGGAGTCGTGAAAAGACAGGTTTTCCATGGCCTGCCACCCAGGTTCTCAGCCAGTGCCCTTGTCTGCAAGCCCTGAGCTGCGGTGATGCCCAAGAGTGCCAGGGGTGCCTTTCCCACCCCCTAGTTCCTGACTGTCCAGCTCCTCCAGCCCGCAGACCTCATGGTTTACATGCTCTCTTTCCTGGGCGCTCATAACTCCGCGTGTTTAGTTCCTGCAAGCTCTTCCCTCACCCTACACGCCTGGTCAATGTGCAGCCCTGCCTTCTTCACTGGAGTGCGCCCTGCATGAGGGCTGAGGCCGGGTCTTTCCACTTCTTTATCTCTCATGTTCAGCTCTAAGGTGGCTGTATAAGAGGTTTTATTTTTAATTCCTGGTTTCTGAGTGGTTGTAAAGGAGCTTTAGAATCAGTAAGCTCACTTGCAGATACAGGCTGAGTCCTTTCTTCCTTGCCCTCGTGGCTGGGTTGCTGTTGTGCATGTAAGCTGGACATGCAGAGTGCTGGCTCTGACTCTTCAGCAATTCTACCTGTCTGGGCAGTTTGTCAGTCTGGTGGAGCGGATTTTTGGTTCCTACTGGAAAGCTTTCCAGGCAGCAAGGGGGAACAAATAACTCGGAGATCCGCTCACTCCCTGGGATCTTCAGATGGAAACGGGGGCGATGCTGATGGTGCTGATGATGTTGGTGACAATGTCGATCACTTGCATGGGTGTTTCTGGGTGCTAAAGACCTTTCCACTTCTTTTCTTGCTCACATCACAGAAGAAAAACAGAGGATGGGTATGATTATTCTCATTTTTTCCTTGATGGAAAAAACACTATTGAGGTATGATTCATGTGTAAAAAACTGTATGTATTTAACATGTACAACTCAGCGTGTTTTGGGAAGAGCATGCACCTGTGAACCAATTACACCATCAAGGCCATAGACATACCTGTCACTTCCCAAAGTTCCCTTCCACTTCCTTCATTGGAGTTATTGCTATGTTCTTATAATTATTGTATGAATTCCTAACATATTCTACCCTCCTCGAAAATGTTGACTACAATTGAGTAGTGCCAGCTACGAGCACTATGCTGTATAGCAGATCTCCAGAAATCATTGATCTTGCATAAAACTTACATAATGCCCCTCCCTCAAGCTCCTGGCAACCACCATTCTACTCTCTGCTTCTACAGGTCTGACTGCAGAAGTCACACATCTGAGGGATGCAGACCCTGGTGCTGGAGCAGCCGCATTCCAGGGGTCCATATACTTCTCGTCACTGCTGCAACGAGTCTGTGAGCACATTCACCCTCTTTTCACGTGCAAACGTGTGCAGGTACTTGCTGAATTGAGTGTGTTACGTATGCTTGAGTGCACATGGGTAGGCATGTTCCAGGGTGCATGTGATTTTGTCTGTTCACAATTGAATGTCTGTCTCCATGTGCAACATGTGTGTATGTGTCTCTCTCAACTTGGAAAAAGCATCAGAGTCCAGATAGGGCCATTATTAATACAATGGAAGTTTCCCCTGGTGTGGGTGCCCCACCGCTGGCTCCCCATCCTTGTCCACTGTGAATCAAGGAGGCATTAGGCAGAGTCTGCCTTGGGGAGGGTGTTCATCTTTCCCTCACCCCAAGCAGTGCTGCTGAGACAGTTACAGATTTGGGGGAGGTAAACTTCCACCAGTGAAGACTCGCTTTTCAATGGGAAATTTACATTTCAATGCACCCTGTCATTTTTAATCTCAAGCACTTGGCACCATCACCTCCCAGGAGCAGACTATTTGTAGGGCTTACTTCCAGTCATGCGACACCCAGGCTGTAGGAGCCCATCGCGGACTCCAGGGCCCAGAGGCATGTATGGGTGTGGATGGAGCAGCCTGGGGATGTATGCAAATTTCACTGTCAGGGGCAACTCAAATGCAGGCCAGGATAGTGCCAAGGGGCATTTTGTGTTACCAGGCCATGGGCGGTGTCCCTGGAGACAGGGATCCTCCTGGTAGGAGGTCGGAGTGCTGAGTGCCTTGTTCAGTCCCATTAAAGGTGAGAATGCATTGAAGGCAGCTGACAAGGTGAAGTTGCTGTTTGTCTCGTAAAGACAAACAGTTGACAGTTCAAAGAGAGAAGCAGGCTTCCTTGAAGTTGCCATCGCTGCTCCCAATTCAGGGCACAGAAACCTGGCTGGGGTTTATTTTTCCTTCATTGTCAGGAAGTGAGCTGCTCACTCCCAGGGTTTATTTTGTTTTGTTTTATTTCACATTATTTCATTTTGTTCAGATTTTCAAGTTAGCACTCACTGGCCGCGCCCTCATACCTAGTAGACAGGTACACGTTAGCTCTTTGTTTCTACCCCCTGTAACTGCTCATCTCGTTTGAGTCTGTATAAAATCTTCCTACATTTTCAAAAGTCCCTATCTGAATTAAAAGCTCACAGCCTCTCTAACAGCATCAAGCAATCTGAAAGGAGTTTTCTAATGTTTGCTGTGGGTCTAGAGTGTGAAAAGCCTTTTTGTTTTACACAGAAAGACACTGAACTCAAGGTCTGGCAACACGCCCGAGGCCACTCAGTAAGTAGCCTTAAGAGAGCCAAGAACCTCAATGTGACAGGCAAAAATATCCAGTAAAAGTTTCAACTTGTAAACTTTGGCAGACTACTGGGTGATGTGAAATGAACCATCTATCATGGAAGATCATTTCAGAGAGTAGAGGGTCAGAAACAAGACTTGAGTCTTTGTAAGTCTATTGGGTGAATGTCAGGTACAGAAAATAGTAAAGGCATAGAACAGTTCCTGATTTCTGAAATTCTGAAATAGTGCTTTTTCATTATATATTTAAATCTGGAGGCATGGTGGCCAGAAGGTATGAAGAAGGGATTAAAAAAAAAAACCAAACATTTATATTTACATCACACAGATGTAACCCAAATTTCCTTCTATTCTTTTTTCTGCTCGTGTGAGAATAGTGATACTGGAGTTGGAGGAGGGCTGAGGTCTCAGTGGTCTGTGGGGCGGTGGAATATATTTTGATTTTAAGCCACCCAGTTGGTGGTACCTTGTTATGGCAGCCCAGGAAATAATATAGTAGGATTCTTGTTTCGGTCCCTGTGTGTGCGCTGGACACCATTTTTGTTGGCTGGTTTGTTTGCCTTGGCTCTTGATAGAAAGACAAAGGTCATAAGATGTAAACATTTGGTACCCATGAGATGAGAGAATTCCTAGGACTCAACAAAGTGCACGAAGAGCTCCTAGAACAGAGACTCGATGCCGTGTGTGTGCTAACCCATTCCTCTTCCTGGTTAAGTTGATGACAATGTTCTCTGGACAAACCTGCAAATTCTCTATCGCAGTTTCTCTTTTTCTACTGCTGTGACCTTGGAGGCAACTGCTCTATGCGCACAGAGAGAAGATGGAGCGGAGCCATCCACTCCCGTCAGACTTCGTGTGCATGAGAAAGAAACTTTGTGTCCTGCTGGATTACATATACAAGTATCTATTCTCTTTCAAACTCTGAGGGGTCTCTCTCCGAAAATGGATGGCATGAACTGTGCCTGTAGACTAGGATTTCCATGTTTTGTCTTCCAGGGAGTGAACGCTGGCTTTGCTATACACTTAGGGACTTACCTGCTTTAGATTACATCTTACGATAATGCCATTGCTTATTATATCCAAAAAAGCAATATGTTTAAATAAAACTCTTCTTAATTAAAAAGTGTGTGTGGGGGGGATTTCTTGAGGAGGAAGAAAGAGATACTTCAGTTTAAATAATCAACATCTATGTTTAAAATGACCAGTGCGTTCTCTTGACAATACTCACTGGTCCTAGCAAACACCCTCTTCCAACAATACAAGAGAAGACTCTAAACATGGACATCACCAGATAGTTAACACCGAAATCAGATTGATTATATTCTTTGCAGCCAAAGATGGAGAAGCTCTATACAGTTAGCAAAAACAAGACCAGGAGCTGACTGTGGCTCAGATCATGAACTCCTTATTGCCAAATTCAGACTTCAATTGAAGAAAGTAGGGAAAACCACTGGACCATTCAGATATGACCTAAATCAAATCCCTTATGATTATACAGTGGAAGTGAGAAATAGATTTAAGGGGCTAGTTCTGATAGAGTGCTTGATGAACTCTGGACGGAGGTTCGTGACATTGTACAGGAGACAGGGACCAAGACCATCCCCATGGAAAAGAAATGCAAGAAAGCAAAATGGCTGTCTGAGGAGGCCTTACAACTAGCTATGAAAAGAAGAGAAGCGAAAAGCAAAGGAGAAAAGGAAAGATATAAGCATCAGAATTGCAGAGTTCCAAAGTATAGCTTGGAGAGATAAGAAAACCTTCCTCAGCAATCAATGCAAAGAAATAGAGGAAAACAACAGAATAGGAAAAATAAGAAATCTCTTCAAGAAGATTAGAGATTCCAAGGGAACATTTCATGCAATGATGGGCTCGATAAAGGACAGAAATGGTATGGACCTAACAGAAGCAGAAGACATTAAGAAAAGATGGCAAGAATACACAGAAGAACTGTACAAAAAAGAGCTTCATGACCAAGATGATCACGATGGTGTGATCACTCACCTAGAGCTAGACATCTTGGAATGTGAAGTCAAGTGGGCCTTAGAAATAATCACTACGAACAAAGCTAGTGGAGGTGATGGAATTCCAGTTGGGCTATTTCAAATCCTGAAAGATAATGCTGTGAAAGTGCTGCACTCAATATGCCAGCCAATATGGAAAACTCAGAGGTGGCCACATGACTGGAAAAGGTCATTTTTCATTCCAATCTCAAAGAAAGGTAATGCCAAAGAATGCTCAAACTCAATTGCACTCATCTCACATGCTAGTAAAGTAATGCTTAAAATTCTCCAAGTCAGGCTTCAGCAATATGTGAACCGTGAACTCCCAGATGTTCAAGCAGGTTTTAGAAAAGGCAGAGGCACCAGAGATCAAATTGTCAACATCCGCTGGATCATGGAGAAAGCAAGAGAGTTCCAGAAAAACATTTATTTCTGCTTCATTGACTATGCCAAAGTCTTTGAATGTGTGGATCACAATAAGCTGTGGAAAATTCTGAAAGAGATGGGAATACAAGACCACCTGACCTGTCTCTTGAGAAACCTGTATGCAGGTCAGGAAGCAACTGTTAGAACTGGACATGGAACAACAGACTTGTTCCAAATATGAAAAGGAGTACGTCAAGGTTGTATATTGTCACCCTGCTTATTTAACTTATATGCAGAGTACATCATGAGGAATGCTGGGCTGGAAGAAGCACAAGCTGGAATCAAGATTACTGGGAGAAATATCAATAACCTCAGATATGCAGATGATACCACCCTTATGGCAGAAAGTGAAGAGGAACTCAAAAGCCTCTTGATGAAAGTGAAAGAGGAGTGTGAAAAAGTTGGTTTGAAGCTCAACATTCAGAAAACAAAGAACATGGAATCTGGTCCCATCACTTCTTGGGAAATAGATGGGGAAACAGTGGAAACAGTGTCAGACTTTATTTTTTGGGCTCCAAAATCACTGCAGATGCTGATTGCAGCCATGAAATTAAAAGACGCTTCCTCCTTGGAAGGAAAGTTATGATCAACCTAGATAGCATATTAAAAAGCAGAGACATTACTTTGCCAACCAAGGTCCGTCTAGTCAAGGCTATGGTTTTTCCCGGGGTCATGTATAGATGTGAGAGTTGGACTGTGAAGAAAGCTGATCGCTGAAGAATAGATGTTTTTGAACTGTGGTGCTGGAGAAGACTCTTGAGAGTCCCTTGGACTGCAAGGAGATCCAACCAGTCCATTCTGAAGTAGATCGATCCTGGGTGTTCATTGGAAGGACTGATGCTAAAGCTGAAACTCCAATACTTTGGCCACCTCATGCGAAGAGTTGACTCACTGGAAAAGACTCTGATGCTGGGAAGGATTGGGGGTGGGAGGAGACGGGGACGACAGAGAATGAGATGGCTGGATGGCATCACCGACTCGATGGACATGAGTTTGAGTGAACTCTGGGAGGTGGTGATGGACAGGGAGGCCTGGCGTGCTGTGATTCATGGGGTCGCAAAGAGTCGGTCCCGACTGAGTGACTGAACTGAGTGATGTTTAAAATGCTCTTCTTAAAGCTGTGGTTTTCACCCTTGACTGTGTCCTGTTTCTTGTACCTGGGACTAATAAACCCCAGTTTCTGGAGAGGGGCCCCCAGCACTTGTGTTTTCTGATGACCCTGATGTGATTCCAGTGGGCAGCCAAGTTGAGAAACCCTCCTTTGGAGAAAGCTGGATCAAAGATCCAAAATAACAATTCTTAGCATCTTAGGGGTAATGTTGGCAGAAAGGAATTTTCCAAGGCACATCTTTACAAAGGAGTGGCGAGAGAATTAGCACTCGCTCCATTTTTTAGATATGGAAACGGAGTCTCACAGAGTTGAAAAATCTTGCCCTAGTTCACTCAGTTAGGAAGCAGTGGGGTTAAAATTTGAACCTTGATGTGCCTGCATACGAAGCCTTCTGCAGAGCTGACAGTCCCTTATTCTGCTGATTCCTCTTAGAATAGCATAAGCATACTTCTGGTCATGAACATCTGAATCAGTTTGCTATCTCTGATGGTAAACCAAGTCATGAAGTTCTAGGAAGCAACATTGTGTTAGAAAATTTTCAGCCCAGGAGTCAATGATATTGATCACAGGGAGGACAGTTAAGTTCCCTCACATTTTGTCCTGAAAATCTGATGCAGAGGCCAGTTTTTTAACTGCAAACACAGATTAGATGTGATTAAAATCAGTAAGAGTGAGAGAGAGGGTGTCTCTTTGAGTGGGGATTTTAAAAGACCAACTTACTGAGTCACAGTCTCTGCAACAAAGGAACCTCCTCATGCAGCCAAATGGACCCATGGGGTCGCGGAGAGTCGGACACGACTGAGCGACTGAACTGAACTGAACTGAACTGAACATTTCTAAATGTGCTATGATGCCCTCAGTTCAGTTCAGTTCAGTTCAGTTGCTCAGTCGTGTCTGACTCTCTGCGACCCCATGAATCACAGCACGCCAGGCCTCCCTGTCCATCACCACCTCCCAGAGTTCACTCAAACTCATGTCCATAGAGTCGGTGATGCCATCCAGCCATCTCATTCTCTGTCGTCCCCTTCTCCTCCCGCCCCCAAACTTTCCCAGCATCAGAGTCTTTTCCAGTGAGTCAACTCGTTGCATGAGGTGGCCAAAATATTGCAGTTTCAGATTTAGCATCATTCCTTCCAATGAACACCCAGGATTGATCTCCTTTAGAATGGACTGGTTGGATCTCCTTGCAGTCCAAGGGACTCTCAAGAGTCTTCTCCAGCACCACAGTTCAAAAGCATCTATTCTTCGGCGATCAGCTTTCTTCACAGTCCAACTCTCACATCCATACATGACCCCGGGAAAAACCATAGCCTTGACTAGACGGACCTTGGTTGGCAAAGTAATGTCTCTGCTTTTTAATATACTATCTAGGTTGGTCATAACTTTCCTTCCAAGGAGGAAGCGTCTTTTAATTTCATGGCTGCAATCAGCATCCGCAGTGATTTTGGAGCCCCAAAAAATAAAGTCTGACACTGTCTCCACTGTTTTTCCATCTATTTCCCAAGAAGTGATGGGACCAGATGCCATGATCTTTGTTTTCTGAATGTTGAGCTTCAAGCCAACCTTTTCACTCTCCTCTTTCACTTTCATCAAGAGGCCTTTGAGTTCCTCTTCACTTTCTGCCATAAGAGTGGTGTCATCTGCATATCTGAGGTTATTGATATTTCTCCCCCAATCTTGATTCCAGCCTGTGTGCTTCTTCCAGCCCAGCGTTCCTCATGATGTACTCTGCATAGAAGTTAAATAAGCAAGGTGACAATATACAACCTTGACGTACTCCTTTTCCTATTTGGAACCAGTCTGTTGTTTCATGTCCAGTTCTGACTGTTGCTTCCTGACCTGTATACAGGTTTCTCAAGAGACAGGTCAGGTGGTCTGGGATTCGCATCTCTTTCAGAATTTTCCACAGTTTATTGTGATCCACATGGTCAAAGGCTTTGGCCTAGTCAATGAAGCAGAAATAGATCTTTTTCTGGAACTCTCTTGCTTTCTCCATGATCCAGTGGATGTTGGTAATTTGATCTCTGGTGCCTCTGCCTTTTCTAAAACCTGTTTGAACATCTGGGAGTTCACAGTTCACATATTGCTGAAGCCTGGCTTGGAGAATTTTGAGCATGACTTTACTAGCGTGTGAGATGAGTGCAATTGTGCGATAGTTTGAGCATTCTTTGGCATTGCCTTTCTTTGGGATTGGAATGAAGACTGACCTTTTCCAGTCCTGTGGTCACTGCTGAGTTTTCCAAATTTGCTGGCATATTGAGTGCAGCACTTTCACAGCATCATCTTTCAGGATTTGAAATAGCTCTACTGGAATTCCATCACCTCCACTAGCTTTGTTCGTAGTGATGCTTTCTAAGGCTCACTTGACTTCACATTCCAAGATGTCTGGCTCTAGGTGAGTGATCACACCATCGTGATTATCTTGGTCATGAAGCTCTTTTTTGTACAGTTCTTCTGTGTATTCTTGCCACCTCTTCTTAATGTCTTCTGCTTCTGTTAGGTCCATACCATTTCTGTCGTTTATCGAGCCCATCATTGCATGAAATGTTCCCTTGGAATCTCTAATTTTCTTGAAGAGATCTCTTGTTTTTCCTATTCTGTTAGGAATAATTCTAAGTTAGGCCTAGGGATTTCACGAACCGAGGAATCCCTGTGCCAGCCCTCCAATTGTATTACAAATAAAAACACCAGTGTGATGTGTCCAGCCATTTGCTGTCACCCCCTGGTTCATTGCGACATGGGAGAGTCACTTCAGCTTGGAGCCTGAGCCCCCGCTGACAAAGGCATGTCATCCTCTGCTCCATTAAGAGAATACCCTCTCCCCCAGTAATTACAGGGTAAATGACTTGTTAAATCCGAAGCCCTAACAGTACATCTCCCGACATGTAGTTCATATTCCTTGGGCGGGTTATCGCACTTTGGAGTGGTACATATTTTATAGAGAAGGGAGAGAGCTCTCCAATTAATAGTAATTGTGATCGAAGCGGTAATGCTCGTCTCCACCCTCATTCCACAAGAGGAGACTGGAAGGCCCACCTTAATTGCCACAAAGAGCTATGTCTATCCGCGGCAGTATATAAATAATAAATTAGAGGATGGGAGAGCGCTGCAATTCTTATGGTCTTCGAGGCGGTATGGATATTTATGTAGTGCTGATTGCTAAAAAATCCTCTCCAAGTAATTATTAGTAAAAGCAGAATGTCTACATTTGTAAGGGAATTTTAATTAAGGGGAAGGTGACTCTCATTATGGGGAAGGAGTAGCATGTGGGGATTAAAATGCAGGTCCCGGACGGCAGTGCTGGGCTCTGATCGGCCCTCCCTGCTGCCACTTGGACAAAGGTAGGAAACTCAACTCCCCTGGGTTCAATTTCCCTAGTTTTTAAATCAAGGGAAATAAAGCAGTTATAAGTGCTCCAGTTCCACTGGATAAAAAGTCCCACAGTTAAAGGCTTCTGATCTCCTGGCAGGGATGGGACATGCAGCCACTCTGCTGAGCCTCCGTTTCTTCCTCTGTAACATGAGAATACCACCATTCACACAGTGACTTTAAATGGAATAAATGAGACCCAGTACGCAGGAGGACATGGGGCCATTTCCTGTATAATACAGGCATTAAGTAACATTGTGAGAACAGCTTCTATTGGCTCAGTTTCCTAAAGGGAACACAATGTAAATATTTTGGCTCTCATGATTCAGAAATAAGGAGGGCATTTCATGGTTCTTGAGCCCCCCAAGTTGCTCACCATCTACAACAGAATGAAGTTCTCCCAATTCCTGGTCACTCTTCATTTCTCCAGTGAGTATAGTGGTTCTTAAACTTTGTTTTTGGTAGGAGCAAATATAGGCCATGCAGTCTCCTCTAGAAAAATTGCACATATTTTGCAGAATTCCAGATATCTCATGAAGCCCTGTGTTGGCCATTAACATACCTTCAGTTGAGGACCCTTGGCCCAGAGGATTGGGCTGTGGAGATTTCCAGAGCTGAGTGCAGGAAATGGAGAAGCAAATGACCCCAGGTGAGGAGCAGGTCCCTCTTGCCCTGCAGGAAAATAGGTAAATTTCAGACTTAGTCCAGCCCCTTCTGCACACACCAAAGAGGAAGCACTTGTATTCTAAACATGCATCCTTTGGACAGATGGTCGGGGATTCTCATTCGGCCTGCGGGAAACACCATTTAGCCTTGTCTCCCAATTGTCTTAACCACATATGGACACAGACCGTCAAGAAATAACAACATTTAAAGGATCTGACCCTTAAAAGGGAGGAACAAATTCAAACGGAAGAGGTAATGTACAAGGAAATAGACTTAACAGGAAATAGACAAGTTTAAATTTGTCTAATATCTCTTGACTGATTCAGAGGGACTACATAATATTAATACAAAGACAACTCTGTTGTTAAAGATTTGAGTTCCCTGAAATACAATTTGCAGTTCATTAAGGGACTGACTGGCAGAAACTGTACATTTCAGGCCAGATAAATACACTAGAATAGGGGTTGGAAAACTTTTTCTTAAAGGACTGGAAAGTAAGTATGCACTGTTCTTTGGACCACAAAATCCCAATCACAACTATTCAGTTTTGCCATCATATCTTGAAAGCAGCCACAGACAACAGGTGAATGAAGGAGTGTGGCTGTTTTCCGACAAAATTTCACTTGTGAACACCGAAAGTAGAGTTTCATGTAATTTTCATGTCACAAAATATTCTTCTTTTTATCTTTTATAACCACTTGCATGCTGTGATTCATGGGGTCGCAAAGAGTCGGACACAACTGAGCGACTGAACTGACTGAACTGAAAAACCTGAAAGCCATTATTAGCTCATGAGTTGTACAGAAATGTGTGATGGGCTGGTTGCCTGCAGGCCATAGTGTGTTGAACTCCAACACAGAAAATGAGGCTGAGTGATTTTTTAAAATCAATTGGAAATGGACAGCGGTATAGAAATTAGGAGTAAGAAAAGCAAAAGATAAATTCAGCTAACTGTTTTTCTCACCGAAGTTAAAAATGTGTACCACTCTATTTTTATTTATTTATTTATATATATATTTTTAAATTAATTCATTCACTCATTCATTCACACTACCCTGAATAACTGGAAAATGAAGAAAGAAATTAACATTTGATCAATCAGTGTTAACATGTTCATAAACATGTTATTTGAATGCCTGACCTTCCTGCAGGGTGAGCATGATCTCAGTTTTCAAGGTAAGGCACCTGATATAGAACAGGGAAAGCTGGTCAAGTGATAGGGCTACCAGCTGAGTCCAGGTGTGTCTGCTTCCAAAGCCCATTCGCCTTCTACTTCACCGTGTGAGGGTTTTAATGATTCTTGACCTGCTTTTGGGCCCAATACTTTATATCCTGTGTGCTGTTTATTATCTCATTATAGCTGCGAAAGTCAGCAGTTAAGAGGGAATTTCAATCCTGTCGAGCTGGTATATGGCGGAACCAGGAGTCAGCATTAAGAACCTAAACTTACCAAAGGCACAAACAAACCCACCAGCCTTAGAAAGTTGGTACCTTAATGACGCAGATGGTTTTTCATTCCATAGAATTTAAGTCGCAAGGCCATACAGAGGTGAGGGGGCCCTTCTGTGAAAGTGATCGTAGCCTGCAGGCCTGGGTAGCTCTTCTCTGCAAGGAACTGTGATGAGAGCATCTCATGTGCATGGCGCCAAATACTACTTCAGTCCCGGTTTTGCAGGAAGGAGACCAAGGCCCAGAGGGGTTGAGCAGCTTGGGCTCTGGATTTACTTGTCCATCATCACATCCCTCCTTTAGAAGGTATTTTTCACACAGGAAGCGTTTTCCTCTGACTTTCAGTTATATTCCTAGAATTTCACAGTGCTGCGTGCGTCGACAATTCAAAAACATTTGTGAAATAATGGAGTGAGGGAAGAAAGGGGTGAGTGAGCGGATGAGTGAGTGAATTGACCCACTGTGGCACAGCCAAGGGGTCCCAGAGCAGCGGTGCGTGAGTGTCCACGTCTCATTAACAACCTCCAGCTCCCGCGAAGAAACGTCAACAGGAGTGTGAAGAATTACTGCCCATCAGAAGTGAAGAGGACGGTGGTCATCTCTGCATTTATAATAAGCTCTGTGAAAATGGTACGATTTAGGAAACCCCAGTATCCACGTTCATGGCCATATCTGAGCTGCAAAGCCAAGTACTGTGCCCACGATCAGACAGAGCAGTGGTGTTTTCTAAACCACATCATGTTTTCTTAATGTGTTTTAAGCAAAGCAACTCATCTAGGAAGCACTTCATAAATATTTGCTGTTAGGATTAGTACGGGGTACAAGAGGTGGTTTGTTGGTATGTATGGCCAAGGGGAAGACTTAGTAAAAGTGGCTGCAGACGGTTATGTCTGAGCTGGGCATTCAGAGAGGAGAGAAGGGAGGAGAAAGGAAGGCAGGAGGTGGGGCAGTGGGGAAGAATTGGTGATTTGAGCTGGCGGGTGGGTATACCAATAAACATATGGAAGCATCCAGGGAATGTTCTAGCTTCTGAGACTTCGTCAGTCTATTCTTGTGGACAAGGGGGTGTCCCTGCAACATTTCTATTGAACTTGTGCTGGAGCCGGAGGGGCCTGGAGACCTGCAGAGCAGGCTGATGAAGTGCTCCTGGGAGATGGCCTGGCAGTCACACAGGAAAGGGCAGTGATTCGGTCGCATTGCAATTGGAGCCCCCGGCGGTCACTGAAGCCCCAGTGCACATCTGCTGGGAGCCCCGGGGGCCTGCCGGGCACGGGGCTTCCTGCGGGCTGTCCACCGGCTCCCGGCGGCTCACAGGCCGTGGTGTGGGGGGGCAGCCTGGGGCCTGGCGGCTTTGGGCTGGTGTCTCCTCGAGGGGGCTTTCACCACCTCGAGCGGACCGCTCAGACAGCGGTGTGCACACGTGCTCCACACACACACACACACACACACACACACACTCATACAGTTGCTCTACACACTCTCACACGCTCCTGCCTACTCACACATGTCTACACGCTCACATACACGATAGTCCCCAGAATGCTCTTACACACATTCATATACTTGCGCACACACAGTCTCAAGTACACATAGCCACGCGTGCACACGCCACACACACAAAACTCAGACACAAACACTCAGCAGACACACTCTCACCTGTAACTCTCCCTCCCCCACACACCCTCACACACATACACATTCACACATTCACACTTTCACATGTGCACAACCTCACAATCCACACACACGTGACACTCACAACAACATGTACACATACGCACGCACACACACACAATGTGCCCACACACTTGTATGTAGGAATACTCACATCTGTACCTGCCCACACGCAGAGACAGACATGCACAATCACACATTCACTCACCCGTGTACACGCTGACCCAGACGCACTCACACTCGCTTGGACACACGTTCTCCTGAACACGGTGTTAGTCTAAAGCCTCAGAACTCACTGTACAGTCCCAGAGGGAACTTGTAAGCTGTGCGCCATGAACACAACCCACAGGTCTCTCACAGGAAGATTCCTGCTCGTGTGAGTTAGTCCAACTCCGTCAGGCTACCTGCCAGGTTCAGGTTGCCTCCCCTGCCAGAAAATTCTCGAAGAACCAGATTAGACAAATTCAGGGCAAAGCTAGATAGGGTCGGGGGAAGGGCCCTCTCTCTGCTCAATAACGTGGCCATTTGTGCAGCCGCTATTATTCACCCGCCTTTGTATTATTCAGAAATCCATACATTGTGTTTGCCTTTTGTGTCCTGTGTCCAACAAGCCTCGCTTTGTCACCGTCACAAAGGCCAATCAACTCTGTGTGGCAAATAAGTTTCAGGGGCTTCTGGGCATGATGACTAATTGTAACGCAGTCTATATCCTCGAGACCATAAGCTGATATGAGAAGACAATGGCAGAGAGGGAGCCCATTGAGATGAGAGAGTCCCCTGGTCCCCCCTGGGGGCCGAGATGGGCAACAAGGCGGCTATTGATGACGGCCACCCTAGCTCAGACCCCGGCCGAGGGGGCGTGGGTGGCATGACCACATCGCTCGGCTCGAATGCTGCTTTTGTTTGCCTGGCAGTGAAAACTGGCACGTTAGAATTAGTTCTGTTTAGATTGCTCAGAAACTCAGAGAAGAAAATTTTTGAAAAAGAGAGAGCAAGGCCTTCCCAGCCCCCTCCCTGGCCCCAGGCGTGAACCCCGGTGGCTCCTCGGCAGCAAGACCATGAAGTTGAGCTCAACTATGGAGTCGGACACGACTGAGCGACTGAACTGGACTGAACTGAACTGATGGTGGATGTTAGAGAGATATGGAGGAGGAAGCTGAGGGGCGCCCGTCTACCTTCCTCCCACTGAAACTGTCCCTTCCACCTGGCTCCTCTCCGCCCTGTCACCGGGGCACCTGCCCTCCCGTGGTGACCGTATCATCGTCTCTGCCCAAGTCTCCGATGCTGAGCTCCTGGGGGAGCGTGGTCCTTCCCCAGAGGCAACAGCACCTGTTCACTCATTCGACAGCTGTCCCCACACGCCTTCAGAACGCCAGCACCCCAGGAAGAGGGCTGGGAGAGGCTGGCGCAATCCTCACCCCTATTCTCACTCTCTCTCTTTTTTTTTTTTTTTTTGGAATAATAACCTTGATTTGATTTATTATTTTCTGATTTAAAAATGATTTCCATTTTGAAAAAAAAAAAAAAGTAGCCATTAAAATGGCTTTTTCTTTCTGTCACAAAATGTCACTGAACAACTAACTTTGGCATACAGTGTTCAGCCAGACACGAGCAGGAACAACCTGGACCACCAGAAATTCTGAAGCAATTCAATATGTTGGGTTTCATTCATTCTGAGGATACTTCTGATTAAAGTGGGCCCCTGACAAAATGACCATTAGGACACTGCATATAATTTGCTATTTTAATTTTCTGTCCGTTGTTACTCATTAGAGTCCCTCCTCTCATTCATGGTGTGGAGACTGGAATAGACCTCAGCTTCTTATCCTAGCCTATTTTTTGGCTGAAGGTCACAAAAGTTTTTATAAAAGGCAGTGGGCTTCAGAACATAAGAAAATGTCAGACGCTGCTACACCTATAACTTACTTACAGGAAAGCAAATTTATAATGGAGAAGTCTCCCCAGCAAAACACCAAGACATTATCAAAACTCTGCATTTATATCCATTTTAAACAAACACCTTTAACAGCATTACTAACTGTTAAGCTGTGATTTTATTTTTAATTTTTAAGATCAGCTTAAATTGTCCTTCCGTGCTGGAGAAGACTCTTGAGAGTCCCTTGGACTGCAAGGAGATCCAACCAGTCCACTCTGGAGGAGATCAATCCTGGGTGTTCATTGGAAGGACTCATGCTAAAGCTGGAACTCCAATACTTTGGCCACCTCATGCGACAAGTTGACTAACTGGAAAAGACTCTGATGCTGGGAGCGATTGGGGGAGGGAGGAGACGGGGACGACAGAGAATGAGGTGGCTGGATGGCATCACCGACTCGATGGACATGAGTTTGAGTGAACTCCGGGAGTTGGTGATGGACAGGGAGGCCTTTCGTGTTGTGGTTCATGGGGTCACTAAGAGTCGGACATGACTGAGCGACTGAACTGAACTGAAAGGATGTATAAATAGCTGTGAAAAGAAGAGAAGCAAAAGGCAAAGGAGAAAAGAAAAGATATAAGCATCTGAATGCAGAGTTCCAAAGAATAGCAAGGAGAGATAAGAAAGCCTTCCTCAGCGATCAATGCAAAGAAATAGAGGAAAACAACAGAATGGGAAAGACTAGCAATCTCTTCAAGAAAATTAGAGATACCAAGGGAACATTTCATGCAATGATGGGCTCGATAAACGACAGAAATGGTATGGACCTAACAGAAGCAGAAGATATTAAGAAGAGGTGGCAAGAATACACAGAAGAACTGTACAAAGAAGAGCTTCATGACCCAGATAACCACAATGCTGTGATCACTCACCTAGAGCCAGACATCTTGGAATGTGAAGTCAAGTGGGCCTTAGAAAGCATCACTACGAACAAAGCTAGTGGAGGTGATGGAATTCCAGTTGAGCTATTTCAAATCCTGAAAGATGATGCTGTGAAAGTGCTGCACTCAATATGCCAGCAAATTTGGAAAACTCAGCAGTGACCACAGGACTGGAAAAGGTCAGTCTTCATTCCAATCCCAAAGAAAGGCAATGCCAAAGAATGCTCAAACTACCACACAATTGCACTCATCTCACACGCTAGTAAAGTCATGCTCAAAATTCTCCAAGCCAGGCTTCAGCAATATGTGAACCGTGAACTTCCAGATGTTCAAGCAGGTTTTAGAAAAGGCGGAGGAACCAGAGATCAAATTGCCAACATCCGCTGGATCATGGAAAAAGCAAGAGAGTTCCAGAAAAACATCTATTTCTGCTTATTGACTATGCCAAAGCCTTTGACTGTGTGGATCACAATAAACTGTGGAAAATTCTGAAAGAGATGGGAACACCAGACCACCTGACCTGCCTCTTGAGAAACCTGTATGCAGGTCAGGAAGCAACAGTCAGAACTGGACATGGAACAACAGACTGGTTCCAAATAGGAAAAGGAGTACGTCAAGGTTGTATATTGTCACCCTGCTTATTTAACTTATATGCAGAGTGCATCATGAGAAACACTGGGTTGGATGAAGCACAAGCTGGAATCAAGATTGCTGGGAAAATATCAATAACTTCAGATATGCAGATGACACCACCCTTATGGCAGAAAGTGAAGAGGAACTAAAAAGCCTCTTGAAGAAAGTGAAAGAGGAGTGTGAAAAAGTTGGCTTGAAGCTCAACATTCAGAAAACTAAGATCATGGCATCTTTTCCCATTACTTCATGGGAAATAGATGGAGAAACAGTGGAAACAGTGGCAGTCTATTTTCCTGGGCTCCAAAATCGCTGCAGATGGTGATAGAAGCCATGAAATTGAAAGATGCTTACTCCTTGGAAGGAAAGTTATGACCAACCTAGACAGCATATTAAAAAGTAGAAACATTACTTTGCCAACCAAGGTCCGTCTAGTCAAGGCTATGGTTTTTCCAGTGGTCATGTATGGATGTGAGAGTTGGACTGTCAAGAAAGCTAAGCGCCGAAGAATTGATGCTTTTGAACTGTGGTGTTGGAGAAGACTCTTGAGAGTCCCTTGGACTGCAAGGAGATCCAACCAGTCCATCCTAAAGGAAATCAGTCCTGGGTGTTCATTGGAAGGACTGATGCTAAAGCTGAAAGTCCAATACTTTGGCCACCTCATGCAAAGAGTTGACTCACTGGAAAAGACTCTGACGCTGGGAGGGATTGGCGGTGGGAGGAGACGGGGACGATAGAGAATGAGATGGCTGGATGGCATCACCGACTCGATGGACATGAGTTTGGGTGAACTCCGGGAGATGGTGATGGACAGGGAGGCCTGGCGTGCTGTGATTCATGGGGTCACAAAGAGTCGGACATGACTGATCGACGGATCTGAGGTGAACTGAAAGGATGTAATTTCCCTACCCTGTTGGATTGGACGTCCTGTTAGGAGAGGAAGAAAACCCCTGAGGACAGAGGGCGACAGGTGTTCAGAGAGAGAGCGGGCGTGGGGACCAGGTGGGAGGAAGGACAGGAATGGACGGTCCTCACAGAGCCCTGGAGGCCTCCTAACAGACGTGACTTTAAACCGGACCCCAGGGCTGAGAAGCAGCCTGTGCAGAGAAGTCTCTGGTGGGTGCGTCGGGAGATGAGAAGGCTCTGGGCCCGGGGGCGGGGCGGCAGCCTGCAGATGGGGGTGGGGGAGGAGCTGAGCTGAGGGGGCGTGGCCAGCTCGGGGGCGGGGCAGACCTCCCCTCTGCACGCTGATCGACTGCAGTCCCTAGGTCGGAATTTCACTTCCGTCATTCCCTACTTCCTGTCTGCCTACCCGTAAATGAGTCGCTTAAGCTCCCCCGAGCTTTATTTCACTTGTTTCTAAAACGGGTAAGCAGTGGTTCCCTTCAGACAGCGTTGGTGACATCGTCCATAAAGACTAGCACAGTGGCCGGCATCTGTTCAACATGAAGCCCAAACAGTGTCATCTAACGGTCGGAACTGCTAATATTATTGTTAAAAGTAAATGCGGTGATGATGTTGTCCGGATCAAATATTCCTCTCTAGCCAGGCAAAATCCAGAAATCTAGAGCAGAAATCCACGGGGTTGGGGAGGCCTTTCTAAGTACTCAGTGTTTGCCAAACTCAGTCTCTAGCACCAGGTGCAAGGAGATGTCAAAAGATTAAGGGAGGTCACAGACTAATAAGAGAAGTAGGTTAAAATGTCCAAAAAACTTCAATAAAATGTGTTAGGGGAATGCACCGGATGCTGGGGAATGCACCGGAATGCTGAGGGAGGCACCAAACCAGTCAGAAAGGGAACAGACTTGCCTGGATGAGACGGTTAGATGACATCACTGGCTCAATGGGCATGAGTTTGAGCAAGCTCTGGGAGATGGTGACAAACAGGGAAGCCTGGTGTGCTGCAGTCCAGGCAATCGCAAGGAGCTGGACATGGCTGAGGACTGAATGACAACGGTGCTCCTTAGAGCAGGTGACAGTTGCCCAGAGCAGAAATTTCTAATGGGAATGAATCTGGCCGAGAAGAGGGGAAACCATGCGGGTTCCAGGCCCTCTGTGTCCAAAGGGAGGAAGACTCAGGTACCCTTGGCATTCCTGTGAACTCCCTGGCAGAAAGGTCAGCTAGAATATGGAGCATGGAGACAGAGGAGGTGAGGGCATGCAGCAGGCATGGGGGTAAGCGGGAAGCCCCGCTGCAGAGCCAGAAGGCAGAGAGAGGCCCTGAAGGCAGTGTCAGCCACCCTCGCCCGGCCCAGAGTTTGGTTATAACCTGATAAACTGCCCTCTTTGCTTAAGCTATTGTAGCCCGCCAGGCTCCTCTGTCCGTGGGATTCTCCAGGCAAGAGTACTGGAGTGGGTAGCCATGCCCTTCTCCAGAGGGTCTTCCTGACCCAGGAATCGAACCCTGGCCTCCCACATTGCAGGTAGATTCTTTACGGTCTGAGCCACCAGGGGAGTTGTGGTATTAAGAGTATGAAACTGGGTTTTTTTCATTTCCCACCTACATGATCCTTACACAATGGCGGGATAAGTGGAAGGCTTTTCAGAGCAGAGCAACAGGCGCCTTCAACTCCGCTGTGACCCACTCAGGCCACGGAGCCCTTAACTAGTGCTCTGAGGAGTCATCAGCCACCAGGTAAATCCAATTTTCAGAAATTAATTACACAGAATAATCTGTTAAATCGACGGGCACAGTGTTTGACTCTGTCTCTGGCATTTAAAAATTAGATCACATAACTCTCTCCCAGCTTACTGCAACTTGTAACTTGCCTCCAGGGTCTCAAATCTTGCCCACTTATCAACCTCCCCACACCCTCTGCATCCCCCCATTCAATTTCAAATGAATTGAATCATATACAGCGCAAACCAGGCCTCTCTTCCTCTCCCAAGTGAGCTCAGGAGAAAGTGCAAAGGGTTTCTTGTGGATTATGAGGCTCTTGACAGTCTGTGCCTTCCTCCTCTCCAGCTTCGTCTCTCGTAAGGCTCTCCAGCCTCTGTTCTCCAGGCCCACTCAGTCACAATGAAATCATTTCCAGTCTCTAGAATGCGCTCTGCTGTCCTATCCAGACCCTTGAACGCTGTTGACCATGATGGAGCTTCAACTGGAGATCTTGTCCTTCCCGCATCCTTTCCTGTACCTCTGAGTGTCTCCAAGGTTTCTCCTTGGATGTCCTTTTCTCTGGGTCATTAGAATCAGGTATCCCTTTCCTTGGATGCTTGAAAAACCATATCCTTCCCATGCCGTGTGGCAGACACTAGATGACTTGTGTTCTCTTCTTGGGGTCACAGCTAGTCTAAATACCCCAGCTTCCCTAGCAGTTTGGTGGGTTGTGTGATGGACTTCTAGCCAGTGAAAGAAGTGGTCAGCGTCAGTAACAAACAGTAGATGGAATGCAGACCCTGTCCTTGCCATCGTCTGTTCTAGTAAGGCAGGATAGTCAACAATTAGGAAATCAAAGAAAATCGCAGCTAACAACCTGTGCTATAATGGGGGCTTCCCCACTGACTCAGTGGGTCAAGAGTCCACTTGCAGTGCAGGAGACGCAGGAGACGCGCGTTTGATTCCTGGGTCAGGAAGATCCCCTGGAGGAAGAAGTGGCAACCTGCTCCAGTATTCTTGCCTGGGAAATCCCATGGACAGAGGAGCCTGAGAGGCTACAATCCAAAGGGTCGTAAAGAGTCAGACAACTAGCAACTAAGCACATAAAGGGAACACAGGGTAGTGGATTCCATGTCAGTGGGTGTCAGAGATGAGGGGAAGCCTGTGGCTGAGGTGGCGGGGAAGCCTCAGCTAGATTACAACAAGGAGGACGCGTGATGGGAGATCAGTGCCAGTCAGGGGTGAGCAAAGGCACGTTCCCAGTAGGGCAAGTTAAGAAAGCTGAGTTTTATTTTGATCGCAGTTGGACATCACAGTAGTAGTGTCTTGGGAAATCGGATCTGATTTAAACTTTTCAGATACTCTGTGGAAACAGTAGGGAGGAGTTGATAGAAGAAGCTACTGTGGGAGGGAATCGAGGAGAGAGGATGGGAGCTTAAACCAGAGTAAGAAGGGGAAGATGTTAAAAAAAAAATTGGATTCCAGATGTGTTCTGGACATAGAACCATCATGGTGGGGTGGTGAAAGGAAAAATAGGAATTAAGAGTGACTTTTATGATTTGGGGTCTGGTCACAGAGTGGACATAGAAAAAATTGCCAGAATGATTTGGAGTTGGGGAATTAAGAGTTCCGTTTTGGACACATCCTGTTAGAAATTCTTAGTAAATCTCCAAGTGAAGAAGTCAGGGGTGACCTTGGTTGACTCCTGTGGGACTCAAAGTAAAAGACTGAGTTGGAGATATAAGTGAGGGAAGTGTCAGTGTTATAGACGGTGTTTGAAAGCTGCAGTGTTTTCAGAAGTGACAGGTCAGCCGTGTCAAATGCAGTTGAGTCATTGAGTAAAAGGAATTCAGATAACTGACCAAAGACCCTACCAAGATAGTTCCTTAATAATGTCTGCTTAGTTGGCATATGGAAAGAATGGAGGTTGAGGAAGTGGAGAGCATGGATATAAGATGGCTCTGGAGGAGTTTTAAACTTAAAGGGATGAAGAAATTAGACTTCAGCTGAAGCGCACTGTGGAAGGTCTTTTTATATCGTATTTAAGATGGGCCATAAATGAACGGATGAATGAATGAATGGGTCGATTTTGATGCCTTCGGAGAAGCCCAGAGCCAATTGCTTGGTGCTGTGTGTACCCTGCAAACAGTGGCCTTGTGAGCTCCACACAGTGCATTGTTTGGCATTGGCTTATCAAAGACACAGTTCATTTCTCAAAAGCCCTCATGGAAAAACAGCCATAAATTTCCTTTCAGGACTGGGGCTATTTCCAGGTGTTTCCTGGATGATCCAGGTGGGTCTGTGAAAGTACTTCCCAGGGAGGCCTGGTACTTTCCTTGCCCAGCAGGCTAGGTTCTGAGAAATCCTGTTGCAGTTATCAGACATACAGTTTGTATTGTGTCTGCAAATAGGTAGCGGTCCACAGAGCTTTCAGTAGAAAAACCAGACTTGATGTCAGTATTCTTCCCAACAGCCTGCCTTAATTTTTTACCCAACATTTTTTTCCTCCTTCCTTAAAAAAGAAAAAAAAAAAAAAAAGAAGAAGAAGAGGAAAATAAATTTGAAGAAGAAAAACATGCAAATGAAAAAAACCTCTCTGTTTTTCAAATTAGCCCAAAGCAAGCAACATCAAATCAGGGCCCCTCTCCTGCAATCTATTATTTCGGTGTGGTGGTGAGCGTTTCACTCCCTGGCACCTGAATAATGTTCTTTGAAGGCTGCTTCATCAATAAACCACTCTGGTGAAGTTTTGCAGGCCTAGAATAATGAATAACAATTAGAGGCATTTAAAAAGTAATATTTTTTCCTGCAATTTGGAAATTGATTTATGAATTTGGGGATCCTCCAACTTCATCAAATAAATGGTTTCTTCAATCGAGTTCTTTTGCCAGCTGAGAAAAGCCCCCTGAAGGCTGGCAAACTTGTGGAACTTTCTTGCCAGTTTATTGATTTTGATAGAAAAGAAACTTGTGACATTTAACAAAATTTGACTATGTCCATGAAGAAAAACCAGAGTCATTTTCACCTAGGTAGTTACTACATGGAAAGCATTACTCAAGCAGTTTGGATTTCTCATCACTTGATCCCAGTTTTCTCAAGAGGATTTGTCTAAGGAGCTTCAGAATGTTTCATAAATACATCTCAAAAATTTATGAAAGAGGATGCTGCTGCTGCTGCTGCTAAGTCACTTCAGTCGTGTCCGACTCTGTGTGACCCCATAGACGGAAGCCCACCAGGCTCCCCCATCCCTGGGATTCTCCAGGCAAGAACACTGGAGTGGGTTGCCATTTCCTTCTCCAATGAAAGAGGATAGATAGAGTCTATTCTGTCATCATTAGAAAGCAGTACATGATTGACAAATAGGTGATATATGATAGGTAGGTAGGTTTATCAATAGATAGTAGATAAATAGATACCACATTGAGAGAAAACATCGTGCCTCTACACCTATGATTCTCTTTTTTCTGACTGCACTGAGTCTACTGTGCGTGGGCTCTCCCGAGCTGCGGGGCACGGGCTTCTCACTGTGGGGCTCCCCTTGCTGCAGAGCACAGGCTCTGGGGCACAGGCTTCTCACTGTGGGGCTCCCCTGCTGCAGAGCACAGGCTCTGGGGCACGGGCTTCTCACTGTGGGGCTCCCCTGCTGCAGAGCACAGGCTCTGGGGCACGGGCTTCTCACTGTGGGGCTCCCCTGCTGCAGAGCACAGGCTCTGGGGCACGGGCTTCTCACTGTGGGGCTCCCCTGCTGCAGAGCACAGGCTCTGGGGCACGGGCTTCTCACTGTGGGGCTCCCCTGCTGCAGAGCACAGGCTCTGGGGCACGGGCTTCTCACTGTGGGGCTCCCCTGCTGCAGAGCACAGGCTCTGGGGCACGGGCTTCTCACTGTGGGGCTCCCCTGCTGCAGAGCACAGGCTCTGGGGCGTGCAGGCTTCTCTCGTTGCTGCACGTGGCCTCAGTAGTTGTGGCGCCGTTGTCCTGTGTCTTGTGACATCCTCCCAGACTGGGGATCAAACCGAGACCCCTGCATTGGCAGGTGGATTCTCAACCACTGGATCACCAGGGAAGTCCCTGGATCTATGATTCTTGGCATAAGAAATAAAACTGACTTTGTCTCAAAGTTCTCCTCCTCCCTTTCCATGCTTTTCCCACCATCAGCAAGCTACTTCCTTCCATGGTCCTCCTTTCTTGAATGTTATCACGGCTCATGGCTGCATCATGTGCCCTCCTACAAAGTGAAATAAATTAAGAAGAATTAGAGATGCATCGAGATTTGGCTTCTCATATCTTTTCCTCCTCTGTCTGCTTAGACTTTCTTGATTTATTTTGACAAACTTGAATCATTTCATCACTATACAACTCCCATGATCCTTTAACTTAGAAGGATAGTTCAATCAACAAACCTTTATTGAGCTTTCACAGTGCTCCAAGAACTGACATGTGCTTTAAGGATACAGAAATAGACCTAAAAGGATTCTCAATCTAGACTCTAGAGCAACAGAGAGAAAATGAAATACCTACAGTCATATAAAAATAAATGTCTGCCTCTTTTCCTTTTTACCTGATAGTCATGACAACAGAGAGTAGATTCACTTATAATAAAAATACAGGACTTTTTTTTTTTTGGTTCTTTGGTCTAGAGGTTGCCTCCCTGATATCATACCCACATCATCCTTCTGAATTGACTCGACTCTTTGTGGTTTAACATCCACAGAGTCCACCAACATCTCAAGTGTGTTAAGGAGAATAGCAACTGCCAAGCAGCAAGTTGCAAGTCTGGGCTAATCCCTTGTACTTCGATGGGTTGAGCTTTCTATAGTCTCTGTCCCTATTGGGCTTTATACGCCAAGGAAGGACACAGGATTGGTCTTTGTGCCGTGGGCAAGATTCTCACTAAAATAATATTCAAGTGCACTCTGAGGACTGTTTTATCACTGAGAAGCAAAATATTTTAACAACCGAAAGTCCATCCTGTTTTTCGGAATTCTCTACTCCTGTGTTCCTTGACTAGGTTATTCTTACAGAAGCAATATCTCAATTTTCATGCTCCTGTTGAAGATGCCAGGTCTTTATTTTTACTCCCAGCCTCAATCTGCTTTATGATCTGGATATTGGGACACATGCTTCGAACAACTTCTCTTGGATCGTCTACAAGTGTTTGAAATGAACAGAGCTGAGGAAGCTGCTTGTCTGACATCTAGAAGTTGCAGACCTGGGTCCCAGCTCTAGGCTGGGTGTTTACAACTGGGTGTATGAAATTGGGAAGTACTTGCGCTGTTGATTTAATTAGTGTAGGGCGAGGCTGGCTATGTGTTCCTTTACATGTTTCCTAGGTGATTTTAATACAGTGGATCTCAACCTTGTCTGTTTCAAATATCCCAGTGTGCAACCTGTGCCCCACTTTAATTAAATTGGAAACCCTGGGAGTGGAACCCAAGCACCAATATTTTTGAAAGCTCCCAAATGATTTCACTGAGCAGTCCAAATGGAAACCAGTGCCCCAGCCCTGCTGGTTATTAGCCGTGTAATCTTAGTCAATAGCTTAACCTGCCTAAGCCTCAGTCTACTAATCTGTTAATTGAGGATAATTATCATGCCTGTTTCAGAGAGTGTTATAAAGATTATATGACATGATTTATGGAAAGAACTTCACAGTATTTAGCACATAATAAATACTCGATAAATAAAACTATCACCATCTTAGTCAGCTTGGACTGTCATAACAAAATACCTTGGACTGGGTGGCTGAAACAACAGAATCCTATTTTCTCACAGTCCTGGAGGCTGGCAGTGCAAGATCCAGATTAGGTTCTGGAGAGGGTTCTCTTCCTGGCTTATAGACAGGCTCCTTCTTGCTGCGTCCTTGCATGGCAGAGCTCCCTCTCCCTTCCTCGTCCTCTGAGGCCACAGTCCCATCAAATTAAAACCCTACCCGTAGGACCTCATTTAACTTTATCTCCTAAAGACCTCAGCTCCCGATAAGTCACACTGGGGGCTGAGGCTTCAACATATGAACTTTGAAAGGGGATACTGTTCAATCCATAGCAATCAAATTATCAATTTCCAAAACTTTACCGCTTGGGTGACTAAACGTCCAGATTCGCCCAGGATGTTCCTGGTTTCAGTGCTTAAAATCCTTTATCCCAGGAAACCCCCGTTGCAGTGTACCCCATACCTAAGACAGAATCCATTGCTAGCCTGGAATCTTCTCTTGAATTTACTTTCAATCATCAGATCTAAGCAATTCTAACTTTTAAAAATATAGGTTAGTTTTGCCTCCTTATTCCCACTTTTACTCCTACCTCCATTGGTTATGCCCTGATTATCTCCCACCCAGAGCGTTGCAGGACCCCTCCCCGCTCTTCACTCTAAACCAAACCCGAGCACAAGTCAGAATCCCCTCAGGTCTTGTTAAGGCAGAGATCGCTGTCTCTCTCTTCTCTCCTGAGGTCTGATTGGGTAGGTCTGGAACACTGAGAATTTGCACTTCCTACAGGTGATGCTGATGCTTTTGGCTCCCCAACTTTTGGGTCCTGAACTGAGAGGCTGGGCAGTTTCTGCTCTGCCCATCCACAGCCGTTGGAGAGACGGAGCCCGCTGGAGATTCCAGAAGCGTGTGGGTTGTGCAGCAGCAGCGTTCCCATCCAGGGCCCCTTTGTGGGTTGCAGAATTCCATGTCAGCAGGAAAGCCCTGGCACCAAACGAGCCTGTTATCAAGTGACCCGCTCAGCTGTCAACTCTCTTTATCCCATCCTCATCCCTGTTCCCAGCAGTTCCTCCTCACTTAAAATGCTGAGTCAGCTGCTCTTCACAAAGGGTTTAGGTTGGGACACCCCTGACTTGTGAACTGGACCATGTTGTCATTCACCGTGCTCAAGACCTCAAGATGATCCAGACTCCTCACCAGCTCAACGTAGAGTCGAGGTCTCTGAACAACTGGGAAATTGCTTCTCCTGAAAAATCTTCATCAGGTCTAATTATATTTATTAACATATTCATTCAGTCAGGCTAAATTGTGCATTCTCTGTGTCCATTCATTCATCCTTTCTTTCAGTTATCCAGTAAGTATTCGTTGTGCCTGCTATGTGCCAGGATCAGCCATGTAGCAGTAATGAGATCATTCAGAGATTCTTCCAAATCCCATGATGTTTAGAGTCTAGGGAAATAAGTTCCTTGATGTCTGAAACTTAAGCAGAAACTCAACTGCCCTGATTCTGGTATTCTCTCTTATGTAAAAAGCAAAACTTTTCCCCCTCTGCTCTTTGGCCTCAGCATAAACAATCTGATCAACCCCTAAAGTTTCTACCAGCTGCCATGTTCTTAAGATATGGATACACATACTCCCCACATGCATGTATCTTCCATGTCTTACTAAGCACCACTTCTTTGGTGAACCTTCCACCAGCTTATTAGATATTATTGCTACTTAATAAATTGTCTCTAACCTTCTCAGCTTGAAATAGCATATATATCTCCAGGTTTCTCTGAAATAAGAATCTGGGTGCAGCTTAGCTGGGCCTCCACTTCACAGTGTCTCACATGCCTGCAGTCCGGATGTCAGTTGAGGGTCTGTAGTCTAATCTGAAGATGCAGCTGGGAGAGGATTCATTCAAAACATCCTTGCTAGGTGTGGGCAGCATTCAGTGCCTCGTGGGCCATTGGACTGAAGACCTTAGTTCTCCGCTGAGTGATGAGTGCCGGCCATGCCCTGTTCCTCGTCCTGTGGCCTCTCCCACATGGCAGCTTGCTTCACCAAGAAGGCAGCAGAGAGAGACTGCTAGCAAGATGGAAGTCACAACTTTCCTAATGAAATCCCAGGGATGGCATCCCATCCCCTCCGGTCTGTTTTCTTCGTTTGAAACAGATCAGTAAGTCCAGTCCACATTCGAGGGAGAGAAGTGTGACCATAAGGAGCTGGGGCCCCCGTAGGAAGTCTACCTGCCACACCCACAGACGCGCCTTCTCTACGTGCTCTCCTAGCGCCCTGCCCTCGACAGCGGTGGGCCCTGCGTTGTCATGTGCCATGTGCTCAGCGGTGTCCGACTTTTTGCAGCCCCTTGGACTGTAGCCCACCAGGCTCCTCTGTCCATGGAATTTTCCAGGCAAGACTACTGGAGTGGGTTGCCATTTCCTTCCTCCTCCAGGGGATCTTCCCCAGCCAGGGACTGAACCTTCATCTCCTGTGTCTCCTCCATTGCAGGCAGATTCTTTACCTGCTGAGCCATTGAGAAAGCCCTGTACTTTATGTGTCAATAAGGCTAGGTGATACACGTCAATCAGACTAAGGCATGATGTTTGGGCAAACAGCAATCCAAATGTCACTGTGTAGCTTTATTTTCTGTGAGATCAATATTTAAATCAGTAATAATTTAATTATAATAATTGACATAGGTGACCCTAATGCAATCAGTTGAAGACCTGAAGAAATCAAAGACTGAGGTCCCTCAAGGAAGCGAGGTTTTTGCTTTCAGATGACTTTTGTATTCAAGCTTCAACAGCAACTCTTTCCTGGGTCTGCAGAGTATCAGCCTGCTCTGTAGGTTTTGTACTTGTCAGCTCCACAATCTCAAGAGCTGAGCTCTTACAGTGAGTCTCAGACTCTCTCTCTCCCCCAAGATAGGCAGATAGATAGATAGATCTACACACACACACACACACACCCCCCATACACGCAGGCTTACTGATCCTGTTCCTCTGGAGTAGGGTGACTAGTAAAGCCTCTAACCGTGTTGGATCAGTTATTTATTATATAATATTTGTTTTCCCTACACACCTCAATGCTCCTTGAGCCTCTTCCTGTGTCTGTCTTGTTTCCTACCATGTTCCCTGTGGCCATAGTGGACTCGACACTAAAAGTGTAGTCAATGAATGTAGAATTCACATATACACATGTGTAGTCTGCAAGGTTCACTAAATATTTGAAATCTTAAGTGGCATTCATTTGTACCAGTTAATTCCACCAGAAGTCACGCTGTATATTTTAGCCATGTATATATAGGTGTCATTAGAGTCTTTTCAAATTCTAGGAGACAGGGAGTGAGCCTGCCTAGCCCCAGGAGGTTGTTTGTCACCTCCGGGGAAAGGTGACACAAGTGAAAAGATGCATCTGTTATATTAGATAGCAGCCCATTTCATTGCTTCTTTGAAAACCCAAGGTTTGAGAGTGGATTCCCCTTGTGGTAACTGGACTTCAAGCTTATTTCCAAGAGAGGGGTATGAAGGTCAGCTGTAACTAACTTGGGGTGGAGCTTGGCAAGCGCTGGCTTATTGGCAGGCGGGCCCCCGCGCTGTCCCGAGGAATCGGGAGACCACAGGCGGCGAAGCCGTCGCTCAGGACAGGCCTGGAGAACGCCACGGCCCCGGAGACGACTCTCTCAGCTGTTACTCCCTCGGAACCTGCTCCCGACAAGGGTTCCTGCCGCACGACGGGGCCAGAGACGGGAGTGCGAACACCAGACACGCCCGCTCGTGTCTCCGCTGTCCGTCGCCGTGGCAGGTGTGCCGTTCGCGGCGCTCAGGCCCACTGCGGGTCGTAGGCGTGCGGCTGCGCGGCTGGCTGAGCGGCCCCTAAGGCAGGGTGATTAGCGGCTTACTTAGTGCGATAATATCAACTTGAGAGCACTTCCTAGGATCCGTTCCCACTGATAAGAACGTATCAGTGCGTGTATTGATTGGAGATTTATCTGCACCATCTGTGGCTCTGGAAACGAATGGTTGGGCCTGTGTTTCCTCCAGAATGAAGTGCTAAGCGGCGCTGAGTGGCCGGGTAGGAAACCTGTGCTGATAACTTTGTGTACCCCATCCAGTACTGCAGTGTTTTCTGGGGTAGTCCTGGGACTGCCGGCCAAAAACGTGCAGGACAGCTCATCCCAGAATCAGAAACGCTGGTCTCTTAGCCCAGAGCTCCACACGGTCCCCACAGTGGTGAGATGTCAAGGAAGATTTCAAAGCCCCCACCTTCAGCACAAAAAGGGCCTAAAATGTGAACTCTTAGCCATGTGTATCTGGCCAAAGATCTGTTTATGGCCTGAGAACGTTTCTGGGACAGTTGCGGAAGCAGGGGGCCTCTGCCTGGAACCTTCTGTAAGGACAGCATCAGTGCCCCAGCAAACCACCCATGAGCTGAGTACGCAGGGGCCTTAGAACAGCCGGGTGGGGGCCCCGAGGGTGAGGCAAAGAGAGTGGAGACTCACAAGTAATTATGATGCTTGACAAAGATCCTGGCTGGTCAGACAGCTACAGCAGGGCTGTACGGGGCCACAGGAGCCCAGTGAGGACGGGGCACGCTTTAGATACCCTAAACCACAAATGGGGATTTCTGCTTCAGGGTCACAGTAGTGAGAGAAGAGGCAAAGTAAATACAGATCTTAACTCTAATGTACAAAAAAATGCATATATATCATTGGGAACTTACTTTAGGGTCAGGGTTTGTGCTAACGACATCATGCATGTAGTGTGCGTCCACCCTGGCACTGTGCCAATCAAGTATTAGTTCCTCTCCCCAGTTTAATAAGCAAACCAAGTCTTGAAGTACTTGAGAAAAATGTTCAGGATTAAACACGTACTACGTGGTAAACTTGGGATTGATCTCAGATTATTTCATAATAGGGTTCAAGCTCTATCACGCCATCGAGCTATATAATGTTCTGGAGATGGGCAGCATTTTGTTCGTTGAGCTTCAACAGAAGTTCTTAGACATCATTTCTGTTAGAGCCTTACTCATTTTTTGTTTGAATATTCTAGGAATAGGAAGCTCAGCAATTCCTAGTAACTGAGCTCAGTAATTGAGCCAAGGTAAGGCTCAATTTACTGGGGAATGGAAGAAAATATTTTAAGTTCTTCTCCATGTTAACATATATGTATATATATAATTTACATTTTCTTCTCACTTCTTTCCATCCTGCAGTTTCCATCAGAAATCTATGATGCTTTTTTAAAAATGCAGATATGCATCCCTTTAGGAACTCAGATGTCTGTTTTGCGAAAAATTGTCCTGAAGGGATTCTGAAACATAAGCCTACTTAAGAACTTCTGTACACCAGTGGGTTGGCAAACTGTGATCAGCAAGCAAAATCTGGCTTCTTTTACCTCTTTTTTTTTGTTGTTGTTGTTGAATCTGTTTTTGTAAATAAAGCTTTATTGGTCCATAGCCATGCCTGCTCACTGATGTCTTGTCTATGGCTTTAAAGGTACGATGGACAGAATTGAGCAGTCCTGACAGAGACTGACTGGCTGGCCCACAGACACAAAAATATCTACTGTTTGGTCCTTTCCAGAACAAGCTTGCTGCCCTTTGTTCTGAAACGTGAGTACCCTTTAAAAAGGAAAAAAATCACCAGGAGAAATCATTAAAAATGTTCAGTGAGCTTGGAGAAGAGATTTCAATGGCTTTGGCACAGCAGGTACGAGACGCGAAGGCAGGAAAGAGCCTGGTACATTCAAGAGCCCGAAAGGCGTTCTGCGTTTCTGGAGCAAAGAGAACAAGGGGAGGACGGGGGACACGTCACACAGGATCTGGGAGGCTTTGGAAGATGTCTGGACTGTTTCCCATGCATTAGAACAGATGAAGGGTTTAAAGTAAGGGAAGTAATATGAACCCAGTTATATTTTAAAAGGATTACACCAGCTGCATGAAGTAGGGAGACTAGATTGGGGAGGGGCAGGAAAGGACACAGGATGACCAGTGCAGACCTCTGTCACCCAGTTGAATAACAGTGGTGACTCGGACTAGGCTGTCCCAAGCCATATATCCTGACGAGCAGTTCAACCGCATTTGATGGAAAGAATGGCACAACGTGAACTCTGGGCAGCAAGGAAATCTTCATGGAAGTTGTTGAGAGAGAGGGAGCTTAAAAGATGGCAGAAGACCCAAGAAAAGCCAAGTGGTCTCTCTCTCTCCACATTCTATTATAATTTAGGAAATGGTCTCTTATTTTATTTTTTATTTAGAGAATACTTTATTAGTTTCTCTAATCAAACCCATGTAGATAAGACCTTACATATTTAATACAGCGTCTTACCCCTGTACAAATGGAAAAAATTATGTTTAATGTTTCTAGACCAATATGGCTGTTAATTTCTGTACAATGCCAACCCAACACGGTACAACTGGGATACTTTTTCCAAAGTTGACAGCACAGCTAAAGTTTCCAAAAATTCAACTTACATATATATATGTATATATATATATATATATTTATTTATTTATATAAAAAGACCAATAGCAGTATGTTATGCATCAATAGCAGCAACAGCTTTTCCAGGTTCTGCAGTCATCTGAACAAAATTATAGAGACATCCAGTACACTCCATTAAAAAAAAAAAAGGTAAGAAAACAAAACCTCAGAAAACAGTAAAGTTCTGTTTTTGTTGTGGTACCTGACACCATTTTTTAAATTACGTTTCTCAATCATCATCTGAAAAGAAAGCATTTTAGAATAACGTCATTAAAAACAGATCTGATAAACACGGTTACTACTACATATCATAAAGCAGGTACAAGATATTTTACATTCACAGAGGTATGATATAGTACTGTCCTACATCTATAATACTAGAGGATATAATTAAAAAGGCATTATTTGAGACTTGATTCTACTTTTCCAGCAGAGGGCCCGAAGGATGGTTATGACACAGCTCTGGTACAGAAATGTACCTTTTTAGATATGATTTCCTTTCTTTATTGGCATAGTTCTAGGTACTCACTGCTCTTCATGAAATGGTCTTTTTAAAAAAAAAACAACAAAAAACGTGGGGAATGGGCAATAATTCTTGGTAAAAATTCCTGAATTTTAGCCACCATCGTATCGGAGTTACACTTGTACACAGTTCAAAATTTTCTTTTTCTCCAGCAACCTTGAGTTTTACTTTAGGAATCTGCCATGTTGACTGTTTCATATTAATCCATCTCCAATAACAATTACAGATGGAATGTTTACTTTGCTTGATAACATTTATAGTTCTGGTTGGCTAATATTTGTTATTCTTTTTTTTTAAAGCCCTATTATTAGGAAATGCTTGCAGCGTTGAACTTTTGAGCATTTCATTTGATTCTGAGGCACGTTACGCTTTGTACTGTGGACCACAGGTGCTTACATGTGACCAATGTGCGTACATACATGCAGGAAAAAAGAGTCTTTTCTGACAAAAGTAATAGGAGGACTAGTCTCCATTCAACACCAGCAAATACATTTTGTAACTGTGGTTACTGAACCTCTTGGCGGTTAGCTCTTTGTCTTGTGACATGGGGACATTCATGACCAAAGGGTTGAGTATGCCAGTGAGACTTACTTTGCTGTTCTCTCTTCTTCCCCACTGTCTGGGATCAGCTACCACCTCTGATGTTTTGATCCTGTATTCTAAACAGATGGCCAGGTAGGATACATGAAGGTCTTGTGCAAAGGAAATGTCATCTGTGACATAGTCTGAGCCCCATGAGTGATCAGTTTCAAGGGAGACGAGAGATACCATACAGGATGCTTTATTGATGTTCCACATCAATAAAATTGGGCGGGGGGGAGTAAAGTCTCTATTCGTGGCAGAGCACCCGAAGAGTAATCCGTACATGGAGAAGGAGAAGTGACAGAGTGGGGACAACACCTGAGACTGTTCGCTGACCTGGCTGGGCTCTGGGGAGGGGGCACTCCCTGTTGAGCAGACCCCTGCATTGAAATGGGTGGAGGCCGCTCAGAACCCCTCTTGGCAGCCATGGTGAGAAAGGAAAAGAAGGTTGAGGAAGGCCACGCTGGAAGGTACTCATTCCCTGTGAGAAAATGGTGACTGGAAATAGCTCTTGTCCTGGCCAAAGGACGCACCAGAAGACACCGGCGAGTGTCGTAGCTATGGCCAGGAAACATCTGGCTCAGTCAGGAAGCGGATGGGATTGGACATAGGCTCATCTGTGGTGACAGTAGGGTGGGATCCAAGAATAGACGGAATTTCAACTTTGCGGAGAAGAGATATAACTGAAAAAGTAACAAGAGAAAAATATCTAATGACCCATGTTCTTCTCCACCCCTCCCCCCGCAATTCTTAACAAAGTCTTATTTTTTAATCTTAGTTGGATAGGGTTTACATTGGGTATGTTAAGAACGCCGATTTAAAAGACTCATGAGAACACATTTCCAGAGAGAAAGATTCAAGAAAGAAGCCAACCAAAGTCTTTTTGGAAGAGATATCTCAAACTCAGTTTTTCTGCAAAACTATTATCAGGGCCCACTTGGGAAATGTTAGATTAGATGCCTAATTAACACATGGCCCTGTGGTTATACTCGATGGCTACTCTCCAGTAGGAAAGAAAACATCTTCCAAATATTTTAAAGATTGCTGAGTCAGATAAGACTTTAAAAAAAAGGATTAAACAACTCAAAGTCAGACAAGCAAAATGGAAATTAACGATGAGGCGATTTGGACGCTTTCAAGTGCAGAGGAAACAGCAAGATATCAAGGAGGCATCAGGGGCAATTTGATAAGTCAGGAGCCAGAGGCCCCCATCTGGGGAGGTTTACATCTCCCACTAGTTTGATTCACCCATGACTGCACATCTCCCTATCCCACTCCTCCCCCCAACCCCCAAAACCCCCACCTGTATTAGTGTTAGGCCTCAGGGCTAAGGAATGGAGTGGGGAAGAAATAAAGTGAAGAAAGGGTCTGAGAAATCAATAAAAGGAAGGCTTCATATGTAGTAACAGCAGCATCTTGGAAGCTTACATCTTTTGTAAGCTTCAGTTATGAATTTTGCTCAAGCTTGGGGGCAGAATGGTCCAAAGCATCAACTATTACATGGAAACAACCCCAGGCTGCTAGTGGAGACGTGGGAGAGAACTTCATGGGAATGAAATTGACTCAAACGGGACTCTGCCATTGGAGGTGAAAAGGAGAGAAAGTTGAGACAGGACGCTTTTCAACTCTGAACTCAGAGGGGATCCAGTGAGGACAGGTTCTAGCACTTTCCTAGAAGCTAGCATGTCTCTGGATCAGCATCTCCAAGAGTTGGAACTGGGTGTTTTATTTTGTTTTGGAGGCGATGGACAGTGTCATGCTGCTAAGTCACTTCAGTCGTGTCCGACTCCGTGTGACCCCATAGACGGAAGCCCACCAGGCTCCCCCGTCCCTGGGATTCTCCAGGCAAGAACACTGGAGTGGGTTGCCATTTCCTTCTCCAGTGTGTGAAAGTGAAAAGTGAAAGTGAAGTCGCTCAGTCGTGTCCGACCCTTAGCGACCCCACGGACTGCAGCCCACCAGGCTCCTCCATCCATGGGATTTTCTAGGCAAGAGTACTGGAGTGGCTTGCCATTGCCTTCTCTGGGACAGTGTCATAGGTGAAAGTAAAATCCAGCCATGACTGAGAACTCCTTTTGAAGTCATGAACTCTTTGGTGAGAGGGCCTCTCTGATTTTAATCTGAATCCTGCTAACTCAATTTAGTGCTCAGTAACTACTGGTTGACCTGAGTACCCCTTGTAGAGCCTGCACACAGCTCAGCAGACACTTTACTGTGGCCATCTATGGGAGGGACGCAAAGGGACATGCCCTATCCTCACCTTCTGCGGGCCTTACATCAACTAGAGATGGCACGCCCACCTGGGAAGACTCTCCTGAGACAGAAGACTTAGCTTGGGTCAGATAGCAACAGTTCTCTTAGCCCATTTCTTTTTCAGTCGCCCTCAGTTCAGGGTCTGCTGAAAAAAGTCAAAGTGTCTCCTGGTGCAGAATCAGCTTGATTTGTGTGGGAAAAGCCAAACGTAAGGGCCTCGGGCGAGGTCCACATTGTCACATCAGATCCATCTGTCCCTCTTCACCAAGGCTGCATCCTGTGGGTACCATGGCCTGGGACCTGGGAGGATGCTCGGGGGGCCAGGTGCCAAAGAGGCCAATAATTCTGTCAAGGGGTGGAGGAGATACAATGGGGCCCGAGGGCACGGAGCCAGCGGGCGGCCTCGCTCAGCACAGGGGCCGCCCCCGCTGGTTCTCCTGCTTCTCCTCTCCAAGCCCTGGGTCCTCTCATGTCTCTGGTTTTCATCGCTCTGTTCTTTGTTTTGTGAAGTGGACACAGGAAGACTGTGCGCTCCGGGAAGGGTTTGCACTGACGGGTCTGTCTGGGCATTAACGTCTGAGCCAGCCCAGCCGGTTGGCACCCATCCAGTCAGGGCTCTTTGGGAGGCAGGGTGGCGAGTGGTGACGCCTTCAGGCTTTGAAATTGGGCTGACCCGGTCACCACTTCCGTCCCTCCCCTGCTGGGTGGAGGGTCTAGGCGTGCCCGGTCCCGACCAGCTTCCGGGAGCCGGTGCCGAGACACATCTCCCTGCTCCAAAGTTGAGTCCCATGTCCCTGGGCTCTCCTTCCTGCGAAGGAGACATTGAGGTTTCACACCGGCTTCGACTCCTGCCTCCTGCCCTTGCTTGCTGAGTGACCTTGGGGGAAAAAAAAATCCCTTCATCTCTACAATCTCAATTTCCTCAAAGGGAGCTAATATTACCTGTTGGAGGATTAAACTAGATACAGTTAGTAAAGCGTCTAGCAGAGTTTCTTTCCCAAGGTGAGCTTTTAATACACGCTAGCTATCATCCTTTTTTTCTTAGCCAGGGCCATCTTACCGCCAGCATACACACGGCTTGATCACTTTGTTCAGGGCTTTGATCAGAAACTACTTATTTTTTCTAGGATCGGTTATAAAACACTGAATTTCACCCTTGCCCCTGCATTACCCCCATTCTTTCTCTGGCTTATTTTCCTCTACTTTTCACAATCTTTGACTATTCTTTCGATTTATCTGTCTATGTATGTATTTATGTATTTTGGCCATCTGATGCAAAGAGCTGACTCACTGGAAAAGACCCTGATGCTGGGAAAGATTAAAGGCAGGAGGAGAAGGGAGTGACAGAGGACGAGATGGTAGAATGGCATCACCGATTCAATGTACATGAGCTTGAGCAAACTCTGGGAAACAGTGAAGGACAGGGAAGCCTGGCCTTGGGGTCGCAAAGAGTCAGATATGACTGAGTGACTTAACAATGATCCATCTATGTATATATCCATCCACCTATCCATCCATCCATCCATCCATCAGTCCATCCATCCATCTTACTTTCTAGCCATTCATCCATCCATCATCCATCTAGCTGGCTAGCTAGTTATGCCTATCTTGTCTGTATCGTCCTTCTAAAATATAAGAGCAAACATGTCAGGCATTTTCATCTATTTTTTTAAACTCCTGTAGCCACAGAATCTAGCTAGGTGCCTAGCACTTAGCAGAGACGCAATAAATATTGATGGCTTAATGAATATTACTATTGTTGTTATTATTCTTTAGGCTGGCACTCTGTGATAGAAACAGAAGACTTAGTTCATAATCACTGATCTGAAAGCTAGCTGTGATAACAGTGGGGTACCATCGGACCCACCTTCTGGGTGGAAGCACACAGGCACTTAGTCCTCCAGCTGCTGGAGTATTGTTTCTTTGAGAGTTGCCCTGGGCCTTGTTTAAAGTCATGACTTTTTCCTAAAGGCAGCTCATATCAAATGACTTGTAGATGCACTTGTATAAAGGGCTGACCCACTTGCCCTGATTCAGGACAAGTCTCAAGGGCAGTCCCAGATCGCTGAGAGGCTGGCTGAAGCCTCCCTTACGACTACATGCCAGCCCAGCTTCTCCCTCTGCACAGCCCTGCCTCCTTCCCTCCCATGCACGTGTTGATCCTGAGAGTTTCCCCCAATTAAGTTTCTGCTTTTGTAAATCTTCATCTCAGAATCTGCTCCCCACTGACCTGGGATGGTAACCTGTTGTTACGATTTATGGAAATTTAGATTCTTTGCGTGTGCAAATGCCCAAAATTCACTTTGCACAGAGGATCATATGCTCATTATATACTTTCTCAAAAGCAATGCTTCTTTCTGACATAATACATGTGATACCCCACGACTTGTTTTACCTGAGATGAGATTGTTTTGTTCACCTAGTGGATAGATGCTGAACATTTGCTGTGTGCCCAGCACCACACTAGGCTTGCTAACTGGAGAAGTTAGATCTGTTTCTAGGTGTTCCACTATGGTCCACCTTTTTCTGTGACTGGAGGGTTATATTCCATTCTTTTCATACTACTGGAAGTGGCACTTATTAGCTGTGATCCCAGGATGGGGCATAATCATCTATTCCATTTGGCTCCCTGAACCACCTTCTTCAGATTAGCTCAGGAGTGTGACTCTGTCTAAATGTAGACACATATGCCATCAAATCTAAAAATAAGTTGGGTTATTCTAGGCATCTTTTTCTTCTTCTCTTTGTTTGTCTAATGTATCCTTGAGATTTGTCCAAGTTCATTCATTCAGGTCTCCCGCATTCTTCTGTGAGACTCAATAGTAAAGCTGCCTAGTTTTTATTATTATTTATAACCTACACATAGTAATACTAAATAATTTATTTTATGAATAATAAATAAATAATAATTTAATTATTTAACAAATATGTATCAAGTGCTTCTAAAGCCAGTATACCTTTTGAAATCCAAAGAAGACCATTGGCATCTATAGTACTCATTTAAGCGTACTATAGTACAGCCCTAAATAAAATATTTTTCTTCTCTACTTCCTTGATTCCTAGAAGAAAGGCTTCTCTAAAGACGCCAATAACCACTTGGTGTTCAGAAATTCTCATTCATCTCGGTGGGCTCCTCAGCTGTCTGTCCAGTGTGTAGGGTCTTCTTTCTTTTTATTACCGTTAACTCTTGGTTTTACTGGGCTTCCCTGGTGGCTCAGAGGTAAAGAATCTGCCTGCAATGCAAAAGACACAGGAGATGCAGGTTCAATCCCTGGGTCAGAAGGATCCCCTGGAGGAGGGCACGGCAACCCACTCCAGTATCGTTGCTTAGAGAATCCCATGGACAGAGGAGCCTGGCAGGCTATAGTCCATAGGATCACAAAAAGTCAGACATGACTGAAGCGACTGAGCTTGCACACACGCTTGATCATATTATAATCATTGGAAAGGGCTTAGCAATCTAGGTCCTCATTCCCCCAGCTCCATTCCTAGCATTGTCCTTTGGGCACATCCCTGCTTGGAACAGCATCGTGCTTACTGGCGCTCCCACCTTCCCAAGTGGTAATAGATAAGCTTATTTGGTAGAGACAATAAGATAGGAAGAATGGAGATTCAGAGTCAAGCTTTTGAAATCTGTGTTTGAAATCTCCTCTTGTGTTGACTAGACATGTTGCCTTGGGCAAAATATTCAATACAAACATTATGTGAGCTTTGTTTGGCTTCTCCTGATTTGCAGCATGAGTCTCAGGGCCAGAATTAGGGCCCCGAGGATTAGGGTGAGGCAAGTGAGGCGTTTGCGGCAGGTGCAAAACTTAAGGGGGCATTCAGAAAACCCTGTGATCAATGTAAATAATATGTAAATGCAATGTTTAATGAAATTTAAAGGTAATACAAAAAATCTATGATGAAAAAATTTTTTGAATTTAAATAAAGACAGGATCTGACAGGACCAGGATTAGGGTAAGTCAAGAGAGCCTGAGTTATATAAGGTGCCTCCTTAAATTTTGACCCTGAAGCTAATACTTCTCTGAGTCACTCCAACACAGGGCCCTTACTGGCCTAATACCTTTCCTTGATAGATCTATTATGAAAGGACATCTTGATAATCTAGGTAAAGAATCTCACACAGCAACTCATACCCACTGAAGACATTCCTCTCCCTGATGCTCCCTGTCTTTGAACCCCCCCCCAAATCTGCCTCCCCCAAATGATGCAAGGTGGAGTGAGCCCTCCACTCACTGAGGACTTAACAGTGCTGTGTTCAACTCATCAACCCACCTGAGCCCCAGAACATTTGTCCAGCCAACAGTTAGATGCCTCTAAGTGCTTTTCTTGCATATGGATCTGTCTCCTTCTCTCTTAATACAATGTTGGCAGTCCATTTGTTTACTCTCTGCAACAAAACCGCTGCAGTCCTAGGCTGGGACTGTCTCTGGCTCCACAAGACTTACCCAGACATTGTCTAGATCTATGACTTGAAATCCTTCCCATCAGCCTCCCTCCCTTGCACCAGCTGAGGCATCCTGCACACTCATCACCTCCAATCCCATGCCAGGTTCTTGCTTTATGTGCACAATTTCAGATCCATTGGCCATTTGGGCAAAAAGCCTGATACGAGCTCTTAAGTATCTTCTTGGCACCACTTCCCTCCCTGGTGCTCTTTCCAACCTCCTCCCCCCAGCCACAGCATTCTCCAGACTCACTGACAGAGAAGATGAGATTTTTCTATGCTTTCAACAGTTGGTTAGTCTTTTTGTGTTCCTTCATCATCACACAGCACTCCCAGACCCACCGATTCCTTCCTGCAGCCTCTGACCTTCCAATGTGTGATGATCTCAACGTGGGGCACAAGGCAGCCACACCATCTTCTTAATAAGCTTATCTAACCATGTCAAGCCCTCCGTATAATGCTCCAGAGTCTTCCTTTGTTGGATAAGAGAGAGTCAGTTAGAGTATACCAAAATCCCAGTGCTTTAACCCAGTGGAAGTTCACCTGTTGCTCATGCAGAGTCCACTGTGGGTCTCGGCAACTGCCGAGGACAACTTTCCTCCAGCGTTCGTGGTCATGCCTTCCAACCACAAGCTGCTTGGGTTTTGAGGAGGAGAGGGAGGAAGGGGATTCAAGCCCACCTGTTGTTCATTTTACCTTGGGAATGACAGCTCTCACGTCTGCCCATAGACTACTGCCCAGAGCTGGTCACAGGGCTGCCCTTTGAGTCAGATGCAAAAACGAGCTGGAATGGATAGAATAAGTGACTGCCACTTTCTCTGCCACACTCTCCATCATCAGAATCAAAACAAAATTCCCCTGGCTTTCATCTAGTTATCTCCCTACTGACTTATCTCTCACCAGTTTCTACCTTCTGTTGTGAAATGCTGGTAATTCCCTAGGTACATCATGAACTAGCATACATCTCTGCCTTTGCCAGGATCTTCCTTCTCAACAGATGCCGAGTCCCTCCTTGTCCAATTGACAACCTCCTATGATTCTTTAAAGTCTCAGTCTCTCAGAGGGCTGTCTTTTAGGGGTGATGAACTTTCACGACATGAAGGAGATCTTGTTATTTTCATGCAGGGACTTCACTGCTATTCCTCATATCCCACAGGTGGTGTTGGAGCCCAAAGTCTTCCCCATCATTAGTTTTAAGCCATACTTCACAGTGACCTTAATAAAAATTTAAAGACCATATAACATACATTATCCTGTAGGTGTGTTAATTAGTCTTATATATGACATCATCTCTGCTCCTGGGATTTTTTATGGCCATCATATATCTCAAAGGAAAGACTTAGCCATTCTTGACATAACTACATAAAATTCTGTTTCGTTTGCCAGGCACGACAAAGGAAATATATCTTCTGAAACATCACTATGTATTTTTAATAGCACAATAATTAGAGAACAATATTTGGAGAATATTATCTCTCTCAAATAAATGTATAAACTTTCAATTATTAATTTTCATAATTAAAACTGATGTGTCATCATTTTCAATGATGCTGTAGTGTGTCATTTTAAAGCATTTTTAATATTTTGAAGACTCTCTAAAATGTATGTGTAAGTACAACTTTAAACATAAATATAATGTTGTTAATTTTTGCCTTTAACTCACCATGCCAGGCCTCTGAAAAACTCTGTCAGTCTTCCTGATGTTCATTTGGTATATAGATTTAAGAAATATAGCTGAATCTTTCCAGCTTCTCTTAGCATCTAGCAGTTTATGACAGCAGCCCTTACTCTTCAAACTCGGATTGAATTGTCTTGAAAGGAAGGCAATACAATGGATCGGAAATTTAGAATACTTTTTGAAAAATCACTCAAGCATTATTTCAGATAGTCTGAGTAGTGTCTTTAGAAATGTGTTCATTTAACAACCATAGATTTAGTGTGTACTATGTCCAAAAAATAGGGTCATGTAAAATTAAAAATATATCATATTTTTCATATGGTTCATATCAGTTTGATTGGTTTTTCTGTTTCCATTGTAAATTTCTCAAGACAAAGGAAGAACGGTCTCTACCCTGTTGGTGTGAACCTTCTTGTAGCACTTTGAGTGTATTAAACATCATAATTTCCTGAAGGCATGCAGATAATTTAACCAACAGAATAAATGTAGTTCTCCTACTTTCCATTGAGAATTTAAACATATGGTCTTCATTATCCCAAGAGGTGACACAAACAGAATGTATAATTATATTCAAAAGGGTTTGGAGGAATATATGGAAGTCAGAGAATGTGATATATTACCCTTAGGGGTCAGAGAAGTGATGGGGAGCATGGGTCGGTGGAGTCTTTGAATTCCTACTAGGCTGCAAGTTCCTTGATGTCAAAGAACCTGACAATTGGCATGAGTTTATTGATCTTGAAAATATTTATGGAGTGCCCACTATGTGTCCAACACTGACCTAAGTAAATAAATTCTTAATTACCATTTCTACTTCCTATAATTTATTCAAAGGACTCAGAGTTATTTTTCCAGTGACGCTGACTACCTTGGCACGCCTTCATCTTCTCCTACCTGTGCAGTCAGTGGTACAAGACAGCAAGGAGCTAGCGGCCTGGGATGGGGATCCTAATCCTGATCCTGCCCAGGAATCAGAAATCAGGCCGACAGCCCCAACAGGAAATGACCCTCACAAGTAGCACCCTGTTTCAACCCATCAGATCCCCCATCCATAAATATTATCTGGAGTCCATCTCTAGCAAATAGACATTTTGACTGACCCAGTGAAAAAGCATGAGCAGGTGTCAGGGTGACCTCATGTCTCCATGACAACCCCATCCAGTATGTAAGACTTGTTCATAATATAATGCCTTTGTGGTAAGATAAAGAAGCATACAAAGGTTTATTTTAGAGTACGGGCAGCCACTGGGCACAGAATGCTAGAAAGGGGGCTTGTTAAAATTGGTTTTGAAGTTCTAAAGAAATATGCTTATCTAGGCCATGCAACTATTGCTGGGGGTGAGATTTTAGTGTACTTCCCGTTGCTTGGAAGTGAGGGGTGGGAGGGGTGGGAATGCCAAACAATGGAAACAAAGTGTTAGAACTTGTTAATGAATTAAACCCTATCAGTTAATGGAAGAAAAGATTTGAGGACTAGTAAAGAAGCCCCAAAAGGTAAAAGCCCACCGTAATTAGTTTGAACAGTTTTTGTTGTTTGCATTTTAGGTATCAGATCAATAACGCAACATTAATAATTAAAGATTAGGATAAATATACCAATTCCAGATTAGAGCTTTGAGCTTTAAATTGCTTGTGCCAAAGGCTTTTTTTTTTAATAGACTCTAATCTTTCCAG